>NW_008354421.1:875583-884514 GCF_000622305.1 Nannospalax galili
GGGAGGAGCCTCTGGCTCCTTTCTTTTACCAATTCTGCCTATGTGAAGATAAGTCAAAGGTCTTGCTCAATCATGGTTGGCTTCGCTTGGAAGCATGGAGGAAATGATTCCTCTGTGTTGACCCTCCTCTTTATAGGCTGGACATTGGTTCAAGTCCATCTGGTGGGGTCTCCTCGGCCTCCTTGATCAAGAGGACAGGTGACCGACCACCATTATAGGACATTTTGAGAGATTCTCATAGTTCCCTGAAACTAGTCGACCTAGGAGGGCAAGGAGCAAAAACTGTCCTTTATGTCCCTCTGACCAAATTAGTATAGGCCTCAAAGTATGTCTGTTAAACATCCAAGAAGATTAGTTCCACCAGTTTGGTACTTTTAATGACCATGTGCCATGTAGATAAATCTTGGGCAAAGACCAATCTGAGAACAATTGGTCTTTGCCCAAGCTTTTTGCATTTTTAATGTGTTGAATCTTTAATTTTTAGACTATGCATATTGATGCTAGACATTTTATGTGTGTGCAGTATATGTGTATACATGTAGGTAGACATTCATCTGTACTTATAAATTGAGGCCAGAGGTTGGCTTTGGGCATCTTCCTCTATCACTTTCTGCCTTATTTTTTGAAACAGACTCTCTCTCTCACTGAAACTAAAATGGTTAGCCAAAAGAACTCTCAGAATCCATGTGTTCCTATCCCCCAGTGCTGGGATTACAAAGAAAGGCCACCATGACTGGCTATTTTATATGGGTATTGGGCATCTGAACTCATGTCCTTATGTTTGCATGGTAGCACTTTACCCACTCAGTCATCTCCCTGGACGTCAACTACTACTTTAATGTCCCCAGTACTTTATGAAACATGGCAATCACTTAGGTGCAGTGACAGTCATGCCTTCTATGTATTTTTTTTCTACTTGTAATTAGTTACTATTGTTATGGCAAGAAAAAATTCCAAATATGTAGTACTCTACCCCAATAGTAGTATCTTGAAATTCAAGCTCTCAAAATTTCAATGCATGAACATATTTGGACATAGGGTTTGAAGAGTTAGTTGTAGTGAGTTGATATTGGAGTAGAATGAGTTTGATAAAATTGGTGTCATTATAGAAGAGGAGAGAGCTACAGACTGCATTCACACACAGGGAGAAGATCGTGTGTCAGTAGAGGCATAAATTGAAGTTCTTTGGATAGAAGGAAAAATATCAGCTATTGCCAGCAAGTCACCAGAAGCTAGAAAAATCCAAAAGAGCATTCCACCCAGAGTTTCAGAGGAACCATTAGTTCTTAATACCTTAATTTCAAACTTATAGCCAACAGAATAGTAAGACAATCAATTGCTGTTTAAACCAATCCCTATTTGTGTTATATTCTTCTGAAAAATATTTACTTTTTGTGTGTATGAGTGTATTGCCTGTTTATGTGCAAGTGTACCTGTCACATCATGCAATGCCCACAGAGATCAGAAAATGGCATTGGATCCCCTGGAACTGGAATTACAAATAGTTGTTAGCTGCTATGTGGGTGCTGGGACTCAAGAGCAGCTAGTGCTCTTAACCTTTGATCAATCTTTCCAGTCCCCTCGTGTTATGTTTTTACGGCAGCCTTAGAAAACTAATAGGATAAGTTAATATCATTTATCTTTGTTTGTGGGGGCGAAGATGTTGAGATAGAGTCTCCCTGTAGCCCCAGCTGACCTGGAACTCACTATGTAGATCAGGCTAGCCTTAATCTCATAAAGATCTGCCTGCTTCTGTCTCCTGAGTGGTGGGAATAAAGGTGTAAGCCACTACAACAGGTTCATTTATCATTTTTAATGCTCTTGTAGATGTTTCCAGTTAACACATCAATTTATTATATGCCCAAATATGGAAATTTTAATATCATATTTTTTCTCAATCTTTGAATCAGTAGTTCAGTGTGTTTTGTACAGATTTTTTTTTTGTATGGTCTTCAGTAGATGGAGTTCCTACCAAAAGTTCTGGTAAACTCAATATTTGCTCTACAAAAGTCAATCCACCTTGTTTCTGAAGTTTGGTCCTGGAAGTCCTAAGGACACTCTATTGGAATATTTTTCATTTAGTTACTAAACAATGTATTTCTGAATTGTTACCAGCCCCTTCACCCAATTTACCTATGCTGTTCTATATCGAGGGAATTTTCTGAAATTTTTCTAATGCTGGTAAGATTTTTCCTTGCTATCTATTCTTTGTTTACATTAATCAGTATTTGGTGAAGATGAGATTTTTCTCCAGATCATTAGACTCTAAGTAAAGGTAGACTCTAGGAAACGTGCTTGGAGGAAATTATATACAACATCATTCCTTCATAAATTATCTTTACTAATGGGATGTTTTTTTGAATCTATCACTACTTAAGCTGTACATGAGTTTATTTCAAAGTAGGGAAACTGAGTTTTTCATATAGCTGTAACTTGAAAAAGCACTTGGTCCACCCACCAATCCACAACTTCTGTTTCCAAAGGGATTCATTCTGGAGGCAAGAACCCTCAAAAAAAAGCATACTTTCTTTGTACCAGTTCCCTAAAACCCCTCCACCCCCCCCCAACACACACTGACACAGTCCTTCATGGGTACCTGTCAGTACTCTGAGTTTCAGACATACAGCTAGCATGACTTCATTAGACACAGAGGAACTGTAGATTCTTAGCTTGTTGATGCACTGCTCCGTAAGCATTAGCCCACAGTGAGTGTGGATCACCAGCAACATATGCTTTTCCAGCTGGTATTGGCAACAGTTCTATAGCAGCTTTAGAAATGTTCAGAAAGGTCCCAAAATATATTTATATTGCTGAGTTTTCTTTAGGATAAAAATGTAGATTTTTCATAGTCTTTTTAATATGTCTTAAATGAACTACCTTCCTAACACTAAACCAAATCCAAGTCTCAATCACAAAACTGGAGCTTTTTGACCTAACAATTGCTACACTCCTGGAAACTTTGCAGTATCATCTGGAAGAGACAATTCTGGATGGAAGATTCAAGAAGCCTATGACTAGATGGCAGCCTAAAACTCTGTATGATGTTCTACAGACCACTTCTAGCAATACTTCTCAGTAAAGCTCCTTCTCAAATGCAGCTTTGGTGAAGATTTGAGAACAGATAAAGTATACACTTTCTCAGAGAAGGACATTTAACAATGTATACTCAAAAATCAATTTATAAAAAAGAAATAAAATTCAGGAAGAATGGAGAGAGTGTAGCTAAACTCATCATTCCTGGAACTTTTCTGTAGTTTTGAAGTTTGAAGTTCTGTAAGTCTGAAGTAATTAAAAATGTGGACTTGATATATTATAAACAAAGAAACAGCACAAAGTTGGGAAGGGACGTGCAGGTAGGTGTAGATTTTGGTAAAGTTAGGGGGAGTAATAAGGGTAAATATGATCAAAAGCAATTGTATGAAATTCTCAAGGAATTAACAAAAATTCTTATTCCTTATTCTGTATTGATATATTGGGAGTTGTGTACAGGGTAAGAGATAAGGATCTAGTTTCATTCCTACAGGTAGCTATGCAACTACTCAGCCCCTTTTGTTGAAGATACTGTCTTTTCCCCAAAGTGTATTTTTGGCCCTTTTGTTTAAAAATCAGGTGGCTGGGGCTGCAGACATAACTCAGCAGTTAACAGTACTGGCTGCTCTTGAAGAAGACCCAGGTTCTGTTCCCAGCACTCACAAGACAGCTAAACTACCCCCAATTCCTGTTCAAGAGAATCCAGTGTCATCTTCGGGCCTCTGCAGGCATTGCACAACACAGGGGCACTTACATACATGCAGACAAAACATGTACACATAAAATAAAAATAGACAATGAATAATTTTAAAAATCAGGTGGCTGTAAGTGCATGGACTTAAATCTGGGTCCTAAATGTTATTCCATTGACCAGTGTGTCCATTTTTGTGCCAGTACCATGCTGGTTTTATTACTACAACTCTACTGCATAATTTGAAATCAGAGATGGTGATGCCCCCAGCATTTATTTCATTGTTCAGGATCAATGATCCTGGACTTTTGGTGTTTCTCTATGAAATTTTAAATCATTTTTTCAATTTCTATGAAGAATTGTATTGAAATATTAATGGGTATTTCACTTAATCTACTTTGGGTAGGTTTTCCATTTTCACAATATCAATCCTACCGATCCATGAGAACAAGAGGTCTTTCCATCTTCTGGTATGTTTTTAAATTCCTTCAATGTCTTCAAATATTTAGTACATAAGTCTTTCACTTCCTTGGATATAGTCATTCTGAGATATTTTTTGAGGCTATGGTGAATGGGAATCGTTTCCCTGGTTTCTTTCTCAGTGCATTAGTTTTGGGTATATAGGAAGGCTATTAATTTTTGTGTGTTAAATTGGTATCTTGATACTTTGTTGAATGTGTTTAGCAACTCTAGGGGTTTTCCTCGTGGAGTCCTGTGGAGGTTTTATGCATAGAATCATGTCATCTGCAAATAAAGATACTTTGACTCCTTCCTTTCCACTTTATATCCCCTTCATCTCCTTCACTTACCCTATTGAGCAGGCATTCTTTGCTTTTTCCTGATTTTAGTGGAAATGCTTTGAATTTTTCTCTGTTTATCAAGATGTTGACTGTGGATTTGTTGCACATTGCCTTTATTTTGTTGAGATATTTTCCCTGTGTCTCTAGATTTTCCACGGTTATCATGAAATGAAATTGGATTTTGTCAAAGGCCTATCCTGCAACTAATGAGATGATTATGCAGTTTCTGTCCTTAAGGCTATTTATGTGGTAGATTACATTTATGGATTTACATTGTGCTGAACTATCCCTGCATTTCTGGGATGAAGCCAACTTGATCATGGTGAATAATTTTTTTTGATATCTGCTTGAATTCAGTTTGCAAGCTCATAATTGGATATATGGAACTAAAAACAATCTTCCTGAGTAAGGTAACTCAGACCCAGAAAGGCAAATATCACGTTTGTTCTCATATTTGGATCCTAGCTTTGAATCTTTAGGTATGTGTGTTTCAACTGGAAAATCCATAGAGATCAGGAAACTAGTTAAGGGCCAAACTGGGGGACTTCTTGGGAGGGAAGAATGAATGCAGTGATATAAAGGAGGAGAAAGAAATAATGAAATGGGAAGGGTTAAATGGGGTGAGGGATGGGAAAGCAGGATATAGGAGGGAGTATGGGGAGGAATAACTAACACTAAAGGCATTTTGAAAAAAATCATAAGGAAGTTTAGTGCTATAGCAACTTCTTAAAATATATACAGATATTTAAAAGTTTAAATGGAGTGACCCTATAGGGGAACATAATGCACCTACCAGACACCACAGTTTAGCAAATAAAAAGCCCATTTCTGGGCTTCCTCTTTTGCAGCTGTTTATCAGAGAAGTCCCATAGACCCTCAATCAATTGTGGCTATTCCCATTGCTCTTGGTTACCCTCCAGAACTTGATGGTAAGACCCTATTGCTGAAGACAATCCATACATGAAGCATAGAAGAAACGTGAAGAAATCAAGCTGATACTAACCTTCATCTCTACTGACTAGCTTTCATAGTACTGGAAGGCATTTCACTAGCAGAAGAGAAAAGTACTTATCAACCTTACCCAGCTGTGAACCCTGAAAACTATAATAACAACTGGTCTGGCAAGATATGCTCACTGGTACAATAGTGGCACAAATGTTATGGGAGTAAGAAACCACTTTCTGATTGGATTCAAGGCCCACTTCATGAGAAGGAACCCATACCTGGCTGGCACTGTTATCAGGGCCAAGAATCTATAGCTAGAGGTCACAGGCTATAGGAGAGAATTTACTACTGTTAAGTTGTTAAATGGACATAAGATTAAACCAACACCTAATGACTTGATGTTATACCCATAGATTAATACACCTCTCATCTCTCTCCACAGAACCTTCTTTTTGCAGCAGATGGAGATTTTAATACCAAGACCCATGCCTAGACAACATGTAGACAATATGAGACTACAAAGCACTCAGCCTAAACCGGACATTTTTATATCATACCCTCTCCTCCCAAGATGAGGGATCCTTGTGGAAGAGGGAGACTCAGTTTTTCTTTAGGATATGTAAGTTTGTAGATAGGTTGACAAAGCTCCAGGGGATGGATCCATACCCAAGAGCATTTAGGAACACAAGTTGAACTTGATAGCCCTTAAAAAGATATTACAGGACATGAATTGAGGGAGGGTAGGGAGATGAGAGTGTGAGTGAAGATGGGGCAAGGGCCTGAATATGATCATAACACATTGTGTGAAATTCTAAAAGAATCAAAAATATTATTTTTTGAAAATATCATATTAGGAAATGGTAAAACACAAAAGTAAAAATATAAAATAACTACAAATAACCATGATCTAATCCAAGGTAATTAAATTTTTGTGAGATACATTATAAACATTTATTTAAAACATTAAATCAATCTTAGAAAATGAAATGCATACCATATTCATGGATAGAGGTATTCAATGTCATAAAGATATTCAGTAAAAGGAGACAGAGAGGGCCTGGAGAGATGGCTCAGCTATTAAGAGCACTGACTGCTCTTGCAGAGGACCCAGGTTCAGTTTCCATCAGCTACATGCCACTAACAACCATTCATAACATCAGTTCTAAGGGATCTTCTGCCCTCTTCTGGGCCCTGTGGGCATTGTATGTACAAGTACACACATACATACAGGCAAAACACTCATACACATAAGAAGTTTTTGAACTCAGTTACTATAAGACATCTGGAATTTACATAAACCTATACACAGTGAGCAATACAGAGAAAGGGCCACAGAGGGCCTCAGATAGAGACTTTCTAAAATTTTGGCTAAACAGCAAGCTATTTATACAGAAAGTATGATTCAGTGAAGACAGATAGAAGATAGATAGATGATAGATAGATAGATAGATAGATAGATAACAACTATTTGGAAATGAAAATTGAACCATCACTGTAATTTGCAGAGAGCAGAACAGTATTCAACCCCTGAGTAGCCTGAGTGCATAAAGATCATTAAACACCAAAAGCTTTCAGAAGAAAGCCCAGAAATGCCAATCCTTAATAGTAGGGATAAACTACTCTAAACTTGTCCTAACAGAACGCCTCACCTTCAAAAGAATACAGTTGATTCAAAAGAAAATTAAAGGCCTGTCAAAACAAAACCCAATACTCTTTCAAAAAGGAAAAAACACATTAGCTATATTAGCAACATGACATTTGCCATTTATACTGTACATAAAACAGGTAACAAAAAAGAAAATAAAAAGAGGGAGGGAGAAAGGAAATGACCCAATAAGCAGAAAGCGTTGGAAAATTCATAGAAAAACATATCTAGAAGTCACAGGACTGATGTAATTGTGGGATAATGACTTTAAAGCAAATGCTACATCAGTATTGTAAAAGAAAGCACAAACAAAAAGAATCAGGAAATCCAGGGAAACTGATGCATACAAATGAAGGAAGGGGCTAAAGAGATGACTCAGCAGTTATGAGTAACTGGCTGCTCTTTCAGAGAACCCTGGTTCAGTTCCCAGCACCCACATGACAACTAACAATTGTCTGTAACTCTAATTCCACTGGATCTATCACTTCTTCTGGTCTCTGAGGACATTACACACATGAGGGACACTTACATACATTCAGTCAAAGCCCACATATATATAAATATTTTTTAAATGAAGGTATGGTAACCCTAGGCAGCACAGCCACCAGCTACCTGGAACCAGCATCTTTCCTGGGTAAATTCGGAGGTGCTCACCATGCCTTGACTCCCTCCAGCTTCATTCACCCTCCCAGTTCCCTCGCCCTATCTCTCCTCCTAGCCTGGGCACTGATCCATTTCTTGTCTTGGCAACCAGACCCCTTGACTGAACTCTTGGGCCAGAATCCCCACTGCTTCCTGATCCTTTGCATCCAGACCAACCCAATTCCTCCCTGTAGTCCCCAGGTGACCTCAAGGCCTCTTCCCACCCCAACCTCCCTCTGCATGCCTGGGTGGCACAGCCACCAGCTTCCTGGGACCAGTATCTTTCCTGGGCCCTACTCCCAGGGCATCCCAGCCCACAAATATCTGAGGCCAGTATTTTTCTGGAAGGATCCAGACCATAGGAGAAAGCCTGAGAGCATTTGACCCTAATCTGACTTGGGCCTCTGTGGGAAGTCCTGAGCAGCAAGAGGAAAGCAATTCCGCCACTCCAATATGAAATCAAAAGACAGAACCTGAAGGCTTGACCAACCAGCTTTTCATGCCCAACAAGTAAACCACAAAGACACATAGTTTGCAAAAAGAAGCAAACCTAAACTCAACAAAGGAAGGCTTGAGTCTCACACAAGAATCAGAAACTACATAAGAAATCCACATGTCAAAGTCACAGAAAGAAAATGATAGCATGAAAAACCAAAATAATATATCTTCAACAGGTCACAACAGTCCTCTAGAGTACAATGAGAATCCCTAAAGATAACACAGGACATGGAACTCAAAAGAACAGTTATAAATATGATAAAAGAATTCAGTGAATTTAAAGAACACACAAAGAAATCAAAGAACTGAAGGAAGATAGGGATAAACTTCTGAATGAATTAAAAAAAGAGTTAGAAATATTGAAGAATACTCAGGCTGAAATGAAGAAGGAAGTAAAACACTCAGTAAGCCAATTAAAAAGAAAGCCTAGCCAATAGGATGAATGAAATGGAAAAGAGAATATCAAGACTGGAAGAATAAGTGGACAAATTAGACCACTGAAGCAAAGATTATGAAAAATTTAAGAAAACACATGAATGGAATATGCAGGAATTGTGTGACACCATAAATAGACTAAACTTATGAATCATAGGCATATAAGAAGGAGAAGAATCTCAGGATAATGATAAAGACCAGATCTTCAACAGGATTGTAGAAGAAAATTTCCCAAAATTAAAGAA
>NW_008354421.1:884526-886035 GCF_000622305.1 Nannospalax galili
CAAATACAAGAAGCATATAGAACACCAAACAGACAGGACCAGAAAAGAAACTCTCCACGGCACATCACAGTAAAAACACTAAACATACAGAAAAAAGAGACAATACTGAAAGCTGCGAAAGAAAAACAACAAGTCACATATAAAGGAAAACCCATCAGAATTACACCTGACATTTCAGTGCAAACTTTGAATGCCAGAAAAGCCTGGACCAAAGTATTCCCAGTTCTAAATGACCACAGATGCCAACCCAGATTACTATATCCAGCCAAAATGGCTATTATAGTTGAAGGGGAAAGAAAAATCCTCCATGACATAAATAGGCTGAAAGAATTCATGTCCACAAAACCAGCTCTCCAGAGAGTTCTTGAAGCAATACAAAGAGCCGAAGAAAGGAATGACTGTACTCAAGGGGTTACGGAAAGAAACAATGAAGGTATATCTATGGACATGCACAGCTACATCAGAATGTGAACAGAAACAAAAATGTCAGGAACCAATACACACCTTTCATTAATAACTTTAAATATCAATGGACTGATCTCCACAGTCAAAAGACACAGACTAGTTGAATGGATTAAGAAACAAAACCCATCTTTTTTGCATCTGCAAAAAAAACCCCAACTCACTTTCAAGGACAGGCACTACCTTAAGGTGAAAGGATGGAAAAAAACATACCAAACAAATGGTACTAAGAAAAAAGCAGGTGTTGCAATTCTAATATCCAATAAAATAGACTTTAAACTAAAACTAATCAGAAGAGATAAAGAAGGCCACTTTATTCTGATCAAAGGAATAATAAACCAAGAAGATGCTACAATCATAAACATATATTCACCAAACTCTGGTACACCCAACTTCATAAAAACAGTAAATACAGGACTTTAAGACCCAGATTAGTCCCAACTCATTAATAGTAGGGGACTTCAATACTCCATTTTCTCCATTAGATAGGTCAACAGGACAGAGAATTAACAGAAACACATCTGAACTAAAAAATACCATACATCAAATGGGCCTAACAGACATCTACCGAATATTCCACACAAGCAGCAAAGAATATACTTTCTATTCAGTCCCCAATTGAACTTTCTCCAAAACAGACCATATACTGGGGCACAAAACAAACCTCAACAAATACAAAAAGTTTGAAATAATTCTATGCATTCTATCAGACCACAATGCAATAAAGCTAAAAATAAACAATGGAAGAAACCCTAGTACATGAACACATGGAGATTAAACAACACACTCAAGAATGATGAACGGGTCAAATCAGAAATTAAGAAATAAATAAATAAAAGTGTTCCTGGAACTAAATGAAAAGGAAATTACAATACAACAAAACCTCTGGGACACGTTGAAAATAGTCCTTAGAGGGAAGTTTATAGCTCTAAGTGCCTACATTAAAAAATCATAAAGAACACAAATAAATGACTTAACATTGCAACTCAAGACACTGGAAAAGCAACAACAAATGAAACCCAAACACAGCAGACAAGAAGAAATAAC
>NW_008354421.1:886067-890249 GCF_000622305.1 Nannospalax galili
AACAAAAAAAAATGCAAAGAATCAATGAATCTAAGACCTGATTCTTTGAAAAGATAAACAAGATTGACATACCACTAGTCCAGTTAACCAAAAAAAGAAAGAAAGAAAGAAAGAAAGAAAGAAAGAAAGAAAGAAAGAAAGAAAGAGCACCTCCAAATCAACAAAATCAGAGATGAAAGGGGAAACATCACATCATGCACCAAAAAGATCCAGAACATTTCAAGGGAATACTTTAAAAACCTATATGCTACTAAATTGAAAACCTAAAAGAAATGGATGGGTGTCTAAAAGCATGGGAACCACCAAAACTAAACCAAGAAGAGATCAACAGCTTTAACAAACCCATAACACATAAGGAAATTGAAACAGTAATACAAAACCTCACGACTGAAAAATGCCCAGGACCAGATGGATTTATGGCAGAATTCTACCGGACATTTAAAGATCTACATTTGATACTACTTAATTTATTCAAAAAGACAGAAATGGAGGGAGAACTTCCATATTCCTTCCATGAAGCCAGCATCACTCTAATAACAAAGCCAAGTAAAGATACAACCAAAAAAGAAAACTACAGACCCATATCCTTAATGAACATAGATACAAAAATTCTCAACAAAATACTTGCAAACTGCACACAGACATACATCAAGAAGATCATTCACCATGATCAAGTCGGCTTTATTCCAGAGATACAGAGATGGTTCAATATATGTAAGTCAATAAATGTCATAAATCATATAAATGGACTCAAAGACAAGAACCACATGGTCATCTCAATAGATGCAGAGAAGGCCTTTGACAAAATTCAACATGCATTTATGTTCAAAGTCCTAGAGGGAATTGGACTGGAGGGAAAATACTGCAACATAATTAAATCCATTTACAACAAACCCACAGCCAACATCATTCTAAATGGAGAAAAACTGGAGGCATTCCCATTGAAATCAAGAACCAGACAAGGCTGTCCACTATCTGCACTCTTTTTTAACATAGTGCATGAAACTCTTGCAAGAGGCAAAAAGACAAGAGCAGGAAATTAAAGGAGTAATAATTGGAAGAGATAAAATTATCCCTTTTGGCAGATGATATGATATCTAGGAGACACCAAAAATTCCACCAGAAAACTCCTAGAAATTATTAACATGTTCAGTAAAGTGGCAGGTTACAAAATTAATCTACAAAAGTCTGTAGCCTTTCTATATACCAATAACAAACAATCAGAAAAAGAGTACATGGAAACACTCCCTTTTACAATAGCTGAAAAAAAAGTTAAATTAAATTAAATATCTCAGAATAAACATGACCAGACATTAAAGACCTCTACTATGAAATTTTGAAATCTTTAAAGAAAGAGTTTGAGTGATCCTCCCATCTTCCCCACCAATCTCTCCTTCTAGCCTGGGTCCTGTCCCATTCCTTGTCTTGGTGCCCCAGACACCTGGGGAACCACCTCTGCTTCTTCTGGATCCTGTGCATCCAGGGCAACACAGTTCCTTCTTGGGTCCCCAAGGGTGCTCTGGGCCCAGCCTCGCCCTCACCTCCCTCTGCCTCCCTGGGTCTGCATAACCTGCCAGCCTCTTTCTTGGACACCAGGGCTGACCTTTCCTCTTCCTGGTCCTTTGCATCCAGACCAAGCCAGATCTTCAGTGCAGTCCCCAGGGGCCCTTGGGGCCACCTCCTGCCCCAATCTTCCTTTGCATCTCTGGCTGGCATGGCCACCAGCTGCCCTAGACCAGAATATTTCCTGGGCTAGGTTCCCAGGTTAGTCCAACACCCAAATTCCTGAGGCCAATATCTATCCTGGAGGGATCCAGACCTTATGAGGAAGCCCGAGAGCATCTGATCCTCACCTGACTTGGGCCTCTGTGGGAACTCCTGAAGACAAAAGCAATCCAGCCACTCCAATATAAAATCAAAAGAGAGAACTGGACGCTTAAAGGAACCAGCCTTTCATGCCCAAAAAGTAAATCACAAAGACACATGAAGTTCACAAAAAGAAGCAGACCTAAACTTGAAGGCTTTAGTCTCACACAAGAAGCAGAAACTATCAAAGAAATTCATATGTCAAAATCACAAAGAAAAAATAATAGCATGAAAAACAAAAATAACATTTCCCCACCAAATACTGATAGTCCTCTAGAGGAGTACAGTGAGAACCCCTAGAGATAATGTAGGACACAGAACTCAAAAGAACAATTATAAACATGATAAAAAGAGTTCAGTGAATTCAAAGAACACACAAAAAAAGAAATGAAAGAACTGAAGGAAGATAGGGATAAACTTCTGAATGAATTCAGAAAAGAGTTAGAAATATTGAAGAATATTCAGGCTGAAATGAAGAAGGAAGCAAAACACTCAGTAAGCCAATTAGAAATGACAGGAGAAAGCCTCACCAATAGGATGAATGAAATGGAAAACAGAGTATCAAGACTGGAAGATAAAGTGGATGAACTAGACCACTCAAGCAAACAATATGGAAATGGAATATGCAGGAATTGTGTGACACCATAAAAAGACCAAACTTACGAATCATAGGCATACAGGAAGGAGAAGAATCCCAAGGTAATGGCATGGACCAGATTTTCAACAGAACTGTGGAAGAAAATTTCCAAGAAATTAAAGAAAGACATGCCGATACAAATACAAGAAGCATATAGAACACCAAACAGACAGGACCAAAAAAGAAACTCTCAATGGCATAGCATACTAAAAACATTAAACATACAAAACAAAGAGACAATAATGAAAGCTGCAAAAGAGAAACAACTCACATATAAAGGAAAACCCATTAGGATTACAGCTGAGTTTTCAGTGCAAACTATGAAAGCCAGAAAGCTTGGACCAAAGAATTCCCAGTTTTAAATGACCACAGATGCCAACCCAGATTACTATATCCAGCCAAAAGGTCTATTATTGTCGAAGGGGAAAGAAAAATCTTCCATGACATAAATAGGCTGAAGGAATTCATGTCCACAAAACCAAGTTCTGAGAGCAATACAAAGAGCTGAAGAAAGGAATGACTATACACAAAGGGTGATGGAAAGAAATTCAATGAAGGTATAACTGTGGAAATGCACAGCTATATCAAGAATGTGAAAACAAAAATTACAGGATTCAATACACATCTTTCATTAATAACTTTAAATATTAATGGACTGAACTCCCCAGTCAAAATACACAGACTAAGTGAATGGGTTAAGAAACAAAACACATCTATTTGTTGTCTGCAAGAAACCCATCTCACTTTCAAGGACAGACACTATCTCAAAGTGAAAGGATGGAAAAAAATATACCAAGCAAATAGCACTAAGAAAAAAGGAGGCGTAGCACTTCTAATATCTGACAAAATAGACTTTAAACTAAAACTAATCAGAAGAGATAAAGAGGGCCACATCATTCTGATCAAAGGAAGAATAAATCAAGAAGATGTTGCAATCACAAACGTATATTCACCAAACTCTGATGCACCCAACTTCATAAAAAGAGTATGACAGGACTTAAGACCCAGATTAATCCCAACTCATTAATAGTAGGGGACTTCAATACCCCACTGTTTCCCTTAGATAGGTCAACAGGGCAGAGAGTTAAAAGAGAGACATCTGAGTTAAACAATACCATATATCAAATGGACTTAATAGACATCTACCAAGTATTCCACCCAAGCACCAAAGGACATACATTTTACTCAGCACCCCATGGAACCTTCTCCAAAATCAACCACATACTGGGGAACAAAACAAACCTCAACATATAAAAAAGATTGAAATAATTCCATGCATTCTCTCAGATCACAATGCAATAAAGCTTACAATCAACACCGGAAGAGCCCTAATCACCACATGAACACATGGCAATTAAACAACATACTCCTGAATGATGAATGGGTCAAAAGAGAAATTAAAAAAGAAATAAAAGTATTCCTAGAACGAAATGCAAAGGACAACACAACACAACAAAACCTCTGGGACACGCTAAAAGCAGTCCTTAGAGGGAAGTTTATAGCTCTAAGTTCCTACATCAAAAATCAGAAAGAATACAAATAAATGACTTAACGTTGCAACTCAAGACACTTGAAAAGCAACAGCAAATGAAACCCAAACCCAGCAGAGAAGAAGAAATAACAAAAATCAGGGCAGAAAGTAATGAAATAGAAACAAAGAAAACAATACAAAGAATCAA
>NW_008354421.1:890719-891274 GCF_000622305.1 Nannospalax galili
GCCAGGTAAAAGATACAATCAAAAAAGAAAACTATAGACCTATATCCTTAATGAACATAGATGCAAAAATTCTCAACAAGATACTTGCAAACCGCATACAGACACACATCAAAAAGATGATCCACCATAATCAAGTTGGCTTTATCCCAGAGATGCAGGGATAGTTCAATATACGTGAGTCAATAAATGTCATAAATCACATAAATGGGCTCAAAGACAAGAACCACATACTCATCTCAATATATTCAGAGAAGGCCTTTGACAAAATTCAACATGCATTTATGTTCAAAGTCCTAGAGGGAATTGGACTGGAGGGAAAATACCGCAACATAATTAAATCCATTTACAACAAACCCACAGCCAACGTCATTCTAAATGGAGAAAAACTCCATGGAAGCATGGAAGCAACTTCAATGGAAGCATTCCCATTGAAATCAGGAATCAGACAAAGCTGTCCACTACCTCCACTTCTCTTTAACATAGTATTTGAAACTCTTGCAAGAGCAATAAGACAAGAGAAGGAAATTAAAGGAGTAATAATTGGAAAAGAAGAGA
>NW_008354421.1:891312-896379 GCF_000622305.1 Nannospalax galili
TGTTCTATATACCAATAACAAGCAATCAGAGAAAGAGTACATGGAAACTCTCCCCTTCGCAATAGCTGCAATAAATAAATAAATAAATAAAACATCTCAGAATAAACCTGACCAAAGACATTAAAGAGCTCTACAATGAAAATTTTAAATCTTTAAAGAAAGAGATTGAGGAAGACATCAGAAGATGGGAAGACCTCCCATGCTCATGGATTAGAAAAATTAATATTCTCAAAATGACCATGCTACAAAAGCCATTTATAGATTCAATGCAATGCCAATCAAAATTCACATGACATTCTTCATAGAACTGGGAAAACCCATCCTAGACACATATGGAAGCACAAAAGTCCTCAGATAGCCAAAGCAACCCTGAGCACTAAGTGAAATGCTGGTGGAATTACTATACCAGATTTTAAACTGTATTACAGAGCTATAGTCATTAAAAAAAACATGGTACTGGCACAAAAATAGACCCATAGTTCAATGGAACAAAATTGAAGATCCAAATATGAGTACATGCAATTTCAGCCCCTTGATATTTGACAAAGATGCCAAGAACATTCCCTGGAGGACAGACAGCATGTTCAGCAAATGGTGCTGGCAAAACTGGATCTCCACCTGCAAAAGAATGAAACTAAACCCCTATCTTTCACCTTGCACAAAAGTCAACTCCAAATAGATCAAAGACCTCAATGTGAATCCTGAAACTCTGAAACTGTTAGAAGACAACATTGGCAATAACCTACATGACATAGGTATAGGAAAGGTTTTTCTAAATCATACATCAATTGCTCAGGAAACAAGGTCAACAATCAACAAATGGGACCTCATTAAACTAAAAAGCTTCTGTACATTAAAAGAAGCAACCAAGGAAGTGAAGAAAAATCCCATAGAATGGGAGAAAATCTTCGCCAGCGACACATCTGACAGAGGTTTAACATGCAGAATATATAACATAACAAACTCAAAAAATAGTCAAGGAAGGAAGTAACCAATTAAAAGATGGGCTAAGAATCTGAACAGAGAATTCTCAAAAGAAGAAATAAAGATGGCTAAGAAGCATCTTAAATGGTGTTCAACATCATTAGTAATTAGGGAAATTCAAATTAAAATCACTTTAAGATTTCATCTTACCCCAGTCAGACTGGCTAAGATCAAGAGAAGAAATGATATCAACTGTTGAAGAGGATGTGGGGAAAGGGGAACACTCATCCACTGCTGGTAGGGCTGCAACTTGTTCAACCCCTATGGAAAGCAGTGTGGAGAACTCTTAAACTACAAATGAACCTACCATTTGACCCAGTTATACCACTCCTTGGCATATACCCAAAGAACACATTCTATTGCAGAGACACTTGTACATCCATGTTTGTTGTTGCTCTTTTTACAATAGCTAAGAGATGGAAGCACCCTAAGTGTCCCTCCACTGACGAGTAGATAATGAAAATGTGATTCATTTATATGATGGAGTTTTACTAGGCAGTAAACAAAGATGAAATCATGAAATTTGCAGGTAAATGGATGGAACTAGAAACTGTTATACTAAGTGAAGTAACAGTGACTCAGGAAAAAAAATGATGTATGTTCTCCCTCATATGTGGATCCCAGCACCAAATCCCGATAAGTAAGTATGTATCCAGACATAACTACAGGAACCAGCATAATAAAAAGGAACCAGGGAGGTAAAGGAAAAGAAAGAATCTGAAAGAGAAGAACAGTAGGAAACAGGCATTATTAAGGGAGATATGGATTAAAATGGTGATATTGGGGGGGGATTATACAAGGAACTTTGGGGAAAAAGGGAAAGAAGGAGCTCAAGAGAGGTGGGACCATAGGGGAAGGGTATTATTAAGCGAGAAATGGAAAAAATGAGGGCACTTTAAATGGGGAAACCATGGTAGAAGGGTTAGACAATGTGAGAGATAAATAATGCCTAGCTAGTTTTAAAAAATACCAGAAGTAACCATATTAATTGAACAACCTACAGACAAATTATACACACAACTAGATCAAAGAATATAATATATATCTAGGCAACATTTATCTGAGAATGTTTGGTCTTTGTCCAAGCTTTTTTTTTTTAATCTACATAGCACATGGTAATTAAAAGTACCAGACTGGTGGAACTAACCTTCTTGGATGTTTAACAGCCATACTTTGAGGCCTATACTAATTTCATCAGAAGAACATAAAGGACAGGTTTTGCTCTTTGCTGTCCTAGGTTGACTAAGTTCCAGGAGACCATGAGCAGCTCTCAAAATGTCCTGTAACTGTGGTGAATCACCTGTCCTTTTGATGAAGGAGACCGAAGAGACCCCATCAAATGGACTTGAACCAGTGTCCAGTCTACAAAGAGGAGGGTCAACACAGTGGAATCATTTGCTCCATGCTTGCAAGTGAAACCATCCACGGTAGAGCAGGACCTTTCACTTATCTTCACATGATGGAACTTGAAAAAGAAAGGAACCTGGGGCTCTTCCCAAAATCATGTGACTCCTCAGGAACAGATTCTCAACCAAACTTTAAGAGTAAAAATGAATTGGTTTATCTGGGCCAACTGTATGGTTTTAACCCCCCCCCAAAGGAAAGTATAACCAAAGATTTAAATGATCAGTATATTTCTTTAAGAGTCCATGTGTAAGGCTACATAACAAGAAACAATGCCAGACAGGAGATACCTTCCTTTGAGTTGTTGGCCAGGGTGGCCCAAGAGACTCCCAGGCAGTAACCCAGCATAGAGCTGGGAAAATGAACAGCAGATCCCAATCTTATCTAAAGGAATATTGGCAACTGATTGCTGCTAGATGAGGAAGAGCTGGTCTTCCTAAAACAAGGAACTTTAGATAGGCTGACTAAATTCAGCAGATGTACAAGCACTGGGTAACGGCTGGGGACACTGACAACACATTGGACAGAGTATATGGGCTCCAGTCAGGGGAGGCTATGGGCAGGTGCCATTTGGAATGTGGGTATATAGATGAATAAGATTGTTTGGGATATTCTGCATGAAATACACACAAAAAAATCGACAAATTAAAAAATGAGTTATATTTGAGGAAGAAGTATAAAAATTTTCTTCATGCTAATTAGCAGAGGTGAAAAACATTACCATTGAAATCTACCTGATGACTTTATATCCATGCTCAGGTGCCAAGGATCTCAGAAAGTAGCCGACTGTGACTAGTAATAATCAAATACACAGAGATTAGAGAAGCATGTGCAAACATCTAAGTATTAGTAGCATTCAAAATGAGTTTTTCTCTATGACACTATTTTTTAAAATTAGATGGGGATCTTTTTTAAAGTCTAAATACTCATTCAATTTTATGTCTTATAGGGTTTGTACTGAGTTCAATATTGTATAACTGTATTAATTCAACTGTGAAGTCTAAAACTTTACAACTACCTTTGAAAGAGATGTATCCTTGTTCTGGATTGTGTTACTGAATATGTTAATGCTATAATGAAATGCTACTTCTAATCATGTGGTTATTAAATAAATAATTTTTTAAATGAAGGTATTATTTAAAATTCTACAGGAAAAGTGATTGTATCAGGTTATGTGGTTGTTGACGTTGGATGTGAAAGACACTTAATTTTCAGAACTGGAAGGGAAGGAAGATGGATTGGACGACATCATCAACACTAAAACACAGTGCTTTATTTAAATAACGGCAGTGATTTCATTTCAAGATGATAAATAATTTTTTAAATGAAGGTATTATTTAAAATTCTACAGGAAAAGTGATTGTATCAGGTTATGTGGTTGTTGACGTTGGATGTGAAAGACACTTAATTTTCAGAACTGGAAGGGAAGGAAGATGGATTGGACGACATCATCAACACTAAAACACAGTGCTTTATTTAAATAACGGCAGTGATTTCATTTCAAGATGACCTTTTCTTAAGAATGAAAATTTTCATGGGAAAAATTAGAAAAAATAAACTTTAGAATGAAGAAAAATGAATGATATAAAGAATTAGAAACTAATTATAGTATATAAGTAAAAATATAAATATCAGTAGTGTTGAATACACAAATTATACCAAACTATGCTACTTTCTAGTGAATAAAAGCCAGTACATTGACTGACTTTCCTTATCATAGTTTCCAGATAGGAAATTAATATGGTAGTAGGTAGGATTTGAATCTGAATTATATAATTGGATATTAGAGAAAGATACAGTCTTGGGGGATTATACAAATAAGAGTTAACTCCAGGAAATTGGAGAAATAACAGCAACAGGAAATTATTTTGCCAGTGGGAGCAAACTCATTCAGAAGATAAGTCAGTCTGTTTTCATCACTGAGATTATTTTACTAGAAGTAAAATGACACTTAGTAAAAGTAAGAATTAAATGGTAATTATAAAAATATGATATATGTATTCTGTATTGATGTAGAGATGAATATAGAAATCCTTGAGTTTGAAACCTTTCTCTTGATTAGAAGATGAAAGGTGTCAAAGTCAAATCACATGTTGGTCTTTGAGAAGAAGCATGTGGGAGGGGGAGGTGTCCTCGTGTTAGGGTTGCAGGAAGGACATATTTGTCTGGCCTGCTATCCTTGCACATCAAATCTACTAGGAAACTTTTGTCTTCTGCCATAAAATATTATTTCTTGTTGCAGTTTAAAATGTATTAAAAGGAGAATCCTTACAACTTCATCCTTCATTTTTTTATGGGTTGCTGAATTTATTTTCTTCTTCCTGAACTTAGTTTTAACAGGAAGAAAGGGGGTAAATGTTAGGTCTCAGAGAAATTCCAAGAAGTCAGCATTAATGCAACAAAAAGAGAGCTGAGACCATATATTCCATGATTATAGCTGAACTCAAACCTGTGTGCTACATTTTGTACATATCTAAAACATGCAACCATAAGTAAGGTGTGACCACGTGTTCCAGGATTTGTCCAGGCACAGACTTTTCATGAGTATCTGTTTAACTACTCTAAATACTTGGATTAAAGCCAAATTATTTAAAAAGAAAGGCTTTATAATCTACCTGTGGTGAGTTCAGTTTCTCCTTTCTCAGTAGTTGACTAAAAAGTACTGAATGAAAAAAAAAA
>NW_008354421.1:896702-921302 GCF_000622305.1 Nannospalax galili
TCTACCTTTTCCTGGATCATACAACAATAAGAGGTAAAGACCAAGGCTCAAGAATTTTGGCTCAAGGCTTTGGAACTTACCTGATCCTTATAGGGCCTAACAGGTTAGTACCAGCTTGATTTCTCCATGTCCTATGACTTAAGCATAGTGATGGTCAACATGTATAGAACTAGAGACTGAGGTTTTTAGCCCTAAACTGTGTATTTATATCACACCCCTATACCCAAGTCCCAGGAATCCTCGAAGCTACTGGGAAATTGTTGGGCCTTCGGGACCCTCATACACACGGCATGGAGGAAAATGAGGCTAAAGTTTAGCGACCTGTCTCTGGCCTGTCACTTCCACGTGAAGGTGATTCAGCAGAGCCCTATCTAAGATTGCCTCTGCCCAGTAACAACTGGCATGGTAAATTCCCAGTGGCCCACAGTTTTCCCCCCAGATGACACATTCCTATACCCACCCCCTTTTCCACACCCGTTTTGCTTAAACTATATAAGTTGATGCCTGACACAATAAAGTGAGTTCCTGCCTCAACAAGACTCCCGACTTGGTGTGGTTTTTGAGTCACCGACACTCACCATCCCACTCAGCCCCTAAGAGAGGGACCCAGGCTGGTCCTGGCCTCTCCCCCTGTGCCGTACCTGTCGGAGCGATCCGACAGGAAATCATGATTGCAGTGACTGTTTCCTACTCTGAAGATGGCATTCTGTAGCCTCCCCCACCATCTTAAAGGTTTTATATTTATGCTCTCTCCTCTGTGATCTTCCCTGAGCCTCAGATGGGGTGCTATAAATGTCCTGTTTAGGGCTGATCACTAGGCCATCATGTATCTTCCCTGAGCCTCAGATGGGGTGCTATAAATGTCCTGTTTAGGGCTGATCACTAGGCCATCATGTATTCTCAGCACCTTGAGCCGTCATGAGTCTTCATTCACCACTCTTCACTGTAATGCTAAGCTTCCTTGATTCAGGCTGAGAGCAGCATCTCTCCATGGCTGTAAACATAAATATTTAGAAGGAAGTTAGGTGCCATGTTAATTTAGCTAACCAAAGTAGTGAGTTCCCCTGTTGGGTCTTAACTTTCCCAGGCATGTTTTTTAATAGGGTTTATGTTATTACACATAAACTTCCTCCTATGGAGTGAGCCTCACATTCAGTTAGAGATTGGCTGGTTACCCTTTAACGGCAGTGACACTATTGTACCAGTGAACATCTTGCCTGGCAAGTTGGTATTATAGTATGAAAGTTTACAATTGAGTAAGAGAACATTTTGATGCCTTTTTCTCCCTTAGAATCCTTCACAGTGCCTTTCAGCAGTATGACACACAGATTGCATATTTCCACTTAGTAACATTAATACATTTACAGTGCCTGTTTTTCTTTTCATGGCTTGATAGTTCTTTTCAGCATTGGATAATATTTCGTTGTCTGTATGTGACAGTTTATTTATATGTTCCCTCAGTAAAGAATATCTAGGTTGCTTCCATGTTTTGGAAATAATGAATAGAGCCTACAGAAATTGTTCTATAGGATTTGGTGGAGGGGTTCAAATGTTTTAAAGGCCTCCAGATAAAAGTCAAAGAGCATGGTTGCTAGACCGAATAGAGCATGTTTATTATTGTAATAAATGCCAAACTGCCTTCCAAACTGTACCACTTTTCATTCCCAACAGAAATGGGTAAAAGTTGCTGTTGATTCATATCCTCACCAGAATTTGATATCAGTGTTCTTGATTTTGACCAATATATGAGGTACGTGGTAGTATTTCATTGTCATTTTGATTTGCATGTCTTTGATGACATGATGTGGAGAATTACATGCTTATTTGTTATCATACCTTTTCTTTGTTAAGGTATCAAGCTCAATTAAAAAAAATTTGTTTAATTATTGCTGAGTAACCAAACTGGTACTGACCTTAAAGCTACATCTCTGCTGGCTATCTTGCATAGAAGGTGCTATGCATGTTACTGGCAGAGAGGGGTAGTTATCAACTTTACCCTGTTGTGAGCAACAATAACAACTGAATTGGCAAACTGTACCCATAGGAGCAAGAGCGGTACAAATGTTATGGGAGTACCTGACCACCTTCTAACTGAATTTAAGGCCCACTTCACAGTAGGGAGAACATACCTGACACTGTTATCACAGTCAAGAACCTGTGACTACAAAGCTCACAGGCCATAGGGGAGAACCTACTATATTATTATGCTAAACAGACACAGTATTAAACTGACTCATGATGTCTTACTATTATACCCATAGATTAGTGCAGCTTTCATATCTCATCAGAGAAGGCTTTTCTTAAAACTGATAATGATTAACATAGAGACCCACAACTGGTCAACATGCAGAGAATAAGAGATTACCAAGTGCTCAGTCGTAAATGGAACACTATATTTCACCCTTTCCTCCCAAAGTGCAGGGATCATTGCAGAAGAGAGGGCAAAAAGATTGCAAGAGTCAGAGGTGGTAGATGAATACAAGGAAATGATTATCTGGATGCCACAGGGTAGTTGCATATGTATGAACCCATATGAACCCATAACACTTATGACAGCATGCACAATACCTGTGCAAACCCAAGCCAGGCAGTGGTCCAGCATGGATGGGGGTAGTGGGCAGGAAGATCCAGCTCTAGCTGAGGATCTATTGGCAACAAGTATATGGTAGGAAAGGTAGAGTCAGTTTTCCTTACTGATGTGATGCCTGGTAGGTTGATCAGACTCCAAGGGATAGACCCACACCCAAGAACACTTGGGAAACACAGATTAGACTTGATCGTCCTTTAAAAAGAGAGACACTAATAATAGAGGATATGAGGGGTAGTAGGGTGGGGTGGACAGGGAGTGAGGGTCTGAATATGATCAATATACATCGTAGAAAATCTTGCATCAAAAGTATTTTTTAAAATAATTGAATCTTGGTGGTGGAAGTTTAACAATACTTTATCATATCTTTTGCAAATATTTTCTATAAATACGGTTGTTTTCTGTCTTTTCTCTGTTCAGCAACATCACAGCTTTTAATTTTAGTGAAATCCATCCATTTTATTACTTCCTTTATAGTTTGTGATTTTGTTGTATCTAAAGAGTCATAACTATATTCAAGGTCTTGGAGGTTTTCTCCTGGGTTTTTTATTAGGTTTATAGTGTATTTTACAAGTAGTTCAATGATCCATTTTAACTTAATTTAATATTACACCTTTAAGTGTCTGAATTTGTCTTCTATTGCTTTGCATGTGAATATCCAGCAACATTTCCCAGAAAGATTATCTTTGTATCATTGTATTCTTTGTACATTAATTAATATCAGTGACTCCACTTACCTAACTGGATTTTGGGGATCTCAATCCTATCCCATTGATGTATTTGTCCATTATCATCAATAACACAGTGTCTTGATTGCTGTATGTTTATAAGCCTTGGGGAGTGTTTGTCCTCTGTCTTTGTTCTCACTCAGCATTATATTGATTTCTATGGACCTTTTATCTTTTCTTATGAAGTTCAGAATCATTTCTCTTAATATTGATATAACAATTTTCTATTACTTTTATTGAGATTGCACTGATTCTATAGATAAAGTTGGGAAGAGGTGACATCTTGACAATTTTGAGTGTTCCTGTTCATGAATGAAATAGCCTTTATTTATGTGTTTAATTATTTTTATTTCCTTTATCAGAGTTTTATGGGTTTTACCATACAGACTTTCTACCTATTTTGACATTCACACCTAAGAATTTCATTTGGTGGATGCTAATATAAGTAATCTTTTTATTTCAAATTCTATTTATTCATTGAAGCTGAATAGGACAGTGATTGATTTTATGTGCTAACTTCACAGTCTGCAACCTTTCTATAACTGCTGATTCCTCCAAAGTTTTTAATTGTTTAATGCTGAAATAGTCTATATTTGCAATAAATTGAAAAACTGAAAGTAAAATGGTAGGTTTCCCAGTGTCTTTTATTTACCTTTCACTTACACTATTGCAGTACACGACCACAGAATTGCTTATCAAAACTGAGAAATAAGGGCTGGAGAGATGGCTCAGTGGTTAAGAGCACTGACTGCTTTTACAGAGGACTCGGGTTCGATTTCCAGCACCCATGTGGCAGCTAACAACCATCTGTAATTACAGTCCCAGGGAAACCTAATGCCTTCTTCTGACGTCCGCGAGCATAGCACAACACAGGTGCACTTACACACATACAAGCAATACACTCATACACACATAAAATAAAAATAATAAAATATTTTAATAACTGAGAAATAGTATAAATAATACTATGTCCTAAGCTACAGAATTTATTCAGATTTTACTAAATTTTCCACTAATCTCCTTTCCTGCATCAAAATGTCAGTCAGGATATATTAACTGTTAGTAAAATTGATGCTATACTAAAGAAAGCTGGGATTAGCCGCTCCATATTGCCTTTCACATTTCTTCCTGTCTTCTTCTCATCATTTTTCTTTTATTGATATTTTATGAGTTCTGACCACAACTCCAATGCTCTGATTGTTAACTTTCAAAAGTATATGGTCAAGTAACATCATACGCTTGAAATAAATTATCTATATGAAACCCATATGCAATAATGAATGCTACTAAATATTTATGAGGCTGGAGAGATGGCTCAGTGGTTAAGAGCACTGGTGGCTTTTGTAAAGGACCCTGGTTCACATCCCATCACCCACATGGCACATAACAACCATCAATAACTCCAGGTCCAGGGGATTTGACACCCTCCTGTAACCTTCATGACACAGATGCACTTATGCACATGCAGGCATTACACTCATACACATAAAAGAAACATGAAAAATAAATTATATTTGAAAACTTTATCTATTTTATGTGTATGAGTATTATGCCTGCATGTATATGTACACATCACATATGTGCCTGGTACCCATGAAGGCCACCTGTGTTGCGCAGTGCTAGTGGAGGCTGGAAGAAGGTATTGGACCCCCTAGAACTGGAGATATGGGTAGTTGTTCGTCACCAGGTGGGCACTGGAAACTGAACCTCAGTCTTCTGCAAGAACAGCCAGTGCCCTTAATTACTGAGTCATCTCTCCAGTCCAATGCATACTACTTTAAAAAAATGACAATAAAGTATTTATTTCTCTCTTTAAGAGAAAGGAAATTGGCATACTTACATTTCTCTTGACTACATTTTTCCTATCTACAGCTTAGTTTTTATTGTTATTACTCTATATTGTCACTTGTACTATTTTATACATATATTATAGTTCCTCTCTATTCTTAGTATATATTTATCTACCTAAGTGAGCCACTAAACAGGATTGTGTTTTAGGCCATTGGATTTCATTTTGTGGTCAGCTAGTCTCTTCTGCCTCACCCCAGTTGCCTCTTCTCTTTATATTCCAGAACTCATTGCTGCGAAAGTTCACAACCCGCACAAATCTTCAAGTATTGCTCTCTCTTTTCACTACTCTCTGTAGTCCACTGTCCTTCCTGCCATGGTTCTTACACTTTCAAATCTCCTCATGCCGCTGTTTCAACTCCTCCCTTGTCCCTCGCTACCCCATTCTTATATAAACACTCATAGGCTTTTTCTTCCTAGACATTAGCTCACACCTCCTACAGGTTCACATAAATGATCTATTTTTCTTTAGAGTGAGTCACACATTGGTGTGTCAAAATGAGGAGCAATCAAGCAAGTGAAATGAACCAATGAATCTATGAATAAAGGACAAAATAAAACTAACTGAAAAGTCTTTCAAAGGCCCCAGAACTTATTAGTTGTTCACATATTCCAAGATTGTTTCATTTATTTCCTAATATTAAATTAATTTTGGCAAAGAGGAAGGAAATTACTAAGTGCATCAAATTATAAATAATCTTGGATCAACTGAAACAATTTTTTCACAAATGATTTGTTGTTCAGAAGTCTAAATTGTTTATTCATCTCACTAAACTAAATCTATTGAAAATAGCTTCAAAGTATGTATATTACAAGAGAAGGTGTGTGCAACCTAGTTCACATGCACAGATTTGACAAAAGAGAGAGGAAACAGACAAAGGAAAGAATGAGAGAGAGAGAGAGAAAGAGAGAGAGAAAGAGAAAGAGATTGGAGCAGAGAAAGCAAGGCTATTCCATAGCTATTATTTTGATTTTGGTATGACTGTCTGTGGCAGTTGTCTGAAAGAAGTATTTTTCTCCTCCACCCCCTTTTGGTCATGCCACCGGTTACTTTATAAATAGCACATACGCCATGTGTAGAAGGAAATACTTATTTCCTAAATTTTGAGAGGAGCAATGCGACCTTGCAAGAGCTCATTCTGGGGTAACTGTAAAGTCAATTAGCAAAAGGTTTGAAAGAAACTGTATTTGCTATAGAGCCGAGGAACAAGGAGCCGCATGGAGATTGCAAGCCAACTGTGAGTTCTGCTGCTCTGAGATGCAGAAGTAAAATTAAAAGGCCAGTCTTGGCCCCTGGGATTTTCTTTTCTCTCAGTCCAACTCTTTGGACTCCAATCAACCCCAGCAGCTGGTATCCCAGACAAGCCTTAGTAGGTCAGGTTAGAATTCTGCCATTCCCACTCAGCCCTTCATCTGTACTCACCACACACAGGGCCATTTGAATGAGACTTTAAGAATCAGAGCTCGGCCTATTCTTAATTTTGGGCAAGATTCATCTTTGTTTCTGAGAAGACAATGGCTGTGTTCCTTTTCCTCTTGGTTGAACTCTTGGCAACCTACAAAAAGCAGAGCATCTGCTGGGCTCTCAGGTTCCCACTGGACTTAATTTGTTCTTACTGTATCCATCAACTCCCCAAACGTGCTTGAAATATATTTCCAGCTTTCAAACATGTACCATGAGCTTCGTAAGTGGGATGTGTGTCAGCCATGGGCCGTGTGAGTTTAGGAACTAGAGATATGACTTCAAGACACAAATGAAGAGGCTGGATGGACCTAGAGTCAAAGCAACTGATAGCTGTTCCTGCCCAGGTACTCCTAAAGCAATTCTCTTCTCCCTCTGTTTGAGATAGCACAAGCATTTACTTATGGGAGAAATATTTGGTGGGTTCGTAATATGTGTGAAGGCTATACATATGGTGGTGTAAAGTCTAGTAAAACATACCCCAAAACACAAAGATACTTCAATTTAGTAATGAGAAATACATTGGAACACATTTGCTTGCTCCAATAAGAATATATTGTTCCATTACTATGTGCCAGCCTCCTGTCAGATCAACCTGTCACTGTTTTTCTCTCACACCTCTGTCCATCTCCTGTGACTGTCAGCTTTGCCTTCTGTATATTTCAGAGTCCAGCCGCTTCTTGCTATGACTGCCATCCCCTGCCTCCTGCTAGTGAAATCTCCGCCACGAATTATTAGCAGAATCCCCTGACTGATCATTGGCTTCTGATTTTTACCTCTTTTATTTGTTCTTCACAGAATATCCCAGGACAAATCTGTTAGACTGTAAGTCACTAGTGAGATTCCTTTGTTCAACAAATCTCTATGGCTCCCAAACAGATGAAAGTAGAGCTCACACCTCTTTACCCTGTAGCCTGTGTGGCCTTGCTAGCTCTAGGCCACTGTTAACACTCTGTGTTTTCTTCCTACTGTTCCTGTCTTGTCATTTCTCTCCAACCACTCTGCTTATTTACTAGCCTTCAAATCTCTTCACCAAGTATGCTCCAAATTTGATTCTTCACCAGCTGCTAGAATTCCCCTACCTGGAATTTTCCTGTTTCACGTAAGCACATGGATCATCACATCAACTCACTCATATCTCTGCTAGAATATAATCTTTTCAGGTTTTTTTGTGACAATTTAATTTATTAAGTATTTTTATTTTGTTTGTATGAGTGTATTGCCTGCACGTGTGTAAGAACACCCATGTTGTTCAATGCCCATGGAGGTCAGAAGAGAGTGTTGGAGCCCCTGGAACTGGAGTTATGGATGGTTTGTTAGTCACCAAGTGGGTGCTGGGAATCGAACTCAGTCCTCCCCAAGAGCAGCCAGTGCTCTTAACCTCTGAGCCATCTCTCCAGTCCCCTTTTTTTTCTGACAGTTTAAAAAGAGTAAGACCTCTTCATTGATTCCTTTTCCCTGCTTTCTTTTTCTAAAGCACTGTGGCAGCTTCACATGCTCTATTGTTCACACTCGTTCAGGTTGGTCATTGGCCTCCAGGAAGTATCAGAAAGCTTTCCCTCACTGGCACAATACCAAGGATAATCAACATACAAAGGAAAGGCTCATTTTCACATGCAGTCTCAAAAGTTTCAGCGCTTGGGCCTGTGGTGGACAGTACATCATGGTAGGAGCATATGGAAGAGTAAGTTGCTCACTTCATGACAGCCTGAAAGTGAAAGAGAGAGAAAGAGGAAGGGCGAGTGTCTCAATGTCCCCCACCAGGGCATGCTCCTGCTGCCCTGCCTTCTGTTTATTAGGTACCACCTCTTAAAGGTTTCACCAGTTTCCATTTGCACCATGAACTTGGGATCAAGCATTCAACACATGAGCCTTTGGGAGACATAAACGACATACATAACTCAGGAGCTGTTTTGTTGACTGTTCTTTGCCCAGTTTCTAAAAGACTAACTGGATCATAGGAACTGTTCAATGAATATCTCTGATAAACTCACAAAATACATAAATGATTGAGCATTACATCCTAAATAAGTCCACCTGTCCTGGTGGCACCTGTCCTGTAGGTGCCCTCCTCTAGCATTAAGGATTTGTAAAGTAACTGGTAAAGTAATCTTCTATATCCATACCAAAATAGAGGGATAAGTACAACATGTGCCAGACACAAATACAATCACTAATCCATACTTTTAGAATGAGAACATCTAGCAGCTGCACTCTGTAGGAAAGGATGGGTTATCCCAGAGAAGAAGGCAACGGTAAAAACTCACCAGGCACAGGAAGCACTGCTCTCCTTTTTACTAGCTCCCGTCTTCTTCCTTCTTCCTTGCTAGGAACAACAAGAGACAATGAAGGCAATAAAACAAATCCAGGATGTCATGAGAGTAGAGCAAGACCCCTTGAATGCATAGGACCCGAGAAAACCAAGATAAGCAGATGTTGCAGGGGAAGTCAGGAACTGAAGTGGTCGGAGGCTCTGCAAGATCTCAACTGAGAAATGACCAGCTGCTGAGTTACCACAATGCCAACAGCACAAAGAGAACAAAATGGATCAGAGAGATAATGGGAGGAGTCCACAGGAGTTGAAGACGGTCGGGAATGGCTGTATTTTGAAACTCTGGTTTGAAGTCCAGTGATAGAGCCATGTCCACCTAGCATGTGACTGACTGGATCCAGAGAGTGAATATAAGTTCTTTTTAATATTTAGAATACAAAAGAAATTATTTATCAATCTATTTTTATCAATACCCCCATGTGCCCTTCAACCTGGGTTATTTTGAAGACATCACACCATTCATTCCACAGTATTTCAATGATAGAAACTATTTGTTTAAAAACAACTTCAATGTCATTAGCACATCAAGAGACAATGATATCATGGTGATAATAATTTATTTTCATGTATCTTGCTATGTGAAATTTTCCACCATTGACTTATGCATACATTTAAATTGAATCACAATCAATCAAAACAAAACACCTAGGATGCCTGCTAAGGTTTTCTTTAAAAATCTCTTTTCATTCCTGTTTTTTCTCTCTCTCCCCTCTCCCTCCATCCCTCTCTCCTATTCCCTTTTTCCCTCCACATGCTCCTCCAAGTTTTAACAGTGCCTAGTACAGGAGCCTATGAGAAAAAAACTTGGTTCCTTTCTCATGTAACCCACACACATGCACATACACACAATTCCAGATATAGCATAAGAAGCCAAAATGAAACAGCTAGAGGTCCTTGTAGGTCTTTATAAAAAGAATTTTCTTCAACAGGGCATAAAAGTCACCAACCATATGAAGAGGAAAATTGAACTAGATTAAGAAAACCTATTCATCAAAAGCACAATTATAAGAATGAATTTTAAACCCACAGAGATGTTTGTAGTATATGCATGCAACAAATTGTATCCTCAATATGTAAAAACTATAATAGATATCATATTTTATATGGTTTAAAACTTGATCAGGCATAATCTTTTCATGTTTTTGTAAAGTGATCATTTTATTTAAATATTTTTATTTTTCTGTGTATTCGTATTCATATTGTGCCTGCATATATACAAGTGCACTATATGCACTCAATGCCAATGGAGGCCAGATTAGAGCATCAGCTCCCCTGGAACTGGAGTTACAGATGGTTGTTCATCCTTGTGTAGATGCTGGGATCTGTACCTGTGTCCTCTGCAAGAGCAGCTAGTGCTTTTAACTGCTGAGGCATCTCTCTAGCTCCGGTCAGACATAATCTTTACAGGGGCTGACTTGATTTATAGCTTCTCCTCTAAGATTACTTACACCAACTCTTACTTTTACTTTACTCTTTTACTAGGCATCTCTCGTAAATATTGATATTTAAATTCTTGTTACTTTCACCCATTACTTTTGTGCTTCTACTGTACAAAATCAAGGGGAGCTCAGAGATTAGTCTCTGTGTCTATAGATCGGGGTGATGGCACCAGAGAGGTGGTGAGCCAGTAAGCAGAAGGAAAACGTGTGCCTTTTGCATAAATTGTGGGGGAGGAGGCCTGTAGAACTGAAGCACCTCTCTTCTCTCAGGATCTTCAGACGCAGAAAAACAGCAGCTCTTGGGTAACCACCTAACTGTATACTGTCCACAATGATGTCCTGTCTTACACCAGCCCAGATGTAATTGGACTAAAACTTCTGAAAATGTGAGCCAAAATAAATCTTTCTTCCTTGTATTTGATTCTCTTGGACATTTATCACAGCAATTGAAATCTAACAGGTCCACTTTCATGTACTTTTACTATCTTACTAGATCAATGAACACAGTGAAATAAAGACTTCCAGACTACTCCTGTACAAAAAGTGTATGAACTTTAGTCTTAGTATCCCTGGACATATGTTTTGATTTTTCAAAATTTTGTCTTGGGCATGATTACTGTATAGTGCTTGAGTGTGTGGATGGATAATGAATTTTGCGACCATGGTTGAAATCAAGGTCATAGAACTTACTAGGTTTCAGAATTTACTTGTATTTTTGCTTTCAAAACCAAGTTAATGAGCTTCTCTAATGCTGATAAAAAAAATAGCTATGTCAGGGGCTGGAGAGATGGCTCTGTGGTTAAGAGCAGTGGTTAAGACTGCTCTTGTAGAGAACAAGGGTTTGATTCCCAGCACCCACATGGTGGCTACTAACCATCCTTAACTCCAGTTCCAGGAGAAGCCGAAGCCCTCTTCTGACCTCTGAGGCATTGCATGACACGGGTGTACTCACATACATGCAGGCAATACACTCATACACATAAAATAAAAATGATAAAATAAAAAAATAGCTATGTCATAGGCTCATGAGAATTAAATGAGGAAAACTTCTAAGTTGTTCAGTTCATGATCTGCCCCATACTTAGAGCAGTTACTACATCAAAGTTGTAAATAAAACATAAACAAATAGCAATCAATACTGAAGTGTTTACACACTGCTCTTGGAATGCACAAACATGAATATCAGCAAGATTGTTCAAAATGTCAAATTTAAAAAACTAACAAAGCTATTCTTTTAATGCTCAACTGTCAATTTCTGGAAGGGAGTAAATTGAGCATTCTTTTTGCAGTCTTTCCCTTCAGGTCTAAGGTGCCAAGTTCCAGGCAAGCACTGGAATTTCAAATGACATTCAAACATAATCCCAAGAAAGAGTACTCTGATTATCACTCATCTATAGCCCTGATTTCATCAAGTTCATTTTTAAGGATAGGAGAGCTTGGCACTAAGTGACAAATGTGGCAAGTCCAGAGAACTCTTTAAATTCATGAGAAACTGGTAGTGGTATTGCTTGAGATTGTTCTAATTGAAGTAGAACACCCTCTTTCAGTGTTGTGAGAGCAGGCCGCAGCACACCTGAGCATGTCCATGGAATGTGCAAGCAGGTGCCAACTATTCCAGCTATGTGTCCATAGTTCACACATGATCCCATAGCCCATGATCTCAAAGCTTAAATATGTTGGGGAACATCATCCTCTCAGAAATTCACCCTCCAGCCCTGGTCACAGGGTGAACATCTCTAAATAGCATTTTTCAGATTGAAGGGTAAAAACTAAACAAGTAAGCAACTAAGTGAGGACACAGCATCAGAGGCAGAATGTTTTTTAGATGGTTTACACAGAAACAACTGAGTCTACACTCAGATGTTTCTAAAAGTCTCCATCCATCCAACAGATGTGATGCTGAGAAATTTAGTAATAACTGGAAGAAAGCAGTAGCAATTTTTGATATCTGGAGGGAAAATTTGGAGAATTTATATTTTTGATATAAGCTATTAACGTTTTCTAAGTTGTCTATTTTTCCTTGCGATCAGTATTTTTTCCTGTGTGATGAATGAGTGGTGAGTCAGTTGCAAGTCTCAACCTGCAGCGCTCATGTTCCCAACACTTGATTAAAAACTAGTGGCAGCATGATTTCTTCATAGGTACCATCTAGAAGAGCTGAGCTCTTAGTAGTGGAGAGTAGATGGTGGTTACCAGGAACTGAGAGCAGGAGGGGTAGGGGCATGTTTGTCACAGGATACATGCCTTTAGTTACCAAAAATAAGTCGAAGAGCTCTATTGTACCACCTGATGGCTTTAGTTAATTTTAATGCATTATTGTCTTGAAAATTACTGGGTAAACTTGAAGTATTGTTATCAGAAAAAAAAAAAAGCATGTAAAATAAGCTACACGTTAATCAGCTTGATTTGGTTCTATGGCTTGGGTCAGTGCTTCCCCAAAGGCCCATTGTTTAAAAGTCCATCCCTAGGCTGGCACTATTGGTAGGTGATTGAATCTGTAAGAGGTGGGGCCTGTTTGAAGGTTTGTGGTCATTGGTTGTATGTCCTTGAGGGGTTTCTAAGACCCCAGACTGTCCTTTATTCTTCTTTCTGTCCACTATGTAATGAATAGCTTTCATGTGCTCCCACCATGGCATACTACCTTAGCACGGGCCTAAAAGCCACAGGACGAACAGGTTATAGGAAAAGCCTCCAATGTTATAAACTAAAGCAAATCTTTGATTCTTTAAAGTTTATCTCACATAAAACTAACATATTTGACCATTCCACAATGTGTATATATTTGAACATGTATTATACATGATAAACATACTTTTTATTTGATAAATAAAAATTAATTCTAAAAATCCCTTGGACAAAGAAAGCTAGTAATAAATTATTACTATTAGAAATTATTTGTGGAATATCAGTGAAACAAAGTTGAGGCAGCACCAAAAGCAGCCACCCCCTTGTACAAACAGCAGCCTCTGAAGAAAGATAGTGGAAAACAGAGACATTGGAATGGCTCAAAGAGCTGTGCTCTGGGGCAAGGTGACATGGCAAGCAAAAAGCTAGTGTTCAAATGGCAGAAGGAGGTCACAGATACAAGCCCAGCCAGCTCGTCTGCTGAGACACATCCCGTTCCTCTGTCTGGGAGGATATACTCCCTTACAAGGAAGTTTGAAATTCAAGTGTGTGTAGGCTACATTTTAAAAGGAGAATTTTTTTTTTACCTTCTTTCAGGTAAATTTAATGTATTTAGATTTTTTTTCCTTGCATACTGGCATATAATTAATTGACTTGGTAGGTAAATTCAAAGTCAATATAAACTTCCTCTCTAAGCCAGTCTCCAAGGGAATACTTTTCAGTCCGTACTTAACCTCAAGACCTGTAACAGGTAGGTATGAAGTCAGTTAGCCAGATGTAAAGTAATGCTGACATGTTAGAAGACTTTCAAAGTAGTTTTAGTAGCAAAGAATATATTGACACTGATGATGTATGTGAATAGATAAAACCAAATTTTTGTTTAAAACAATGAAAGCATCAAAACTATCATGTAGCAGAGCTTTCTGCAAGCAAAAATAATGTCTTAGATATTTTTAGTATTTTATTTTATTTCTTAATGTGTGTGTATTGTATGCATGCAAGCGCACCTGTGTCATGCAATGCCCACGGAGGTCAGAAGAGAGCATCGGATCCCCTGGACCTGCAGTTACAGACTAATGGCACCAGTGAGATTTTTTAAAATGAAACATAACTAAAATATTTAATAAAATTTTCTCATCAGCTCAAGCATAATAATATTCATGGTTCTAAGCATTCTCTTCATTCAGTATGTAACTCCTGTGAGAAATAATCACAACACTGATGAGAAAGAATATGAAATTTGATTCCAAGAGTATTTAAAAATAATGAATGATAATGACAAATGTTGGTAATGCTATGAAGAAACTGGGTTCTTCATAGATTGTGTGGGAATGTAAAGTGCAAGGCCACTCTAGAATATGGGCACTTTCTACTAAATTTAACATGGGCTATCACTCAGCTTGGCCTTTGCACATTCAGTTATTTATCCTAAAGCAATGAAATCATGCTGAAAAACCTGTACTTGCAAAAGCATAGATGCCTTATCTGTGACGGTCCAAAGCTGGAAATAACCCAATATCCATTATTGGTACCTCATATCATGAAATAGAATTCAGCAATGAAAAAGAACAAACCATTGACACCTGCAACCTTTTGATGGATCTCACAGTATTATACCCAGCAGAAAAGGCCTCACTAGAAGATTATATAATGTATGGATCAATCTCTATAATATCTTGAAATGACAAAATGGAAAATATGGGAACAAATTCTTGAAGCCAGGTTGATAATCCTCATGATGGAATTATTCTGCTTATAATTTGGTCATGGTAGTCACACAAACGTACAAATGTGATTAAAATATGTACCTTTTACATTAAGTACATGTAAAATTGGTGACGTTTGGGTAACAGGTTGCATCAATGTTTATTTCTTGGTTATAATTTTGTTATATATGGTGTGCACACAAGATGTCTTTTATGTGGATGAGTATTTTGCCTGCATGTATGTAAAGGCACCCATGTGTGCAATGCTCATGGAGGTCAAAAGAGGGTATCAGATCCCTAGAACTGGAGCTGAATCATCTCTCCAGCCTCACAAGATGTCTTAAAAAGAACCTGAATAAAAGTCAAGGGAATCTCTCTCTATTATTTATTACATTTCCTTGTTTATGTGAATTTTCAATTACCTCAAAGTAAATTTTAAGCAAAGATTTGGTAATAACAAGAACAACTTGAAATACTGGAGAACACCACATGCCTAAACACTAACTTCAAAACACCTCATTTGCCAAGAAAGTCATTTTCATTTTTTTAAAGTTTTCTCACAGCTTTTGCGTGAACTTTTAAAAACTGTGTGTATGTATGTGTGTGTGGTGTATGTACATAGTATGCCCATGTACACCCTGAGGCCAGAGGAGGATGCCTCATGTCCTGCTCCATCACCTTCCACCTCATTTCCTTGAGGCAAGGTCTCTCTCTGAAACTGGAGCTAGGTGGGTGGCGGGTAAGCTCCACAATCTTCTTGTGTTTACATGACCTCACAGTACTGGGTTGAGGCTTCTTACGTGGCTGCATACCCCAAGCCCCTTATTTAAATTAAATTTAAGAGATAATTTCTAGTTTCAACACAGAAATTAATCCCTTCTTTTTCACTTTGATTTTGTAAAGTCCAAGTAAAATTAAATGTAAATTATTTTTAAATAACATATACAATTGAGTTCCATGTTTCTAAAATTATTTCTTTTTTGTATGTGATATATGTGTGTACGTGTCCATTTATATGCATACACATGTTCATGTAGGTGTGCATTCACATGTGTGCACATGGTATGGTACACAGAAGTCAGTGTTGGGCACCTTTCTCAATTTCTCTCAACCTTTTTTTCTGAGACAGGGTCTCTCATGAACTGAAGTTCACCAATCCAGCTAGGCTGATTGGCCAGCAAACTATAGAAGTCCATCTGCCTCTGCCTTCCAAGCTCTGGGATTACAGACACATCCTGCTGTACCTGGCTTTTTATGTGGGATCCAAACTCATGTTTTTGTGCTTGTATGGTAAGCATTTTACTGACTAATCTATCTTCCTAGACCCTCTAAAATCATTTCTACATGCATTTTGAACTTTATATTTGTAGCTATATGTCAAAGGGGTGTTTAGAAAAGTGCATACCAAATGCAAAGAGTAGCTACTTCTTAACGAGATTTCAGTTCATTTTAAAATTTTTCTTTTTTACTTTTTTGGTATCATTTAATTTTTTAAATTATGAGTATGTGATAGTTTAAATTGGAAGCAAACAAGCTCCAAGCAGATCAGTTCTGGCCAGAGAACCTTATTAGCCAGTAGACGACAAACAAGTAAACACAAGCTTGAAGAGGAAGGTCAAAGTCTCAGTAGCCCAGGGAAGAGGCTATGCTGCCCTGGCTTGGGAATAAGAGGAGGCTGCCCAGGGTGACGGGCATTTATGAGGTTGTTTTTCAAAATATTCGCTGCATAATTTTACAAGTCCTGGGTGGGTAAAAGCACAGGACAGTAAAAGCTGTTTCAGGTCACACTTTCCACTGTGAAAACAACTGTGATGAGTTTTGATAACTTATTGACATAGCTTTGTAAAAGGTGAGAAGCTGCGAATAGTCTCAGCAAGTAAACCCTTATTCAAACAACACTTCAAAAACTCACTTTCATCATTATTTCAACATCCATTTTCTTTGCATTGGTTCAAGGCATTACTAAAACCAAACACTGCATGGGGCTGATGATACAATTTTTCCCATTTATATACAAAGTTTGAAAGCACTTGCAGATGTTTAATTTTCATAATTGGTTAGAAATTTTCCCCATCTTAAAAGAGAGATTAGTTTATCCATTTATTTTAATGTCTGAATACCCAATTCATACCTTTTCATTCTGAACTTGATTCCACACCCCAAACTCCTGTACTAACAATCTTCCACTGAATCAATGTCTAATATTTGTAAAATTCAAAGTGCATGTCATCATCTATTTATAGGGTGGAATTATGTAATAGGGCAATTGGCTGTCATAAAATTATGGAGCTTGGCATGCATCCTTCCAACCTCATACATAATCCTAGTGTTCCTGACACATGGTCACTCATTTCTGGCATAAATACCTCAGGTTTCAGGAAACCATCTTCACAATCCAAACAAAAATAGGTTGCGGTATTTGTTCTCATTTCTTTATAGGCAGACCTTGTATGTTTTATACTGATCTACTCTTTGTGTTAAAGAAAGCTCTTTAAGTTGAAAATGGCCTCTGTCAGAAAGAGATGAAGGTGCTTCTGGGAAGGGATGCTAAATAATGACTGGGATCCAGGAACCACCGCCTCTAACAAAGCCAACAGCAGATAGAAAACAGACCCGGGAGTTTTGCTGCTCTAAATTCCTCTACCTTGGGAATTTTCAGATCTTCTTTCTGCAGGATGAACACCAATACCTAACAGCACATCTGCCTCCATGGTTTAGTTTCAGCGAGGCAGGGAGATTTAAAGGATTAATCTGCCTCTAGAGAGCTGACGGTTAAATAGTGAATACCAAGAGAAGCTTATGAATTCTGAAGATAAATGATAACCATACGCCAATATGTCCATCCACAAGCTCCCATCACGAGCCATGTCAACTCCAGCCAACTCCAGTACCTGACAAAAGTCACAGACCTGTGACCGCAGGCACCCCAATTCCTACTTCCTCCCATGAATTTGTATTGACTCGATCATCTGGCTGAAGTCACAGACCTGTGATTCCAGGGTCCCCACCTGTCCCCTGGCTCCTGTCCTGACCTATGTGAACTCAGACTGGCCCCGGAACCTGTCTAAGGTGACAGACCTGTGATTCCAAACTCCTGTACATATCCAGGTCCCAACTGCAAGCTGAGTGATTCCACACATTAATTAGGGAGCAAAACCAGCATCACCTCATCTTTCCCACTCTCAGTCATCCTCAATTCTGAACTTGGAGCATCATCAAGCAAATCAAAAACATTTCAGCCACATAACACCAAGCATAGATCCAAAGGCCCACTCAGGGTAGGCTGGCTAGAAACCAACACCAAAAGCCACCAATTTAGCAACTCCAGATGCTCAAGTCCCATTGTGAAAACACAAGAACCCTGAAAAGTGAGATAATATGCTCCCTCCAAAAACTGTCATTGACCAAGTAGTGGTCACCAACCAGAACAAGCTAGATGACTTTTCAGATAAATAACTTAAAAGGACAATTATAAATAAGTTCAAAGAGGACATGAATAAACTCTAATGAATTCAACGAAAACAGAAATAAATTCCTGAGGCAATTCCAAGAGAACGCAAATGACTGAAGGCAGGAAGTCAGTCAGTTCGGGACATAAAGTTAGAATTCAAGAAAGAAGTGGAAATATTGAAGAAAATCCAAACTTAAATGAAGATTGAAATGGATAATTCAATAAGCATAGATTGATAAATATAATCAGTCACATAAATTACCTCAAGGAAACAAATCATCACACAATCATGTCAATAGATGCAGAAAAGTTGTTTGACAAAATTCAATATTCCCCATGATAAATGAACAAATAAAAATAATCATAGAGGGCTGAAGAGATGGCTCAGTGGTTAAGAATACTGGTTGTTCTTGCAGAAGACCCTGGTTCAAATCCCAGCACCCACATAGCAGCTAACAACTGTCCATGACTCCAGTTCCAGGGGATCCAACAGCCTCTTCTGTCCTCCATGGGCATTTCTCGATATGGGTACACTTACCTACATGCAGGCAGTACACACATACACATAAAATAAAAATAATTAAAAATATTTTTTTAAAAAATCATAGGCTAGACAGACCAGACCTCAACATAACAAAGGTTGTATGTGACAATTCCATTGCCAACATCATATCATGTAGATGGAGAAAAATGTGAGGCATTCCCAACCAAAATCTTATTCTATATCGTGTTTGACATCTTAGCTAGGTCAATAAGGAAAGAGAAGGAAGTGAAAGGTATACAAATGGGAAATGAAATTAAGATTATTCCTATCTAGAGATAGTATTATTCTATATATTATGAGACCATAAAGACTCCACCAGAAAACTCTTAGAGTTGATAAGCACTTTTAACAAAATGGCAGGATATCAAATTAATCCAAAAAATCAATAGCCTTCTGTGTGCAAATGACACACTGGGAAAGAAATCAGGGGAAACAATGCTTTCCACAATACCCTTAAAAAATAAAACACCTTCAAGCCAGGGGTGGTAGCACCAGCCTTTAATCCCAGCACTCGGGAGGCAAGGCAAGTGAATCTGTGAGATTGAGGCCAGTCTGTTCTACACAGTGAGTTCAAGGTCAGCTTGAGGCTACAGGGAGACCCTATCACCCCCACCCAAAAAAAAGTACAAAGCATTGAAGTTGGCTTCTGTACATGAAGAGAGGTAAGGGTAAAGAATCAAACTTTTTCTTATGTGAATATCCAGTTGACTTGGTACCTTTTATAAAAGGCCATTTCCTGTGCTCCACTGCCCTCTATCCCCAACTGTGCTTCTGTATGCATGGGTCTGGTCCTAGGCTCTCCACTGTCCCACTGGACTACTTGTGTGCTTTTACACTGCTATCATACTGTCTAGACTTATTATAAAGCATCAAAAACAGATATACTTCAAAGTAAATCCTCCTCCTATTTGAATTATTTGATTTAGGCTTTCATTTCATTTTTATATAAATTTTATATAAATTTTAATCTCCTTGATATGTTCCACATTTAAAAGCTGGTGGAGTTGGGGGTGGTGGCACTGCCTTTAATCACAGCACTTGAGAGGCAGAGGCAGGCATATCTCTGTGAGATTGAGGCCAGTCTGGTTTACATGGCCAGTTCTAAGCCAGCTGAGGCTCTACAGGGAGACCCTATCTCAAAAAATCAAACAAAAAACAAAAAACAAATAAAATAACACACACACACACACACACACACACACACAACACACACCTTGAAATAAACCTAGCTAAGGAAATGAAAGATTTAAATGAAAACTTTAAAACTCTGAAGAAATTGAGGAAGACACTAGAAAATGGAAAGACATACCACGTTCATTGATCAGCAGATCAATATTTTGAAAATGAACATCTCACCAGAACCGATCTGCAGATTCAATGCAATACAACTAAAAAATTGCAATGCCATTTCTGCACAAAAGTAGAAAAAAAATCCTAAAATTCATATAGAAGCAAAAAATCCCAAGATAGTCAATGCAATCCTGAGCAAAAAGAATAATGCTGAAGGCACTTCCATACCTGATTTCAACTTAAACAGGGGAGTCATAGTAATAAAAAACAGCATGGTTCTGGTGGAAACAGACAAGTAGATCAATAGAATAGAAGACCCTGACATAAGTCCATGCAATTATAGCTACCTGATTTTTTTACAGAGATGCCAAAAGTAGTGAAGAAAACACAGCCTTTTAATAAATGGTGCTGGGAAAATTGGATGTCTGCTTGTGAAGAATGAAACTAGCTCCTTATCTCTCACTCTGCATAAAAATCAACCCCAATTACATCAAAGACCACAACATAAGACCTGATACCTTGAAATTGGTAGAGGAAAGGGTAGGGAATAGGCTTCAACTTGTAGGCACAGGTAAGGACTTTCTAAACCCATGAAATAAGGCCAACAATTAACAAATGGGACTTCATGGAATTAAAAGGCTTCTGTACAGAAAAAAACACCCTCTGCATTGAGTGGAGTCAGCCAAGAGAATAGGAAAAACATCTTTACCAGCTACATATCTAACAGAGACTTAATGTCTGGAATATACAAAGAACCCACACACACAAAAAAAAACCTCAGTCAAAACAATATGCTAGCAATCTGAAGAGAGAGTTCTCAAAAGTAGAAATATAAATGGATAATAAACATCTTAAAAGGGTTTTATAGCATCATTAGCTATCAGGGACATGTAATTAAAACTATTTGAAACTCACCTCAGCCCAGTCAAAGCAGCTACTATCAGTAAAAAACGGGCACAAATACCAGAAAGGATGTTAGAAAAAAACCTCTTATTCTCAGCCAGTAAGAGTGTAAACTGGTGCAGTTACTGCAGAAAACAGGGTGGAGGGGGCTGGACAGATATGGCTCAGTGGTTAAGAGCACTAGCTGCTCTTGAAGAGAACTCAGGTTTGATTTGCAGCACCGATATGGTGGCTAACAACCATCCATATCTCCAGTATCAGGGGAACCTGACACCTTCTGACACTGTGGGCATTGCACAACATGGGTGCACTTACATATATGCAGGCAATACACTCATACACATAAAATAAAAATAATAATTAAAAAAAAAGACAATGTGGAGGGTTCTCAAAAAGCTAAAAATAGAACTACAATACAACCCAGATATAGCACTCCTGGGCATATGCCCAAAGGACTCCACATCCTACCACAGAGGTACATGACCATGTATATCCCTACTCTATTCACAATAGCTATGAAATACAATCAACTTAGATGTCATGAAATGATGGGTGGATAATAAAATGTTATATCACACACTGGAATTCTATTAAGCTCTAAAGAAAAATGAAATGTGCAGGAAAATGGATGGTACTGGAAAATACTAAACTAAGTGGGTTACCCAATCCCAAGCCCAGAAAAAGGCACACTCTATGTTGTTACTCATATGTGGATCTTAAATTTGAATTTTTAGATTTCCATGTTTAAGGTGAAGTTTCTGCAGAAGTCAAGAAACAAGAAGGGAGCCTTAGGATGTGTGAGTGAGGGGAGAAGTTTGGGGACAGTAAGTAAAACACACATATGAACATTGAGGGGAAAATGGTATGGATGGTAAGATTTAAACAGGAATGGAGGGGGGTATAGAGGTATGGTCAGAGCATCAACCAAAACTCAGGATGTATGAAAAAGCAATATAGTAATCTACTATTTTATAAACTAAATAAAAATATAATCATAATAATATAAATAAATAAATAAATATAATCATAATGTCCACCCTTGCATGGGTGGACATTGCTGCCCCTTGGAGCCATAGTTTTTTTTTTTTTTGCTGTTTTGTTTTTTTTTTTATGAAAGTGCCAGTGCCAAGTGTGAGTTATTTCCCAATGAATCATTCGCCAGGGCTGCCCCAGAGGATCCACTCCCAAAACAATGCTGGCTATTTCCGCTGCTCTGGTTTGCCGGAGAGAATTAAATTATAAGACTCTATTGACAGCAGCCGGCACCACATACTGTCCAAGCTGGAACTGAGCTAGTAGCTTCCTCCTTGCTGGTTGACATTCATAGGGCCAGTAGGTACCATGCAGGCTTCTGAGGGAGAAAATCCATCAAGGATGTTACCCAGCTGTGGATGTTGCATACTACAATACTTTGGAATTGTGAGACAAGTTGTGCCTACTGATGCAATAATGGCATGGTGGTTTGGGAAGTAACTAATAGCTTTCTGATTGGATTTGAGGGTGACAGTTGATGCAGACACTCAAAGCTGGTCAACGTGTTGAGAATAAGTGATTGCACAGTGCTCAGCCCTAAATGGGACATCTATCTCACCCCTCCAAAGCCCAGGGAACATCATAGAAGAGGAGACTGAAAGATTGTAAGAGTTGGTTAGGGAGGAGAGCTGTGAAATGCTGTCTTCTGGATATAACACGGCTGTTGCAATCATGAACAAACCACAACTATGGATACATGCACAAGACCTGCACGAAAACAAAGACGTGCCAGTAAGAGGGTACCTACTTGGGAAAAATGTCAGCAGGAGTGGGAGGGGTATAAGAAAGGGTAATTAGTTTGAATATGATCACAATACATTGCGTATATGTATAAAACTGACCAAAAAATTAAAAAATGATGTCAATATGCTTCTACTAGATTGCTGCAATATCATTCATCTTTCCTCATTCATTGATGTTCATTTGTTCATCAGATTGCCAGTGGCATATTAACTAGACACTGTCTTTGTTCATAAGCTGCTCACTGGGGATTCCTGTACTTATTTCTCATTTCTCAAGGGTTTAAAACAGCACATCTGAGTCCTTAATGCTACTTTTTATAACAGTGAAGCTGCACCACTTTAAAAGTTAATAACCCACAAGCAATATATATAATTGCAAAACTGTTCACAAAGCACATAAAAGAAATGCCAATTTTGAAAACCAGATGTGATGATGTTTGTTGGGTGCTTAACTCAGAGTCCATGTCAAATTGTTGAGTAATGGTTATGAAAACTTCATGTGGTGATTCCTCCTGTGTATATGGGAATGGCTTCAATTGGTTTATAGACCTTACATGTTTCCATTTTCTTTTATTATTTTATGGTTTTTAAAAATAGAATGAGATACGGAAGAAACAGAAACCTGTCTCATACTGAAGGGACCAGTTATTAGAAATTATTATTAGGATATTATTATAGAGATTTACTGTGTTTGTTGATTAAAGAGTAAGATTTTAAATATTTTTATTTTAAGATTTATTTATTTTTATTTTTATGTATATGAGGGTATTGCCTGCACATGCATAAGTGCACCTGTGTCATGTAATACCTGTGGAGGTCGGAAGAAGACATTGGATTCCCCTGGCACTGGAGTTACAGATGGTTGTTAGCCACCATGTGGGTACTAGGAATCAAACCCAGGTCCTCTGCAAGAGCAGCCAGTGCTCTTAACTGAGTCAGCTCTCCGGTTCCTTATTTTATTATTTTTTCTTTTTATATTTATATTTCAATATTTTATTGTTTGAGAATTTCATACAATGCATTTTCTTTTTTTAACTTTTACAAAAATTTTGAGAATTTCATACATGCATACAAGGCATTTTGATCAAATCCATGCCTCCCTCCAATCAACATTCCCCTCTCTGAAGAGGTAACCCTAAAATCTTTTTAGGATTAGATACAAGCTCCCAAATACTTTTGACATTTTTACATTTTTGGCCTTTGGAACAGAGTGTTCTGCTAACAGGCCCAAGGATATATTGACTTTTAGCCCAGAAACTGGCTACATTTCTTTGGGGTCTTTTTACCCTAAGTGCCTAGCCAATTTCGTCCTCTTATTCTTATCACACCATCCTCTGAAGAGGTTACCCAAATTGCCAATAGGGAATAAGGACGCAGACCGCTCTGGCTTCTTCCATGCTGAACAGGGACACAGGGTGAGGCAATTGGAGTACCCCTTCAGTGGGTCTATCTAAAAGACTGCCAAATTGCATAACTCTTGTCTCTAAGGGGAAAAGAAAGTCAGTCCTTGAATCATGAACAGGAGATGTGAAGGAGAAATAAAGGCAAAAGAAATTAGCATTACAAGTTCTAGACAGGGAACTAGAAAAAAGCCAGAACAGGCCAATTTTCCAATGTTCATATGAGAGTCCATTGGAGTTTCTTGACAAGGGCTTCCAAAAGCATAACTCTATTGGGTTCTTCCTCATTTTTCTTTTGTCTTCTAAGGCTGGACTAGCTGGCTGGGAAGAGTGGCTGGGTATTCAGGTGACGGTCTAGTGACCCTGCTTGGTACCCCTTTAATGAATGAGCACAACCGGTTGTCAACAAGCCCAGTTGTGACTATGTTTAGTGATCAGGCTCATCTGAAGTCATGATGATGGTAGTTATTTCATGCAGAAGGGACTGCTGTATAGCATCATCTTATTAAA
>NW_008354421.1:921557-1033036 GCF_000622305.1 Nannospalax galili
TTGCCAGTCCTTGTTGTGTTTTTTCTTTTTTTCTTTTTTTTTTTTGGCTAGGGAAAAATACATTTTTTTCTTTTAATTAATTAATGACAATTTTGTATATGTATATTATATATTTTGATCATATTCCTCCCCATTATCTTCTCTTGTCTCCTCCTCCTCTCCCTCCCATAGAACCAGCATTTGGTGTTATTTGTTCTCTTGATCCTAGCCAGTCTGATTAGGGTAAGGTGATACCTTAGGGTGGTTTTAATTTGTATTTCTCTCATTATTAACGCTGTTGAACACTTTTTGAGATGGCACCAGCACCAGGCACATAAGTGGTGTGTACACATACATAGCAGGCAAAACTCTCATACACATAAAATAAAATAAATAAATCTTTTTTAAAATGTAAAGAGACTTTACCATGCCTAAGAGAGCATGGCCCCTGTCTTCTCTCTGACTTTAGCCCCTGCAAATTCCCTGCCTCTGGAAACATACATGCTTCCAGTGCTGCAGTACCACAGGCTACCCACACCTCCTCCTTTGCACATACTAGTCTTGTTTTGTCTCTGCTCTCCTTACAAAAGAGGGGAGGGCTGACCCTCACTTTGTGGGAAATGTAAAAGAAATGTACTATCATTTCTATCAAAGGGTTAAATAGGACAAAAACTTCATGTAAAAATTGTAGAGAAGCCTCAGCAGAAATTCGAACTCGTCCAAGGTCAGCACTTCTTAAAACAAAGTATGTGCTCGAGGTTGCACTCAGTGCGGCAAATTGCATCCTGCTTATCAACTGCATCAGCCAATTGTATAAGACTATGAGGCCAAGCTTGAACCCCTTAGAGTGAGGCACAGGACCCCTTTAGGTTAGGAATAAAAACCCAGAAGGACCTCCACTAGGTGTGCTTACTTGCTAGATATAGAGCAGCTTTGCACCCTTCTGCAGAGGGAAAGCTTTCTGCCTTGCTGAAGTACTTTGTATTGTGTGCTCACTTTCTTGGGATCTCAGAACCGTTCCTCCTCACAGCCTCATCTTGGAAAATAGACAGAATGTCAGAAAGAGAACTGAACTCTGCTTCCTCCGTCTCCATGTTTTGTCTAAGCACATTTCTGCTTTTACCTAATCAATCTTGCTATTTCATTTTGCTCTACTTTCATTTTGGATTATTCATATTCGTCTGCTGCTCAAAGGTTCTACCAAGTTTTAAATTCCTTTGGAAATCCCTCCCACTTAGCAGAGTCTGACACATAAGTACATTCAATGAACAATCATTGAATGAATGAATAAGCAGATTGTGTTCTTTGAAAGAACATAGTATGAAGGTTTCTACCACAGAGGTCTCCCTGGACTGAGCTAAGGGCTGCCCTTTAGGGTGGCATGAGGTCTGTAAACATCAGAGATGGAGCAGGTTAACACAAGTGGTCACAGTACCTGGAAAATCACAGAGTACTGTCACGTTCCAAATAATGGATGCATTTGGGCTTTCTCACAAGAGAATTTGATGGGAGAGACACTTTTAGAGATCCCTACTGCTGGAAGCAAAGGAGAGCCACCAATGGCAGACAAATGACACCAGTGTGTGTGTGAGCAGCTGCAACGGCAAGGAGCAGGCAGGGGAGCTGCTGACAGGTCCTGAAGCCAGCTCACAGCAAGGGAGCTTCCACCAGGAGGCATCAAACAGACTCCAGCTGGGCTGCCATCAGTGTGGACAAAAATGGTCCTGACCTTTTAGAAGGGCATTGTCTCTGTCTCTCAGGAGAAGTCAGGGATTGTTTCCAAGGTTTCCTCCTCCCTGCAGAAAACCAGGGGCAAGGTTCTGGGGACATCAGTGAGCAATGGAAAATACGAAATGAAGCCCATCTTCAGCTTTTATTAGAGTGCAGGGACAGGAAGAAGGGTGAGCACTGAAATTAAATAACAAGAACTCTTTGAAATTTCCAATGAGAGAAGTGTTGAACAGGAAGCAGTGTAAATACTACAACTGAGGAATTTCAAACAAAATGAGAGTTCAACAATGCCTTCGGTGCTAGAAAGAACTGAGTCCTTTTTTTCAATTTTTCCTTAATAAATTAAGAAACTAAAATGTGGGCTACATGATGCCTGAATTCCAGCAAAACATTTCAGCTTCTGAGGTTTCTCAATAGAGAATTTCTCTTTCAAAAGGCCAACATTTCCTAAACACTGTCAATTAAAAATTTTCCATAGGGCTGGAGAGGTGGCTCAGTTGTTAGGAACACCAGCTGCTCTGGCAGAAGACCTGGATTTGGTTCCCAGCATCCACATGGTGGTTTACAACTATCTGTAACTTCAGGTTCATGGGATCTGATGCCCTCTTCTGGCCTCTGTGGGCATCACACACACACTATACACAGACAAATGAAGTACTCAAACACATAACAAAATAAATTATTAATTAAAAAAATTAAAAGGCTGGGTGTGGTGTTGCATGCCTTTAATCATAGCACCTGGGAGACAGAGGCAAGTGGATCTCTGTGAGTTCAAGTCCAGCCTGGACTACATAGAGAGTTGTAGGTCACCCAGAGCTACTTAGTGTAGCTACATCTTGTCTCAAAACAAAAAGCTATAAAAGACATTTTTTTAAATATCCAGTTTTCTTTTGTTACTACTATGATCTAGAAACTTCAAGGCAGCCACCCAAACTAAAATATTTCTAAGAAGACTGCAAAAGTGAGTTCTTCTTTTGCCTTGTTTTTTTTTTATTAAAAATAAGTTTGGGTATGAAAATTAATATCTAATACAAAGATTTTTTTGGATAAAGGTGAGGTTGTTCTTAATATTCAGTAAAGTGATTAGTATGCCATAATAATCTTGCTACTATGATTGGTGGACCTACAAAGCATTTGAAAGAAACTACACTTACTCTATTGACCATAAAACAATAACTACTCATTGAAGAAAAAGATGAAAATACAGAATAGAAAACAGCCACCTCTTAGTTCTGTCATCCAAATATAACTGTGTTTTTCAGAGTACATTTCTTTCCTGAATATATAGGAGTTGTTTTCAGTTATCTTCAGATTTTAATGTACTTTATGCTAGTATACTGTAGAAGCCCTGCTGTTTCAATAGTAGGTATAGCAATGGTGTCAAGGACAGTCATGGGGACATTTCCATGTGTCCTTCTTGAACCCACCCTCTAATATGCCTTATTCTGAATGGGAAGTGAAATTATTTCTCATGATATTGACTACAATATCTTTGTGTAAAATAGCCAAATGTATATTAGGACTTCCCTAGGTTCACTGATGATTCAGACTGACCCCAGAAATGCTTTTTTATCCATAAAAGTGACATTTTCAAACTGAAAGAATCTATAATAGTTGTTAAAATGCAGCCTAGTTTTTAAAATTGGGTACTCTCAGGCAAAATATGTTATTTAATCTGCTCAAAGTCACTCAATCAAGTAGTCCACAGTCAGTCTCTGTCACTGGGCTTGCTGACTATTCACGACACACACTCACTAAATTTAGTTGCTAGTGAGGGAGGCTTTCCAGACCTCTCCCAAGCCCTCACACACCGTGTTAGCTCTTCAGGTAGATAGCATTTGGAAAGCTGTAGAAGAAATGCATTGGTCACTATGTAAATATTTTATTCTTATCTGTCTCGAATTTATAGTCTGTGTCAGATAAATCAGATAAAAGAAATCTTGTCCTGTGGCTTTCTTGAGTCCTTTAGGGGCTCAGCTCTTTGTTTTCTGAGGACAGACACATTCTGTGAGTATACTACTGGATGAAAAGGGTATTTTGAAAGCAAGAATAAAAATCTTCACCATGCCTAATCAACCCTCTGATCTTCAGAGCAATCTGAAGTAGGGGCTATGCAACATCTAAAGATAAGAAAGAATTCTCCAACGTGGGAGCTGTCGTGATAAAAGTCAAGGAACACAAGAAGGTTCAATTCTCTTGGAGGATAGAAAATCATTTTAAGGCTCTCTTTTCTTTTACCTAGTTCCCCATCATACCATGTTCCCAGGAGGTGAAGGTCAATTCCATTGAAATGGTATATACCATGGAAGAGAAGTTGCCACAAAAACACCCTTCTACTCCATCTCCTATATGTACAGTCAAGTTCAAATACATAGCCAATACCTTTAAGTTCCTTAAACAACTTTTACTAAGCAGTCATGAACTTGACTCAATAAGTAACACCATTTCTTTTTACTCCAAATATTTCTCTTGAGCTAGTCTGTCTGTATAGAAGAATGTAAAAATAGAGCTCCCAGAAAGGGGAGGACACCTTATAACCTGGGAGAGGTGGCAACCAACTGCGGAGAGACAGAAAACCACAAAATCAGATAGGAAACTAGTCCCTGTGTTTGTCCAGCATCCTCCCAGGAATCCTGTGCACCTGAGAACTCTCCATGAACACAATTGGCCACCTCACTTACAAAGGAAATGTGTCATAATTACTAACTCCTTGTCTACCCAAAAGTCTCTTATTTAGAACCTCGCTTGTTCAGAACTTGGCCAAGAACCCAGGAACCTTAGGAACCACTGGTCCCTAAGGAATGTAATGAGATGGTACAAAGTTCAGGCTCTGGAATTGAGGTATATGACTCCGCAGAGAGGCCTCATCCAAAGCAACTCATTTTCATCTTTGTGTAATTCTACCCAGCATGACTACAAGATTTGTCAGTTCACAAATAGACTAGAAATAGCAGTGTTTAAAAGGTGATTGACTCAGTCACCTGGCAGATGGGGAAAGAAAAACACTAAAGGTCAATAACTGCATAGCTACTGCACATATGGACAACTTCTAGGGGCTAATGCATCATCGTACCTCATAGCTTCTCAAGAAATTACCACAATACTACCCAGTTTGTCAGGAAAGATGAATGTCACACAGCAACTTACACAGAAAATTCTCATAAAATCCTCTCCACTGGTTTCACTTTAACTTCTCAACAGCCTTTTGTTTCCTCCCTCAGCACCTACTGCTCTTTAAAATTAGGTTTCGACGGCTTCCATTTTCTTACGTCTCTATCTTTTTCACAGATCATAAGCTTCGTGTGGTAAGGAGGCCTCTGCTCGTTGACTATCCAAATCTTCATTCTGCAATCATCACATGAAATGTGTTTGAGAAATAAATGTTGAGCAAATAAGGAAATATCACCCAAGAAGTATCTATATTTCTTGATCACCAAATAATTACTTCAGAAACATTTTTTTAAACTTAGGAATGGTCTGTAAACAAAAGGAAAAGGGGTGATGTTTGTTTCTTGGAAGGACTGAAAGGTGGAAGATGATCATTTACTGAACAGCCATCATGTACGAGGAGCACTAATCCTCACAAGAACATGGTAAGTAGGTATGATAAGTCCTCACTGCACTGATGAAGATACTGAAATTAAGCAACTTTCTAATTTTATAGCATTCATAGTAAAACTTGCTGTGAGGTCTGATTTGCATTACCTCAGTGAATAAAGCTTCAATTACCTTAATGACTTGAAATCTAAAGGGACTAATTAAGATGGGAGGGTGACCTTGTAGATTGGAGCTGGGAGACTAGGTTCAAAGGGCAGCTGAGGAATCATAAAAATCATACTTAAAAGACAAAAGTCCCATGAAAACAGGATCTGAGTCACTCCCCAGCCCACTAAAACTAGTTTCCACCCCCAAACTTTCCGAAACAGCGCTCACTAAGGTCATCAATGACTTTGACATCTCCCGATCCAACGAGTGATATTTAGTCTCTGTTTTGCACAGCCTCCCGGTAGCATTTGGCTGTCTGGCCATTTCCTCCAGTGTGAATCATTGTTTATCTTTGGCCTCCCTGACCACACTGTGTAGGTCTTCCTCTTCTCTATCTTTCTGCTTCATCTCAGTCTGTTTGTCCCTCCTCCTCCTCCATCTCAGAAGTAAACGCAGAGGTTTTCCAAGAGTAAGGTGAGACTTCCTCACCTGGGGCCTCTAGTCTCCCCTCCCTTCTGCTGCTTTCACTTCTCTTATTCTCTCTCTTGCTAAGCTCATGAGTTTACACACCTTTAAATATTACTGACAGTGGAAGACTGTAAGAAGTTATAGCCCATGTCACATTCCATCTCAGCACAGACTTGATTTCCCAATGGCCTACTTGGCATATTGCTAATTATACATGCCAAAGAAAGTTCAAACAACAAATTCAACATCTCAATCATATTTCGCTTGTCTCTGGTACTAGGGATAAAATCCAGGATCCCAAGTATCCCAGACACGCAAAGTATCACTAAGCCAAATCTTAGCTCCTGAATTTTTCAATTGTCTCAGTCTTGAAGGATGAGTATATCGTCCCACTTGAATAAGCCAGAGATGGTTTGAATCCTCATCTCTGTCTCCCTCAAATGCCATGTTTATATAACCGATCAATTTAAACTCCTCAGGATTTCTGGACTCTTCTTGTGTCTTCTCTCCAGGTTCCATCTTAGAGCAATTATCCTCTTTTATTTTTTTCAAAACCCACTCCTGAATGGTCACTACACCTCTACTCTTGGGCCCCTCCAATTCATTCTCCATGCTGCCATTAGTGACATCTCTTTAAAATTCTACTCTGCATTGTCCCATTAGCTTATAAAACTCCAAGTTTTTCTGATTCTAACTCCATTCCTAAGTAGATGAAATTGAGTGGGGGTATTGAGGAGAGATGCAGATAGAGGAGGGGACTCTAAATATCACCAAAACATATTGTATGAAATTCTCAAAAATTCATAAAAAATGAAAAAATGGAAAAAGAAAAACTCCAAGTTTTTTAACATGGTCTACTTCTCTATAGTTAATGTTTCCCTTTCCTAATGAACTATAAGTTGTGGGAGGGCAAGGGCCACAGAAATTGTTCATCACTGAATCCCAGCAGCCACCACAGTGTTTTGCACATAGGCAACTCATGAGTATTTGTCAAAGGAAGGGAGGGAAGGGAAAAGGCTGGGAGAATTCCTGAAGGAGCACAGAGACTTGGGAGTGCCTATGACTGATATGCCGAGCGAAGGTGGGCAGTGTCGAGGCTTAAGGTTAGGGCAATTTGCATGTTATCTATGGACAGTGTGTATCATTTATTTATAAGCCAATAAATTATTTCATGCTTAGATTTCTTTGATTTCACAAAGCTGAGTCATTGATAACAAATTTATATTGTGATATTTTGCTGCTTGGGGCAAATTATATTATTTTGTAATTCTAACTCAAAATTTAAGACCTATTTCTACGATAGAAATTTGCAATTTTTTTTAATTTGAGTCATTTTCAACAGCTTTGAAATAACAACTGCATAGAAACAACTTTCTATGATCCATGACATAATGTAATTACCTGCTACACCACTCACACGGCCCACACCGCCCTCCTGTTCCTGCCTCTTGCTTTTCTTTTTCCAGTGGGATTTCTGCAAAGCCTAAGCCCATCCCCAGTGAAATTAGATCTTTTAAATTGATAAATAGCTAACAGTTCTGGAAACAGAACCTTAGTGTTCTACTTACTAAACTTTCCCACTCACCTGTATGGCTGGGGTGACATGGACCTCCCTCCCCCACAGCTTCAGGATAATGACGCTGGGTAGTCAGAGCACAATATCTCCTGGTGTGAGTGTTAGCTTCTAAGTAGCAGGTTGAAGGAATACTTAAAAACTTAATAAAGAGTTTTTTGTGAGAGGCCCTCTGATAGAGATTAACATGTGTCTGTGGACTCAGTAGATTTAATGTGGTAGCCATCCAATGCACTGGGGCCCCAGATAGAACAAAACAGGAACATTGAATGCATCTATATTTTGAGCTGGGATGTTATCTTCCTCCGAACTTCACAACTTTGCCAGTGATCCTGAGGTATACCACTGTGTACCTCTGGTTCTGGGGCCTTCAGATTTGGACTAGGCCATAACACAGCATCCTATGGGCTCTAAGTTGTAGATAGTCTGTCACATTTAATCATTGTCAACCTGACTGGATTTGGAATGACTTAGGAGACACATATGGAGCATGTCTGTGTGGGTGTTTCCAGAGAGAAGTAACTGAGTAGTGAGCACCCACCCTGAATGTGGGTGGAATCAGCCTGAGGGCTGGAGTGTCTGAATAATAAAATGAAAAAAAGAGCAAACAGAAACACTAGCATGTATCTCTTTCTGCTTCCTGGCTGTATATCCAAGCTGATCAGTCACCATACAGTCCCACTGCCCTGCCTTCCCATGATCATTCGATATATCCCTTCAAATTTGGAGTCCAAATGAACCCTCCCTTAAATTGGTTTTGGGAAGTATTTGGTCATAGCAATGAGAAATGTCACTAATATGCTTTCTGCCATGGAATTCTCAGCTTCCAGGTCATGTAGGGAAATTCCCCAGAATAAATCCTCCACCTATCATCTATCTGTCTCTATCTATCATTTATCATCTGTCTGTCATCTGTCTATCATCTATCATCAAACTATCATCAATCTAGCATCTAGCATCTAGCATCTATCTATCTTCTAGCTATCTATCATCTATCTATCATCTATCTCTCTTCTATCTTATATATTCCTATCATATGATTCCCTTTGTATTGTTTCTGTATCTCTGGAGAGCTCTACTGAGTGTTGGCCATAGGATGTACATGGACACACATTCATTAGACACACACACAAACACACACACACACAGACCACAGATACACACACACAAAAGAAAGAAATATATTCCATTTTCTAGTACCTTTTTGTCATTCCCATGGATATAATTTATTACCAACTCAGAATACACTGTTGAAGTTATATTAATATCCTCCTTCATTTATTTGAAATTCAAGTGATCTGGGTCTATTCTCCATTTACATTTCTTTCTCCAACTATTCTTTTTAAAATATTTTTACTGTATGTGTATGAGTGTTTTGCCTGTATATATGTAAATGCACCGCATGTGACTGATGCCTGAGGAGGTCAGACTACATTAGATCCCCTGAAACTGGAGTTACAGATGGTTGTTAGCCATCATATGGGTGCTGAGAACTGAACCTGGGTCCTCTGCAAGAGCAGCTAGTGCTCTTAACAACTGAGCCATCTCTCTAGCACATCTATCATTCTTTTGTTGTGGTTTTAATATTTTATAATTGCATAATTATATAATTGAGAACTTCACATGCATAGAATGTTTATTTATTTATTTATTATTTATTTACTTTGGTCTTTTGAGACAGGGTCTCCCTGTAGCCCCAGCTGTCCTAAAACTCACTATGTAGACCAGGCTGGCCTTGAACTCACAGAGATCCACTGGCCTCTGCCTCCCTAATGTTGGGATTAAAGGCATATGCCACCATGCCTGGCTAGAATGCATTTTTGATCATGTTTACCCAGCCACTCTTTCTTATTCCTATTCTACTCCCTCTGAACCCCCTTTTTTCTGAGTAGGTTCCCTTCTACTTTCATGTTTTATGTATGTATTTATCGATTTTATTCTTTGGTGCTTTCATAAATGTGTACAATGAATTTTGGCACCTTTCACACATTGTTCTCTCTCTTCCCTGTCCTCCTGTGGAAGCCTTTCTTCCCAGCAATTATCTTCCTACTTTATGTCTGTTGTTCTTTTCCCCTCTTACATGAGCACAGATGAGGACTTATTTACTGGAGCATGGGCAAGTTATCAGTGCAGATCCTACTGAAGATAAATGACTGCCTTCTCTATAGCTGTTAACTACCTTAGTTCCTCACCTTAGGGTGGGACATGACAGTCCCCTGCCCCATCTGTGGTAGAATGTTGACAGGCTCAGTCTTGGACAAGGGCGTTAACAACAGCTGCTGTGAGTTTATGAGTGCCACGGCCATGCCACGTCCAAAAGACAGCATTTCAAAGTACTCCCATCCTCTGCTTTTTCCATTCTTTCTGCCTCCTTTTCCATGATGTCCTCTGAGCCTTGGAGGAGGTGATACAGATGTCCTGTTTAGGGTTGAGCACTGGAGTCATTCATTCTCAGCACTTTGATCCGTTATTTGAGCTTCTCTGACCAAAGCTGATAACAGCACTTGTCTATAGATATAAAACATAAATATTTAGAAAGCAGTTCGACAACATGTCCACTTAGGAAGTCCATAGTAGTTGGTTCACCCCTGGGGCCTATGACCTCCACAGCCATAGGCTTTTGATCAGGTTTATACTAACAGGCATGAATTATCTCCTGTGATCATTAACAAATACAATGAATATATCTAAGTAATAAAGTTTCATTGATTTTTAAAAATATTTTATTATAAATGTAAAAAGGGGTAGCATAAAATAGTAGAATATTTAACATTGTCTTTGAAAAGCTAATGCATCCATATCTGGCTCCGTGGAAATAATTACAATTCTCAGTTAGTTTATACAGTTCTCATCAAATATTTTGGTTTCACTTTTACTTGAAGGGTGCTTTATTCTTGAAAGCAGATTCCTACAAATGTAGGAGCCGCCAAAAAGAATGACATGAGCAATTAGGAAGTGAGGGACATTTGTCTCCAGGAGGATAGGACCTACAGAGGTAATATATTTGTGTCTGGGAAGATAGAACCTGCACAGGTAACATAGGGACATTTGTCTCTGGAGGCTAGGACCTGTACAGGTAACATAGGGACATTTGTCCCTGTAGGATGGGAACTGAACAGGTAACATATTTGTGCTAACTGAAAATGGAATCACAAAGATACCAAATTATTTATTATTTTTCCAGAAACCTTGAAATCTCTTTTCAAATTCTTGATTTAATTGCAAAAGTAAGGCTACATATTTTTCACTGTTCACAGGATTGTGTTTTGTCAATATGTTGAAAGAAATAACTTGTTTCCCTTAATTTCACCTTGCTATAATTTCAGTTTCATTTGTAATTCTGTTATCATTTGAAACATTGTATTGCTAAGTTGGTTTTCACCTTAAAGAAGTGTTTTAAACTCATTTAAGTGAACAGTTCAATCCACTGAAAATGCTAAATGTTTAAGCCAGCTTTTGACTGTCAAGTCCTGGCACAAATTTTGTTTTTGCTACTATAAATGATTAGATACCATAAATGACATATCAAAAATCATAAATCTTTTCAATATTTGGCCTCAGCTTAGTCATTCAAAAAGTAAATTTGTAGTTCTACTCTGCAAACTTTTTTCAATAGATTTTTCAGTTTCTTAAATTCACATGGTTAGAGCCAGATGAGACAAGTTAATGATAGAAATCCTTCCTGTTTTTCCAAGGCATATATATTTGCCGTGCTTTCCATACACATTGCTTAATAAACTCACCATCAGTAAACGGTTTTAATTTTGTCATTAGCTATGCTATCACATAACTAAATTTTACAATAGATTCTGATTTTCAACTTAAAAAAATACATTTATGTGTACTAGTGTATTGCCTGCATATAAATGAGTATACCTGTGTCATGCAAAGCTTCAGAGGTCAGAAGAAGGTGTCAGATTCCCCTGAACTACAATTAAAGATGGTTCTTAGCTGCCATGTGAGTACTGGGTTTTGAACCCAGATCCTCTGCAAGAGCAGTTGGAGCTTTTAACCACTGAGCCATCTCTTCAGCCCCCTGATTTTCAACTTTTAAAACTAAACTTTTGCTAAGAAGAAATTTTTTTTCAGCTCCTCTGGTTTGTACATAGGACACAACCCACTGAATTTGGCAGCATGCTTTTGCATTCCCTACAAGTTAAGCAGAGTGCTTTACTATTACCTTCACAAAAACGTAAGTATCTATCCACTTTTCATTGATCAAGATGCCTTTATTCACAACTTTCCTTTTGAGGGGTTTTATTTCTTTGAGGTATTGTAGAAGCCATGCTGGAATCAAGAAGCAGTATTAGTATTAGGGACTATACTAAAGATCCAAACAAAACACCGTTTTCGTTGTTTTTTTTTTTTTTTTTTTTTTTTTTTTGGTCTTTTTGAGACAGGGTCTCCCTGTAGCCCCAGCTGGCCTGGAACTCACTATGTAGACCAGGCTGGCCTTGAACTCACAGATATCCGCCTGCCTCTGCCTCCCAAGTGCTGGGACTAAAGGTGTGAGACACCATGCCCAGCCTAGGGACTATATTTAATTTTATTAAAAATTACTTAATAGAAAACAGAAAGCAAGGTTTGGGCCATTTCAGCTGCAGATACAGCACAAATCACAGTGATACACGAGGGATGGCCAAGGTATAGAAGAACCCTTAACAATCAAGAATACTCACCTGTCTGCTAAATAGCACTGAATGCTACGTTTGCAGTGGTCATTTTAAACATTATTGATAAATAGTGTTTGACTTGCCAAGTACCTGTGAGCACAAGGGATGTCTGATGACCCAATCTGACTGACTTGTCCTTGGAGATAACCTGCATGGTAAGCCGAGGCCATGCATGTGCACAACTAGCAAGAACATATATATGCTTACTTTGCATGACACTGACACAACATGGTCACCTACAACGCTTGTGCTTGAGAACAGCACGATCAAGCAATATTTTAAAATCATAAAATGTCTCAATGTTCTAAGTAAGTTTTATATTATGCTGGGCTGCAGTCATAGCTATTCTGGGCCCCACGAGATCTACAAGCTGGCCAGCCCAGACTTGTCTTCTGTGAACTGTTGCTGCCGTTTTAAAACTTTTCTGAAGCTGATTAGCACAGCATTCAGCTTTCTGTTAACTTTTCCCAGGGAACCTCCCTCAATACTGATCTTGCCACATTTGCCTCCCAGTGGCCTAGGCAGCTCCTTTCCTCTGTTTACCCCTCTCTCAGGGGCTCCTCAATTTGAGTCTTAAAACCCCAATTTACATGCTGGTATGAACCTGCCAGTACCTTTCCTACCTCAGGAGGGTCACAACCCTGCACGGGACTCGGCAGAGGCCCACACCAGTCCTGAGGTCCCTGATGTATGAACCCCTTTTTAACTTTCCAATAAATTGAGTCTTACTGGGCCCAGTGATTGGGACCCACCCACCGCTCTTTTTATGCAGTATTTCCTTAATAATACCTGTACTAACTACATAGGGAGCTCTGCCAGTGATATGAGCCAGCCCATCAGAGACCGATTGCCTCCTATTGACTCAAGTTTTGCAGCCTTTGCCTCCAAGAGAGGTGGATGGGTAGATTTTATTGCTCAGCTTTTCTGATTCTATGGTACTCAGACCGATGCCTTCCAGTTGCGCATCCACAGCCTCATAAACCGTGCTGTGAGAAGCTTTCTCATTCCTGTTTAAAAGTCTTGTCAGACTCCAGAGTTTCAAGCGCTGAGTGTTCCGTGATTATCGCAGTTTCCATCACTTCTACCTTATTCTCTTTCTCCTCACTCTCCAGTTCTTTCCGTGAGTCCCAGTTTTGGGGTCCCAGGAAAGGCTCCTTAGCACAGATCGGATTTGCACTTTCTTTCCCCTGCAGCTGTAAGAACTGGCAAGTCAACACCTCCATTTCATCCTCACTTTTTCTTCACCTTTCCTGCCAAATCAGAGGCAAATGCACTCAATAGCATCCACATGCCTCTTTTCAATTGTAATTCGCCTACGTGAGCATTCGAGTTCTTTCTGGGAAGACAGCCGAGCCTCAGCTGCAAGTCTTACTGCGCGTAGGAAAAGCCGTACAGCTGACTCCACAGCCTGAGTGCAAGTTCATCCCATACATATACTTTCAGGGATGGCAACATTTTACTCATCTATTAGTGACTTAAGAGTCCTCCCCATATTCACATACAGGGCCCAATTCATCGAGGAAGCATACATACCACGCCCCCCAAGAGAGGAAGGCAGCCACCATGGGATTCCCTTCAAGGACACTCCCGGCTCTGATGCCTGAGCTCACCCATCTCCCGGAGCGAGGAGGCACGCCATCTCATACCACGTGACGACGGCAGCTGTATCAGGATTGTCCTGTGGGTGTTACATTCTCACACAGACCAGCCTCAGTGGCACAGTGCCAGCACCCACTGCAGAGGCCATTTAATCACTCCTCCCTAATTCATCTTTGGTTCTGTAGGCCCGTATTTGGGTGTCAAATATGTTGTGTGACTTTTCCTGGCAAGATGTGAACAAGTATTTTATTCATCCTAGATGAGGCATCAGTGATAGATTAAAGAAACAGCTCCACAGAAGTCGAGCTTAGTAAACCAGCGAGTTCACTGAGGTTACTTACAGGAGGATGGGTGAGGGGTTAGGTACAGAAGCAAGCCCACCCTAGCATTGGTGATGACTCTGCAGCCCCCTGGAAACTGCAACCCTCAAGCTGCTTACACAACCTGCAGGGAGCTCAGCAGACTGGAAAATCTGTTCTCTGTAATCACTGCTGCTTATGTGACCCTGGGATGAGGTTTTGTGACTCTTGTAAGTTTAGCAGCCTTATAAGGTTTACTTTCTGGGCTTGTATGTTTCATTTACTTCCTGTGTCCTGTGAGTCTCACTCCTCCCTCCAGAGGGGGATATTTCAATTCTGAGGAGACAGCTATACAATACCAGTAACAACAGATGAGTAAGAAGTTTACTGTTTACAGTTCTGGAAGCTGAAAAATCCAAGGTCAAGGTGCAGGAAGATTCTGTTTCTGTTGAGGGCTACCTTTGAGATTCAGTGAGACATTTTCTCCCTGTAAAGTCTCACAGTAGAAGAGGTGAGGCTTTTCCTTGGATTGTTGCTATAAGAACATTCATCCCACTCATGAGGGAGCCCTCATGATGTAATCATCTCCCCAAAGCCCTACTTTCCAATACTATCACTTTGAGGGGTTGGACCTAAATATGGATGAGGGAGGTAGATAGATACAAACCTTCAGCACATAGCAGCCAAGTCCTTGAACCTGGTAAACACTAAGATTTCTTTCACTGAGTCCTTTTGCAGTTTCTGAAGACTACACAAGCTCTTTCGCTTTCTAGAGATTCAGAAAGGAGGGAAATCTGGCATAATGAGGCCTCACCCTAAACCAGGAAGCCAGCCAGGGGAAAGCAATACCAGCCTTACCTTCATTTTCTTTCCTGAAGCACTGCCCCCCCCACACCCCCAGAAAGTCCTGTTGGATAGGAGGTGAGATCATCACTCTGAACATAGGCCAGTTTCAAAGAGAGCAGGACTACGACTTCCTGGGAGATTACAGTGGTAGGTGTCAAGGCCTGGTGAATTTGTGCATTTGTTCTGTGCCTTTGAATGTGGCCAGAGTACAACTGCTAGGAGATGAAGTGTTTTCCTGAGAGTGGACTCCATGAGTCCCAGAGTAGAAACATTTTATGCATTCTTGAATGTTTTCCAGATTCTCAAAAATTTAGAAATTTATGGTGTTGGAGAGGTGGCTCAGTGGTTAAGGGCACTAGCTGCTGTTGTAGAGGACCTGGGTTCCATTCCCAGCACCCACATGGTGGCTAACAACCAAGTATAACTCCAGTTACAGGGAATCTGATGCCCTTTTCTGGCCTCCACAGGCATTGCATATTCATGCAGTCAAAACACTCATACATATGATTGATAGATAAATGATAGAAAACTAGATAGATAAATGATAGGTAGATAGATGATAGATGATAGATAGAAGATAGAGAGATAGATAGATAGATGATAGATGATAGATAGATTTTTTTAAAAAATTTAGTTTACCAGCAAGAATAATGTACAATTTCACTCTGATATTTCATTGACATTATATAGGTATTTGTGTACATGTTATGATTTAAATGTAATTATCCATGTCCTCAAGTGTCATACCCACTAGGTAAGAGCCTGCCATTAGGTTACATCCCCAGCACACCTGGTACAACTTCATGTTGAATAGTGAATGAGTTTTAGTGCCACATTTACTTTGAGTTCTTACAAATAATTCAATTTTAGATCTAATTAAACAAAAATATTAGAGGTATTATTGGGTGAGTAATTAGTCTATTTTATATCTCTAATCTTTATTAATTTTAAATTCTGTCATCTCTGTGGTTTTACACTAAATGATGTTGCTAGAGTGTTTTCAAGAAACAGGCTGTGAGGAGCTGGAGAGATGACACAGCAGTCAAGAGCTATTCTTGCCGAGGACCTGGATTTGATTCCTAGCACCCACATGGTGGCTGATAACCATCCATAACTCCAGTTCCAGGGGATCCAATGCCCTCTTCTGACCTCCTCAGACCCTGTATGACACAGATGTACCTACCTATGTACAGGCAATACACTCATACACATAAAGTAAAAATAATAAATAAAATATAAAAATAAAAACAGGCTGTGCAATTTCATTAATATTTACTCTCCCTGTGAGTTCTGAGGAAGTCTGAAAAAAGTGTCCCCATTCCAGAGCTCCCATTTTAATGTCCTAATTAGCACTGTATTTTCTATGTTAAATAGGATGTAGGCAGAGATGCATCCTTCCAGTCAGTGGTGGTGACTTGGGCTTTGTAGGACCCACCTACTTGCTGACGAGGTGTTGCGCAGAGGGCGGAGGTTACCCATGATTTCTTCTTCCCATGCAGGTCTAGCCACAGGCACGTAGAGAAAACAGCAGGCACTCAGCACTTCTAAGCTTATTCAAGACCTGAAATGCTCATAAAAGTTACTGGTATACCATTTCTAGAGTTTGGTGAGATTAAGCATTGTTTAAATAAATACGTAACCATCATAATGCCATTCCTAACCCTAGGCTTGATATACTACGTTGTAGAAAAGAGAGGTTAAACATAACTCCAGTGTTTGTATGCTGGAGACAGGTTAACTCTCCAGTCAACTGCCTACGTAACACCTTCCTGACCCTGAAATCATTGCCTACTGTCCACACTTGATCTTCCTCCCTAGCTATAGCAGCATGAGGCCTAGAGTGGAAGATCAGGAAGCAGTTAAACATGTGTTTATCCTATGACTCAGCAGGTTGGCTCCTGAGTATTTACTCAAGAGAAATAAAAGCCTATGCCTCCACGAAGACTTGTATGTACATGTTCATGGCAACTTTATTGATAATGAGAATAACCCCAAATTGGAAACAATCCAATGTCCAACACTGGTGAATTGGTAAACAAAAGGTGGCTTGGCCATCTAGTTGAGTACTGTACAGCAATAAAAAGAAACAAACAGCTAGTAAAGGCAAAAACATAGCTGAATCTCAGCCATTAAGGTGAGAAAAGTGATTCACAGAATACCACATGCTATATCATACCTTTTAAAATAAAGTGTGTTTTGCCTGACTATATGTAAATGCATGACATGTGTGCATTATCAGCAGACTCCAGAAGAGGTGGTGCATCCCTTGGAACTAGAGTTATGGGTGGTTGCTAGCTGCCTCATGGGTGCTGGGAACCAAACGCAGGTCCTCTGCAAGAGCAGCCAGTGCTCCTAACTCTCTCTGTCTCTCCAGCCCTGTATCATTCTTGAACTATATGCTCTTTTATAACTCTAGAAAAGACCAACCTCTTCATACTTACAGAAAGATCAATAGTTGTGTGGCTATGGGCTTGGGGTTGTGGAGTGAATCTTTAAAGAAGCATGAAAACTCTTCAGGGTGATGACAATGTCCCATATGTACCTGACTATGGTAGTGATCTTACAGACATTCACAAGGTCAGCTGCACAGAATTACCCACACTGCATGGATGTGGCTAAACAGCTGTGACTGTGTATGAATGGTACCTCAGGGCTGGGCTTTAGCTCAGTGGTACAATGCTTTCCCAGCATGTGCAAGGGATTGATTCCCAGCACCACTGAATGAATGAATGAATGAATGAATGAATGAATGAATGAATTAGCTATATCATAAGGTGATATTATTGTTTAATTGGACAAATGACTAAAAATAATTTCACAAATGGCTAATAAATACATACACCAATAATAGCATTAAACCATAGGAAATGCATTTTAAACCATTAATGCATTAAAACCATTTAATACCTGAATTTTATCGCATGTCCTAATTTTTTTTCTTTTTCGGGTGCTGGAGAACAAAACTAGGGCCTCTCAGGCTAAGCATGAACTCTACCATTGAACTATACCCACAGCTTCTCTGTCTAAAATTTAAAAGTGTTGATCTTAAAGAGAGTAGAAATAAAATTCATTTAAAATCAGAAACAAAGCACTCAAATACTACTTGCAAATGTTTGGAATTGGTACTAAAGATTATTCATTTGGCTTTGTTTGGAAATATTCTTAACATCCTTTAATAGATTACTGGGCAAATTATATATGGAGAGAGAGAGAGAGAGAGAGAGAGAGAGAGAGAGAGAGAGACTAAATAGATGTGGATGTTACCTCAAGGCTCAACTGAATTTTGTTAAACTTGTGTAAGTATTTTAAAAGTATTGATGGGGCTGGAGATATGGCACAGCCATTAAGAGCACTGACTACTCTTGCAGAGGACAGGGGTTTGGCTCGGTACATACATAAATATATAATATACTGGGCAAGGCAAAAATGAGGTATCCTGAAGTTCCGATGTCAACTGAGCCCCTGGATGCAATATGCATGAAGTGTAGAAGAAACTGTGTGAGTATGGAAACTGGTCCTGGAAGGACCTCAAGGAGCCAGCAAGCCATTTGGAAATGGCTGGAAAGCCATTCAGCCTTGTATGGGAAGGACTTTTCACTGTATACATTTTAAATTCCATTTACTCTTGAGCCAAATGAATGTATTAATTATCCAAAGTTTAAATTAAAGCAGTTAAGTTAGTTGGTGAAATCAAGTGAAAGCTGAGGTCTTCTCTGTGGGGCCATGTTGTTGCTGCCTCATTCTAGGCCAAGCCTCCGCCCTTTTCCCTTCCTTCCCTTGCCTCCTCCATCATGCTTTGCTTGCTGCTCAAAGATTTCTACCCAGCCAGTTAATCCTTTCACGTCCTTCCACAGTCACAAAGAAGCATTGCTCCTTCATCCTTCCAGGGATGGCTTACAGATCACTGCACAGGGAATTCCCAGTTATGCCTGCCTATGAAATGCATGGAAAAAAGAAGACATAAACAGGAAGGCAGTTTTCTGAAAGTGAAGATTTAATATAATTAAAATAACATCATCTCTGTAATATTATACATATACAGAATATTTTAAATCCATTGATACTTTTCATTTTATTTATTTTTATTTTTATGTATATGAATGTTTTGCCCACATGTATGTACGTGTACCACATGCATTCAGTGCCGCAGAGGGCAGAAGAGGGTGTCAGATTCCTTGGAACTGGAGTTTGAGACTATTGTTAACTGCCATGTGGGTGCTGGCAACCAAACTCTGGTTCTCTGGAAGAGCAGCCAGTGTTCTTAACTGCTGAGCCATATCCTGCCTTATTGATACTTTTACTTTTTCTTTTTTTCTTTTGGTCTTTTTGAGACAGGGTCTCCCTATAGCCCCAACTGTCCTGGAATTCACTATGTAGTCCAGGCTGGCCTTGAACTCACAGAGATCCTCCTGCCTCTGCCTCCTGAGTGCTGGGATTAAAGGCATGCGCCCCCCCCCCCAGCATGGGCTTTTTTTTTTTTTTTTTTTGATCTTTTTGAGACAGGGTCTCTCTGTAGCCCCAGCTGTCCTGGAATTCACTATGTAGACCAGGCTGGCCTTGAACTTACTGAGATCTGCCTGCCTCTGCCTCCCAAGTGCTGGTATTAAAGGCGTGTGCCACTTTTTAAATACTTATGTGTGCTTAAAAAATGTAAATAAAACTCCAACTATCCTGGTTCTTACACTATCACTCCAGGGAAGCTTCGGATAAGAACAGTGGCATTCCATGGCCAGAGTCCACCCTGCAGCTTCTAAGGCCACTGCTCCCAGGGGAAGGCAGTGTTTCTACCCTCCTTCAGGGCAGATGGCTCCTGATGGCTGAGGAGTGCTTTTTCCTCCTCATCACATCATAAGGTTATAGGACCTAACCTTAATCTCTCCTCTCATCCCTTTATCCTCTCTTCCAGTTCCCTTAAGAACTTCTAGTTGGCCTTTCTGACAGCTGGCTATTGGGTTCCTGTTCTCCATGCAAGGCAGCTTGTGTACAGTAGAAGACCCAGTACTGATGGGCACTATAGCTATTGCCATTGTAGCATTTAATGTAGGACATCTAATGTAGAGCCTGGAGGTCAAGAGGTCTCTGAGGCTAGGCAAAGTAAAAATACTGCTGCTTCCCCTTCTTAGGGCTACTGTGTGAGAACCACCAGGACCAATGAGGGCTTCCTTTCTCCCCAGTGGTATCGCTAGGGTTCATCTCTGGAAGATGTGAAGGCTCTTCAGGGTAACTCAGCCTGGACAAAGAATTGTCTGTTCTGACAGACTGTGGACCTGGAGTGTCTGTTACCCTGTCACAGTTCCAGCTGAAGGGGACCCAGAGATCAAGCAATTTCCCAGTTTTCCAGACCTCTTTCCTATGTGGCAGGTGCTAGACAAAAGATAGTAAAAGAAGTCTAAGTACTGTTTAGAAAAAAAATTTTGACATTCCCAAAACTCAAAGAAGGAAATGGGAAAACTCCAATATTATCTTTTTCATCTCACTAAAATCAGCAAAAACTCCACCCTCTCTCACTAGTTTTGACTTCCATCCTTTATCAAAAAAAAAAAAAAATGTGTAGGGGTGCTATTAAAACAATGCATATGGATAATCTCCACTAGCAAGATCAGAAGGGATCACACAAATTAGCCCTGGTCAAACCAGAAATAGCCAACAAAAGTGAATATTCATCTCCATACCGGCATTGAAACTCCAGTGTCAGTCGGATTCCTAGAGTGGAATCTGGTGGCTCCTCACAGCCACCCCACAAGAAGGGACCAGGATTCAAAGCCATCTTTAAAGAAAAGAAGAGCAACTGAGGAACTGTTGTGCTGAGACATTGGCTGTACAAGGCCCCCTAGCCAGCATCAAATGAGTTTTTTGCATATATAGCAACGTTCCTATTATCATGTCCATCTGCAGACGGCACGAACATGGACTATGCACGCCAGACTGCATTCAGAGGCCGTTAACCTTGCTTTCCCCTTGCAGCTGGTACAACAAATAACAGTTTCTCTCTCTCTCCCTCTCTCTCTCTCTCTCTCTCTCTCTCTCTCTCTCTCTCTCTCTGTGTGTGTGTGTGTGTGTTGGGGAGGGGTGCTTATATGTGCAGTTAGATGTGGGGCAGCCAGATGTCAATTTTGAGCATCGTCTATTGCTTCCCATTTGGCTTTTTGAGAGAGCTGATGTTTGTTGTTACTGAACTTGGAGTTTGCTGTTTTGACTGGGCTAGCTTGCCAGAAAGCCCCAAGGATTTGCTATTCTTCCCTCTCCCCCAGTGCTGGGGTTACAGATATGTGTCTCCATGCCTAGCTTTTATGTGGGTGTTGGAGATTGATACTCAGATTCTTATGAGTGTACTTTAACAAATGAGCCATCTCCCCAGCCCAGTAGTGGTACTTTTGAAGGGACAATGTGACTCTCAAAGTTTAGATCATAATTAGAAATCTCAAGGGAAAATTACTGCCATGGAGCTGTTCCACTCGGAAGCTGAAGGGTTCTTTAAAAAGTAGTTATTAATTCTCTGTTTACATTGTTCCTATGACCATGAAGATTAATAGGAGAGATCTAATGGGCAAGGCTGGACTCCACAGCAAAGATTCCTTGTTCTATGTGCATATATAAGACTGCATAGTGCTCTTTCGCTCTTTCCAATACCTCCCTTAAAGCTTCTTTTCTTCCCATCTCATGGACCCCTTTCTAATTCCCTGGCTTCTGTTCACACTCCCACCTAAATACACATATTTAACCCTTAGAAGGTGGTATTTTACTTTTCTATTGTGGTAAAATACTCTGACAAAAGCAATTTGAGAGAGAAAGGGTTTATTCTGGCCCACAGTTCAAGGTACAGTCTTCATGACAGGGAAGTCAAGACAACAGAAGCTTAGAGCTGCTGGTCACGTTGCATCCACAATCAGGAAGCAAAAAATGATGAATGTTATGTGTTCAGTGCACTTTCTCCTTTTTATACAGTTCAGGGCCCTATCCCAGGGACTGGTGCCATCCACAACGGGTGGGTTTTCCCACTTCAATTAACTTGTCATGATAATCTCTAACAGTCATGCCCAGTGGCTAACCTAACTCAGATAGATACTTCCTCACATGTATGCCCAGAGGCTTGTCTCCAAAGTTATTCTAGATTCTGTTAAGTTGACAATGCTAAGCATCAGAGCTGGGATCCACATACAAGAGAGAACATATCAGAGGACATATCAGAGCTAGGAGGCATAAGAGAGAACATTCGGTATTCGTCTTCACAAGCTTATGCTACCTCACTTAATAGAGTATCTTCTAGTTCCACTCATTTTCCTGTAAATTTCATTTTTCTTTATGCCAGAATGAAAGCCCATTGTGCAGGCATACCACATTTTCCTTGTCTATTCATTAGATGAAGGACATGTAAGCTAACTGCATTTCTTTGTTAGTATGGTAAGAACAGCAGTAAGGCTGGATGTACAAATATCTCTGTGTTAGGATGTAGAGTTTTGGGGTATATGCCCAGGAATGGTATAGCTGGGTCATATAGTTGGTATAATTTCTGAGTTTTGAGAAATTTTCATCCTGATTTCCATAGTGATTATACCAGTTTACACTCCCACTAGCAGTGAAGGATTCCTCTTTCCCTGTGTTCTTCTTGTTTGTTTTCTTGATGACAGTAATTCTGACTGAGGGCAGATTCAATCTCAAATAGTTTTAATTTGCATTTCCCTGGTGGCTAAGGATGCTGACTACTTTAAAATATATTTATTGGCTGTTTGAATGTCTTCATTTGACAACCGTCTGCTCAGTTCATTGACCCATTTGTCATCAGGGCTTTGTGTTTTTAATTTTTTACAGTTCTTTGTATATTCTAGATATTAACTTCTTGTAGGAAATATAGCTGTCAAGCATTTCTCCCGTTCCATGGACTGTCTACTTGCTCAGCTGATAGTTTCTTTTGCTGTGCAAGCTTTTTAATTCCATGTAATCCCACTTATCAATTCTGGGGACTGTTTCCTGTGTTTAATTCCTTATAATCCCACTTATCAATTCTGGGGGCTGTTTCCAGGTTTCAGTTCAGAAAGTTTTGCCTATACAATGATCCTGAAGTTTTTTCTCTGTATTTTCCTTTAGCAATTTCAATTTTTTTTTTAAATTTTAATTTTTTTGTCTTTTTGAGACAAGAGTCTCCCGGTAACCCCAGCTGGCCTTGAACTTGCTATATAGATCAGGCTAGCCTTGAACTCACAGAAATCTGCCTGCCTCCACCTCCTGAGTGTTGGAATTAAAGGTGTGTGTCACCATGCCTGGCATCAGTTTCAGTTTAAGTTAAGGTCCTTGACCTAGTGTGAATTGATTTTTGGCAGTGTGGGAGGAATGGATCTAATTCATTTTTTTGCATTTGACCACCAACTTTTGCCAGCACCATTGGTTGAAAAGTCTCCCCCTACCCCATGCACATTTTTTACATTTTTTCAAAAATTAGGCGACCATAGCTATGTGAATTTATCTCTGGATCCTTTGGGAAGGGGATGTTGTTTATTCATCTTTGCTTATTTTTGCCAGTATCAAGCTGTCTTTGTCACTATAACTTTGTAGTATAGTTAGAGATCTGGTTAATGTGATACTTCGGGCCCTGCTCTTTTGGCTTAGAATTGCTCTGACTGCATCCGTGATGTTTTGTGTTTCATACAAATGATAGGAGTTTGTTTTCCAGTTCTGTGAAGAATGTCATTGTAATTTTTACAGGAATTGCATTGAATCAGTTGACACACATAGCAATATAACCATTTTCATAATATTCTGCCACTTCAGGAACATGGGTGCTCTTTCCCTCACCAAGTGTCTTCTTCAATTTCTTTCTTCAATGCCTCAAAGCTTTCCTTGTAAAGGTGAAAACCTCCTTGGTTAGACCTGTGATTCTTATGTTTTCTACAACTATCTTCTTTCTAACTCTTCCATAGATAAGGTTAACCCCCACCCCAATGGCTTCTGAACCTTTTCTTTTTGATTTCTGAAGCTTGAATGCAGTGTGCCTAAGTATGGGGTTGCTAGCTTGTTTGGGGCATTAATCCTACCAGGTGTTCTCTAAATGCATGACTTGGTGTCAGACATTACTTTGGAGGAAAGTTCAGTTGTTATTATTTTCAATATGGTATCTGCTCCCGCCTCCTTTTCTCACATTCACATTGCGTGTTACACGTCTGTAGATGTCTCACAGCTCTTCAGAATGTTTCTCTGTCCTGCTCTGTTTCCTTGTACCCAGTCCTCTAGACGTTTTTCTTTTACTTTCCATTTTGGCAGTTTTGCTTACTTATCCTCAAGCTCATAGACTCCATCAGTCGCAATTATGCCACAGAGGCCATTGACTACATTCTCTCATTTCTCCTATGTGGTGTATTTTTCATCTTGATCATTTCTTTGTGACGTTTTCATAGTTTTTCCAGTACTCTATTTACACTGTTCATCTAGTCTTGCATGATGCCTGTCTTCATTTCCATTAAAAGTAAAGCTTTAGCACTTTTTATCATAATTGTGGAGTTTTGTTTGCTTTGTTTTGTTTTTCAATTTTTTGCTACAGGGTCTCACTGTGTAACCCTGCTTGACCTAGAATTTACTATGTAGACCAGGCTGGCCTCAAACTGATAGAGATCTGCCTGGTGTTGCCTCCTGAGTGCCAGGATGCTTGTGATTTTTAAGCTTCTGCTCTGATTATTGCAGCATTCTTGTCATTTTTTTCAAAGACAGCTGGTGCCTTTGCTGCCCAGGTCAACCCTGATTTCTGGACTCAGGCTAGTATTCTGCTTCAGCTCCCAAGCCACTAAGAATACAGGGGGAAAGTAAAGTCTCTTTGCACAGTTCTTAGTCTCATAAAAGAATGTAAGAATGGACTCAAAATCCTCAGAGCAGGCAAGCTGCCCTTAGGAAGAGAATGGTGGGGAGAAGGAAAAAAGCCATAAAGCTACACCAGTTTAGAGACAGCATGGAGGTCAAACACTCGGCAGACACCATCCGCATGGCAAGGGGAGAAAGAGAGTTTTAGGAAAAAATTAGGAAACCAGAAATGTTGGGGCAGTCCGACATGTCAGGGAAAGCATGGTCAGGAAAGAGAAAGAGGAAAAGGAGAGGTTATGCTTTTCCGAAGAGCTCAGAAAAGAGCGCAGACTTAGAAAGAGCCACATGTATGACTGGATCCAGAAGCAGGGCACTAGGGGTGAGGATTCAGGGCAGGAAACGTTCACCATCTCATTAATGCCCTAGGTATTCCACCTATCTCTATAGTGTGGCTTAAGGTGAACCTGCCTTCCTGGGGTGGCCCGTGACCAGATGATTGATCTAACAAAACTGGAAAGTTAGGTTTCCTGGCCAGAGCTTCTTCCTCTCTTAGGCAGATTTCTGTAAAGGGGCATTTTGTTGCTGAAACAGGACAAGCATGCAACATCTCACCAGGTCTTTTCTTGCTATTCTAACTCTGATTTTGATACTTGCCTAATCTCTTAAATTATGTCTTCTGCCTTTTAGGATACCACCTAAATATTTGTGGAAGGGTGGGCAGGATGGACTTGGGTAAGAGGAGCTACCAGAAAGAGGCTTTCAGTAAGTAGTCATGTAGTGTGGGAAGATGGGAAATAGTGCACATAGGTGTTACCATAAGTTTTCTCTAACTAGGTTAAGCTTTGGTAAAAACCCCAGAAGGTTGGGCCTCTGGTAACCCTTCTCCAGGCGAAGGCACAATATGATTTTCCTCAAGCCTTCCCTGTGAGGATCTGGTATGGCTCTTAGAAATGAGGCTCACATCAGCGCATCATCCCTGTCGCCTTCCCACAAGTGGGTCCCCAGGGAGTTTATAACTCATAGATTTCACCACACTAAGACTCCAGCACGTGTCAATTCCATTCAAGTTTTCATGGCCAGGCACTGTTCCCTTGTGAGTGGAATGTCCCTGCGGCCACTTGTTCATGCCTGATTTGGGGAGAGTGATTTTCCTTGGGACCTCACTTTGTTGACATCGAAGGGTTGCTGGCTTTTCGGTTTGCTCAGCAGCTTGCTTGTTGTGAGTGAGGACAGAGTGGAGTGACAACTCTGCCTTTGTAAGCATATGGGAGCTTTTCTACTCTAGGATAATGAAGCATATTAATGACAGAGGAGAAAACCCTTCAGCAGTTTTGTGTCAGCACATTGTGGCTGAAAAAGCTGTTTTTACCACATTCTGCAAACCATGAGGTGGCAACTTGGAGTCAAATGACTCAAAAGGAAAGGCTAAGTGGCCCAGGACAAATAGAAGAGTGTATTCCCAGGGAAGCCTCTGCACCTCAGCAGGGATGTTTGAGGGTAGTGATCCCATTTGCCCTACAAGAACAGGCATGCAAAGCCAGGTGTGGTGGCCCATATGTTTAATCCATCTCATTAATGCCGTAGGTATTTGGGAGTCAGAGGCAGGTAGATCTCTGTGAGTTTGAGGCCAGCCCAGTCTACATAGCAAGTTCCAGGCAAGCCAGGAATACATAATCAGACCCTGACTCAAATGAAAACAAAAAAAGAGCAGGCATGTCTGTCCATAGAACAAAATTCCGGGAGTATGAAAGGATAGACAACTGAAAAATAACCCTCCCTCAAACTCTTAACACCCGCCAGCCTGATTCTCCTGTCCAGAGACAAAACTGCTACCAGATTCCTGGGGCTCCTTAAAATACATCTGTAGAGCTATTAAGGACAACTGTTAAAAGAAAACCCATTTTAAAAAATATTTTATTTATTTTTCATGCTTATGAGTGTACTACCTGCATATGTGTAAGTACACCCGTGTCATGTAATGCCCAAGGAGGTCAGAAGAGGGTATCAGATCCCCTGGAACTAGAGTTACAGATAGTTGTTAGCTGCCATGTGGGTGCTGAGAATCGAACCCTGGACCTCTGCAAGAGGAGCCAGTGCTCTTAACTGCTGAGCCATCTCTCTAGCCCCTAAGAAAACTTATTTTGAAGAGCATTTTTTGCACAGTCTTAGAATTGGAAGGGGACTAAGCCATTTATTCACAGTCTTTCTTAGTACTTAACTACACATACGGAAAAATACTCTAAAGAAAGGAAAACCTTCTGTACTCTGGAGTAGGCTCATTCCACACTAAGATAGCTCTAGTATAAGTTTAAAAAAGTTTTTTAAAACTTTGAAATCTGCTATTCTCTTTTGTTCCCCTTGGTTTTACAATTCTTTTTAAAATTTTATTTTATAACAATTATCATAAAATAGCAGCAAAAATAAAACATTTGTACACACGTTAATAAGTAATAATAATGAAACATAGTCGATTTAGAACAACACAGATGATAATAACAACTTCCCTCTAGAAATTTGGGGATTCTGATTATGTGAGCTTCACATAGAAAGGCTCCACAGGGTTGCCAGCATTTTGTGAACTCCTTACTTTTACTTCAAGGTCAGGAAAAAAAGAAGAAAAGAAAAATAAAACAGATGGCGAAATGTCTTTCTTCTAAGATGTAATTTAAAATAATGGAGAGCTTTGTGCCTTCACCAAGTCTCATATTTACCCAATTTGTCTTTCTTTTTATATAATGTGTGGCCTGGGGAATTCAGTTCCATGTGTTTCCTAGGAAAAACTAAACTCCTCTTCAACACACTTCACTCAAAAGCTTCTAATATAGTCACTTATAAGGAAAATTCTTTGTCTTGTATATGTGACTGAGAATGGATGGCCTGATATAGAAAAGAGAACACCTGAAGGATCTGTTATGGCACCAGTCTAGCATAGGCTTCCAGATGGCATGCTGAGGCTTTATGCACTTTTTCCCTTTGGCCAAGCAGAAATTTTGGTTGTGCTTGATTCAACCAATTTTGAAGATATGATAAAATAGAATTTGGGGTCCTGAGGTCAACATTTGGTTCAGACTTTGAATAGGTAGAAGAAAAGGGGGTAAGAGACATGTTGTGTTCAAAGCCTGGATCACACACACATTAGCAAATGTACATTGGGACTCTGGGGAGTTATTTCATCTCTCTGAACCACAGTTCCACCTCTCTATAATAAAAGGGAAACAAAATGAAGTGTCATGGGATGTCAGATATAACGACATCTGATAAAGTATTCAGCAGAGAGCCTGAATTGCTCTTGCCAGCCCTTGATGATGTAGCAACATGAAGTGTTCAGTCTGGGCAGTGGCTCATGTTACTCTCCATAGAGCCTGCATACAAGATCCTGGCTGTGCAAGGCTTCCCTAATTCTTTCCAGAGGAAGTCATTTCTGCAAGCTTACCTAGACAGTTTTTTTATTTGATATAATTATATCATTTAACTCCAGGTATTAGCCCAACAGTACAAATTCAACCAAAATGTTAATCTTGTAGTTAAAGCTCAGAGTAAAATTTCATATTTCATGGAAGTGTCTCAGTAGAAGTTTCCAAAAACCTAGTCCTTAGAACCCATCCTAGTATTGTACTTTGTGCCTAAAAGATACCATTGCCCCTTTGGTGATTGTCTCTGTGAATCAAAGTTCCCATCCCCTACCCCCGACACCCCCCCCCAAAAAAAATCCTGCATCTTCAGCTGAACCTCCTGTAAGGCTGATGAACCAATTGGCATTTCAATTACTGTGGAGAGTTTGGAATGTTGCAGGTCCAGAGCCTAATTTATCTTGGGCCATCTTTAGCCTCCTAAGTAGCCACTCCTTGCCCACCTCTGTGTCTGACTTAACATCCTGTGACTAACAGATAAAAAACATTTTGGAATGTATTAACAAAACCTTAGTTTCCACCAATCGAAAGGATGAGGAAAGCATCCAAAGTCCATAAGCTAAGATTTTTTCACTTTGCCATAACTGCCTACTTGACGTTTCCACCAATATATTTGAACAGTGTCTTGATTTATAACTTTGGTTTATTTTGTTACTTTAAAAACACCATGAAGTTGCTTCCATGGAATTTGGGGTGACCTGAATCTCTGTTCCCGGGCCATGACACTCATATTTGACTCCAGAATACACTATCATTTATCCCCTTTGAGGTGAGAGTTATGCTTTTGCTTCAGCATCTTCAAGCTTTGTTTCTAGAGATTGGAAGGCAATTAGATCAATCTGAAGGGTGTTCTAGCCAATAGCTTTACGAAGATTGTTGCTTCATTGAGCTAGCATAGAGAGAGTCCTGAAGTCCATAGACACACTTCCCTTTGGGGTTGCATAGGAGAAATTTTTATGTAGTCTTAAAAATCAGTTACAGCTTAAATTGGTTTCTGTTTTATTAGATGTTCACTATGTCTTGTGCTACATCATGATTATATTCTTTAACAAGAAATATGGTTTCAAGTCAGAGTTGTGGCATGTGCTTAGTAAACATTTAAGACTTCATTGTGTGCAGATTTTTTTTTATAGTTCATCTCTGTCTTCTATGTTCTACCATTGTGTTTCCTGTTTGCTTTTCTCCACTTCCCCCTTCTACATGTATTTATTTAGAAACCACTCTATGTTCTTGCTTGGAACAGTAGAGGAAAACAAACATGTGAGTTCAAGTGTCAGAGGTTGCTGCAATTTACTTAAAGAAACAAATTGCTCCAATTCCTAAAATGTGGTATATCACCCAGTGTGGGGATTGGGGTCACAAAATACTTGTCAACAGTAAAAGGTTTTTGAATGTGCACTGATCAAACATCACCTCAGAACCAAACATGTAATGAATCTGAGATGTTTCTGGCAGTGCTCACCCATGTTGCATGACACCACGTCACTGAACACACAACTTGTCCTGTACACACTACTTGTCCTGAACACACATGTGCACTTTGCCCTGTGCTTGCTGTTAATCATGGGATACTAAGAAATGCTCCCCAAAATATCTGTTTAAATGCAAAATTTTTATGTTATAGGCTGTGGTGTTTTTACTGTACATACAGTTTTCTGCTCTTATAGAAATATAATTGAATAACAGAAAATATTCTTTCTTTTTTTACTGAAATTTTTGTGATTTTCATACAATATAATTTGATGGTGTTTAGGTTCCCTCCCTCCCCTATCACCTCCCTTTATTGCCCCACTCAATTTTATGTATAATATATAGAGTCTAATTTGTGTGCCCAATATCCTTCGGTGTGGATCCATCTACTGGAGCCTAGTTAACCTACCTAGCCTCATCCTTGAAAGAGACTGTCTCTCCCCCTCCCAGCAGCCATCGGTTGCCAAAAGTTTCTTACGCAGGGTTGGGCTTACTTACCCACTTCCCCATGTCTATGCTGGGATTTTGTCTGGTTTGGCCTTGCATGAGATTGTACATGCTATTACCATTGTTGTGAGTTCATATGAGTAACTGATCAGTTGCCTAGAAAACTGTTTCCTTGTGGTCATCCACCATGGCTCATAAAATCTTCCCACCCCCTCTTCTGTACCAATCCCTGAGCCTTGGAAGGCAAAAGGAAAACAAGCAATTTTAATATTTTCGTATCGTCATTCCTTAGCATGTGTCAAATTAGTATACATTTGGACTGTACTATATCAGAATATTTTATTTTAAAAATTTCTGCCTTGAGTCTCATAAACAATAGTCAAATGAATCTTAGCTTGGGATTAGGACGGAATGTCCAACAGTTCTTAAAATGACCTTAAATATACTGTTACCATTTAGTGCACTGATGACTATAACCCAAAATATGGGTTAACTCTGAAAAACTTTGAAGATGCTCTACATCCTACAGTATCAAGTGTTCAGTCAAGATTTGATTTTTATGTAAAAATTTATATATATATATATGTATATATATAGATATATATACACACACCCAGGAATTATCTTGAAATTTTTTTATGAATTATTAGTATTAGAATTAGAATTTTTATGAATTCTTAGTAGCAAATGTTTGATTTGCCTATTTATATTATATATTTACATACCCAAGGTCACATAAGAAATTCTCCAAAGAAAAGGGCACCAGTGGAAAAAGTTTAAGAAATCTGTGCTAATACACAATGTAAGTTACAGGTTATGAAGATGGTGATGGGCCCTGCACAGCCTGGGTGGAATGCCTGTGTTCCCCATACCAGGTGCAAAATTTAGAGGCCAGCCCTTCGCTGGATGGGAAGAAACTTTGGGAATTCCTCCTGTGTACAGCAGGAAAAAAAGCTGCCCTGAGTGCCACTGATTCCAGCTAAAGAGGGGACCCAAGTCCAGCAGGGCCTAAAAGAGGTGACCAAGGGATCTTGCAAAGAAAGGAGGACTCAGATGGTAGAATGGGTCGGGGGACAATTCCTCTATGGCGAAGGAGCAGTGAAGGTACTTGGCCTTGGCTGAAGGAATTTAGTTGAAGTTCTTGCAGTTCTAGGAAGCATCATTTCTTCTGGCCAAAACATTATGAATTTACCTGGCAGTTTTCCTGCTGGACTGTAACATGGCTGGTGTGAAGTCTGTATTCCTTCACTTTTGTGAAGGAAAACGCACACATTGCATATGACTTCCAAGCACTCTTGGCTGGTGTAACAGGAAACACTGAAATCTGGCTCCTCGGTGCTCATGCACTCACTCAACAAACATTTACTGCAGCCGTTCTCTGCGCCAGGAGTTGGCTGTCCTCCTTTCGGATGATTTAGAGGGTACTTGATGGGATCTGAAGGACCCTCGGACTTCTGAGTGCCACTTCAGACATCTGGCACCCCTGCTCTGCCTGCGCACTTTGGAATTCCTCGGCTGCCAAGCCAACCTAACCCCTGCTAGATCCCAGCACCTAGAAGGAGTTGTGAAGGAATAAAAGGGAAGTTTCTCCAACAGTGCCACGTTTCTGTGCTCCAGGGTTCAGCTGGTTTGTTCTTGAGATGGTTCGGAGTTGGTCAGTAAACAGAAAAAAAGAAAAGAAAGAAAGTAGGAAGGGTACCCTGACCCAGATTTGGCTGAGCCACCGAGACCACAGTGCAAATAGCAAGCCCAGGTCCTGAAGCGAAGTGGATAGGACGCCCCACTCAGAAACTCACCCCGCTGCCCTGCTGCGCGCAGCCCCCCCTCGCCCCAGCGTTTGGTCCGGTGGCCGCCAATGTTGTCCCACCACCTTCCGGTTGCTGCCTGCTTTCGATCCTCGCGGCGAATGCTTCCTCCCTTCTGCCATTCTCCTCCTCCACTGCTCCTCCCGATCCCTCCTCCTAGGCTGGTCCCTCCTCCTCCCGCCCAGCCTCCCCACGTCCAGACCCTCGGGAGCTAGACGTCTGGGTAGCCCCAGCGCAGCGCACAGCAGCCTCCCTCCGCCTCCGGCGAGCAGTGGTCGCCAGTGGCCAGGGCGTCTGGAGACTGTCCAGGAGGTCATCGCCTTCCAGACCGACGACCGGTCACCGCGGCGTCCGCCTGAGTGGCGGGCTGGTCGCCGCCGACGCTGCCACCGCTCACGGCCGCGGGACTCGGTCTCGGATTAATTGGGGAGAGCCGGATCAGCTCCCCCGGCGGCGATGCTACTCTCGGGGACTGCGGGGACCGCGCTGCTGGCGCTGCTGGCCGCGCTCCTGGCCGCAGGTGGGGCGCTGGAGGAAAAGAAAGGTAAGGGCGTGTCTGCAGCCCGCGCCCCTCGGGGCGCTAGACCCGCCAGCCCCGGCCTGCTCCCCGCGCCGTGCCGCTCCTTCCCTGTTGGATGGATGAGCTGCGCTTCGGGCTGGGGTGGTGGGAGGAACTGGACACCTCCAGCCTGGAATGTGCGAGACGCAGGGCTTCGGGCGGCGGGGCTGCGAACCCAGAGTGGGAACGCTGGCTGGGCGCTCCGGGCTCCCGGCCGCTCCCAACTTTCTTTGCTCACTTTCCTGCCCTCCTGCGCTCGGTCGGCGACGGGAAGCAAAAACATGGTGTGGAGCCGCTCCTGGCGGTGGCGTCTGCGCACGTGCATCTCAGGCTGTCCGGGCGAGCTGGAGGGACCCGGTGTCCACTCCGGTGCCGGGAGCGCCCCACGGGCAGAGTCCTGGACTTTAGGAGTAAGGAAGAACTAACTAACCGGTTCAAGGCTTTGGGCCAGGCGGTTTCCTGAACGCACCCTCTGCACCTCCTTCCTCCTCCCGGGTTCCCTAAGACTCGCCTGGCAGCAGGAGTACCAGTCTGGCTCGCACATTCCTGCAAGCCCTTTCCGTGGTGTAGAGGGTGTGGAGCTGTGAAAATGACCTGGAAGTCTGGGAGAAGTCTCTGTCACTAACCATTGGGATCCCCAGGAGGGCATGGTGCAGATGGGGATTAGTTTCTGTGCCTGAAAAAAAAAAAAAAAAACAAAGTGGGGGGGAGTGGGGTGAGGAGGTTGGTCCTGTCTTTCGCGCAGATCTCCGCCACTGGGCATATGCCCTTGACCTGCCAGGCTAGCTCCGGGACCAGAGCTCCCTGCCAGCCTGGAGCTAGTCTCATTGGGTGGCAGTTTCCCTGGTATCCCTGAAGTTTTTCCCTTCCCGCTGTGCTCTCCTAGCATCTCTTGGATTCAAGCTGTATGACTGACAGCCTTGTGACAGCCGGGTCCATGTGCAGAGCACAAAGCTTCCTCTGCGCGGGAATTCATCCTGGTGGGACACCCCGGTGGTGTTTCAAAATGGGGCCCACAGGAAACTTTCCCCTTGTTCTCCAAGATTTTCCCTCTAGGGTTTTTAATTTTTTGCCTTTATGAAGAGTTTGTTATTGAGCCAACTGAAATATTAAACTTAATTAAAAAGAAACGGATTGATGCCCTTGGATCACATGTGCCAACTGTCCAGACCGAACTTGAGCAAGTTTGGCTTCACGACTGCCTATGAACCCACTTGACATGAAGAACAAGCCTCGGAAGGTTTAATTGCACAATTTCAAAATCCAGTGGCTTGAGTTCCAAGAGTCAGGTCCACACTTGCTGCTGATGTCATTGGCATCTGAGGTGGAGTTGGGGGTTGGTGCCGAAGCACACTTTTGTTGGAGGAGGGGTGAGGCCTAGAGTCCTGGTTCCCAAACTTTGCTGCACAATGAAATCACTTGAGATTAAAAATAAACAAGCAACCTCCCTTTCACCCCCAGTCTAGCTCCTACTTCATACACTTGGATTTCATTGGTCTGGTGTGAGAATGGGAGTTCTAAAAGCTTTGGAAGTGGTGCTATTGGGCCACCAGATTTGAGATTCACCCTCATAAAGGAAAGCTCAGTAACATCTCCAGGAAGATTATCTGGCAATCCACCCTGTTCTAATGGAACATCTGGAGCTTTATTAGTCTTGAAATAAAAGAAGGTCAAGGCAGAAGGGATGTCAGTAATAAAGGGGTACTATTTCAGTGAAGGGCCTAGTGAAGCTCTCCCTACCTCCCTTAGTTGAAGACACCCTGGCCCCTGCCTCTGATGCCCAGAAGCCATAGGCCTGCAGCTCAGCTCCTGGGTCAGCTAACACCAGGGCCCTCTTAGGTGGCATCTGTCTCTGGCCAAAGGACCCCCTCTCCTAAATTTAAATTACTCTCTTAAAGCCTCTGTACAGTATTACTTTTCTCCCTTCAGCTCTGTGTCTGCCTCTTTGATGTTACTGTTTTGAACACTGCTATTAGTGGTTGGAGATTTGTGAGAAATAGAATGCCACTTAATTTGCCTGCTTGGGTGTTACTCACTTAAAACCACTTCTATACACTTCTGACTACAGAGTTAAAGTAGAAAACAAATGCTGGTCTCCTAATGTGACATAAAAAGGTTAAATTCTGAAGTCCAGATTATTGAAAACCCCAGTTTTTCTGCAGTGCTGGTAAGTAAAAGATTTGTTAAGTTTAATTGTCAGTTTTGTTCCAGGTTGACTCCTTTAAGTGAAGTGGATTTTATCTCTGCTTCCCAAACCTATGGAACCACCTGTACCTGTCATACTCAACAGCAGAGGACTTTCAGACACTGCTTTAAGTATTGTCAATCCCCATATAACATGTATGAGGTGGCTGGTCTCATCATCTGTATGTATAGGGGAACATATGTACAGAGAAAAATGGTGGTTTTCCCTCATAGCTAGTAAGAAGCAATAGCAAGGTTCATCTCCAAACTCCACTGCCTTGTTGCAGGAGAGATATAGGCTACGTCGCATGTATAAGTGACTCGGGTTAGATTCTAGGAGAAAAGGGACCAGGGAACAAGCTTACTGGGAAGCCTGTCTGAGGCCTGGGACAAATGCCTGCTTGCTCAGTGATCTACTTTCCTGCTCAGGCATCCTCATTTCCTCTTGGGTTGCCTTTCATGGGGGTAGCTGAAACCAAATCAAACGGTGGACAGGGAATTTGCTTGGTTTTCTGAACAAGTCGCTTGCTTCCCCTGTACCTTGGTGGGGTAAGGGACCGCTCTGGAAGAGATCCTGTGTGCACAGCAAATGGCGGAAGGGACCCTCAGTCAAAGAGCTGTGTAGACATCAGCCTGCCTGGGAAGCTGCTCTCTGTGAACACTGAGATTCAGAAGGCTGGGTTGGATTGAGGAGAAAAAGAAGTGGGAATTCTAATGGGATCTCAGGTGAAGAATCACCACCCTTCTTACTCTGTCTCAGGGGCCAGGTTTTGGGAAGTCCAGGCCTGGATTGGTACCAAGGAAGCCTGTGTTCTCACTGAAGCTCTTGGTCAAGGTAGAAAAGTCATGTTGAAGCTCCAGGCTTCTGAGACCTGAGTAAATTCGGTGAATGCTTACTGAATGCATAAAATGTGCTAGCATATGAGTTTAAAAGGGAAGGAATCTTAATGGTTTGTATTGTTGCTCCCAAAGATGTGTGGTTCTTGAAACCACTAATTTAATATTGGTAATCACACACATTTTCAAATGTGGAAAGGAGATGTGCATTCCAAGTATCTGTAGTTATGTGCATATCCACAGTGGAGAACAAAGTATCAGAAACAGGATAGTAGCGCCACTAGACTGAACAGCCAGTGCTGGCCTTGTGAACTTAATTTCATAAACTTTTCCAAAAGAAAACACACTGTGAAGTTTGAAGAAGCCAATTGCCAAAATCCATGGTGCTGAGTTGTTGGTGCCTGTGACATTGTGAAGGTAGTTTGAAATGTTTCTGAAGTTATGTTATTAACGATGGAGTCTGTCCATTTAAAAAGAAAATATTCTGCTTTTTCTTTAATCAAACTCTAGGGCTCCAGCTAGTGTCTGAGGCTTTTTTGAAATGTGGCTAGCCAACTCAAATATTAAAGGCAGTTGATGACTACTAGCTTGTAAGGGACTGTGGCCCAAGACTGGTACCTCAGATCTTGAAGTGGGGATGGAATAAGTGTTTGTGCCTTCAGCCTCTCGAAGGACCCACCTTCCAAATGTGGCACTTGTCAAGTGACTTGTGGTCAAAGTGTGTGTGTGGGGAGGGTGCGATCTTTAATTTACTGGGGTTGTGATGGCCTTTTTTAAAGTTGGGATTTATTGACAGAGGTATGAAAAAAATTCAAACTTTTCAAATATGGCTCACTCGTTTCCCTGTTAACTTAGTTCTAAAAACTAGATTTTTGTTCCTCAGAATGAACTAACTCAATTTTATTTTCCTCTTGTCATTTACGGACATTAGAAATTATGGCAAGAAACATTTTTAATCTCAGTTAATTGTCCCTGCTTTTTTTCCCTTTGAGCTGTCAAGATCTAGAGAATGGTGTGTAAATTGTGGCAATTCCCCTATGACATCACAGTGTTTTCTCAGGGCTGGTTTTTTATTTTCTTCCTAAAATGTTATCTTTTATAAGAAAATTCCAGTCTTTGACTCACACTACATCTCAAGATTGTCCACTCTGGGCAAAGATCCAGGCTTTGATGTTTAATTCAAATAATTGGTTTGACTGTAATTTTCAAGTTTTCAGAGTCATTTGGTAAAGCTTCCCTCCTGTACATTTAGGTATATGTCCTCCCTCCAGATAGAAATTTCCCTAAGTCTTCTGGATGGGGTAATTGGAGCTCCTGAGTAGTGAAGGCAAGATTACCAAACCCAGTTAGATAGCAAGTGTGGGATTTGACCTTTTAATCTCTGAAAGCGCAGTCAGTATCTAACATCTGGCCCTCTTGACTGGCCATCTGTGCAATGCGTATACTGAGAGTAAATTTTACTTTTTGTAATTCCAGAAGCTTTGGAAAATAGTGTGTAAAAACCATCATGAGCTGCAGTGTTCTTTTTTAAAATCATACTACGCGTTTGATTCTTCCAGGACAGACCTAGAGATTCCAAGTGTCCTTTCTAACTATATTCAACTTTCCATTAACAGGAGGCCAAAATACAGTTTAGGGTACTAAGATTTAGAATACTTTGTATATAGTCCTTAATATTCCTATAATTTCACTATTACTGGATGGTCAGCACACATGGACTGATTTATATAACTATATAAGTTAGCCACTATTGTTTTTCTTTGGAGCATAAGGATACATATTGGTACCTATTATTATTTTTAGAATTTTGTTTGCCTTTTTCATTATATTTGAGTCATGATGAGTGATTTATGCTGTGCCACTCATACATTGAGATGCAAGAATGAGTTGGACTTGGTACTTTCCCTTACATGTCTGGAAATCAATTAGAAGAGAGAGTGAGCAATCCTAAGTGTGCAACACAGTCATAGATATATAATCACAGGTTCTGTACAGGACAGATGCTTTGTTTTGTTTTGCTTTCTTTTGAGAGAGGCCTCACTGTATAAGCCCGGCTGTCCCAGAAATCTCTGTGTAGACCAGATAAGCCTTGAACTCACAGAGATCTTCCTGCCTTTGCCTCCTGATCACTGGGATTAAAGATGTGTGCCATCAGTCCTGGATTTAAAGAATGTTTTTCAAAACTGATTTGCTTTTAATTCCACTTGGAAAGGAGACCAAGAAGAGGCCCACATGGGTGACATTATGTGTTTGGGGTTCAAGAAGGTACTTGGTTATGTGGCAGTTTCTGGGGAGAACAGGCTGTGGGAATATTATAAAAGTGCCACAGGGAGCAAAGTTCTAGGAGCACTAGGAAGTCAACTCCAACAGTGTTGTTTTTTATATAATGGCTCCAAGACCTCTTTTAATCCCATCATGGCTTTGAAAGCGGATTCACTGCAGAATCTTTAGGAACTGACAGTGAATGATTGGTGTTTTAGAAAGGTGGCTCTAAGGAGTGTGAAGACTGGATTGTAGGTTGTCAGCAGAAATAGGGAGCTGAGTGGTTATTACAAGTGGGAGGAGGATGTAGGACAAGTGACTTAGGTTGATTTATAGGTAAACCTGACTGATGATTATATGTAGAAAGTGTACGAAACAGAGAATCCTAGGACAAGACACTGACTTCTGGAAGCCTGGGTAGATAATCCATTTGTAGAGTCTGGGAAGTTGGCAACATAGAGAGAATATGAACATGAATTTCACGTTTTGATGTATTGAGTGTGAGGTGCCGAGATGGTTTGTGAGTCAGAAGAATATGGAAGCGGGAGCCCCGTGAGTAGCATGGCCCAGTAGCATCATTTAATTAGGTATTTCCATTTGACTTGATGTCTTTGGACTTAGCACTGCCAGCCCCATGACAACCTCATATCTCTACCTGCCAGATGCTCATCGTCAAAGCAATATTGAAACTGCCAATATTGTGAATTATCTACTTTCTGCATTAACATAGGCTTGTTTTTAAGTTATTGATCTTAATAGTTGCTTTGATTAATAACTGGTAATCATATTAGAAATCATTAATTTATAAATTGCTGCAAATCCTCCAATGTAGATAGCCATTTCTTTTTTAAAAAATATTTTATTATTTTATTTTATGTGTATGAGTGTGTTGACTGTATGCATGTAAGTGCACTCATGTCATGCAATCAATGCCTGTGGAGGTCAGAAGAGGGTGCTGGATCCCCTGGAACCGGAGTTATGGATGGTTGTTAGCTGCCATGTGGGTGCTGCAGACTGAACCTGAGTCTTCTGCAAGAGCAGACAGTGCTCCTAACTGCTGAGCCACCTTTCCAGCCCCAGATACCCATTTTTTTTTAAAATTTAAATCAACATCGGATTACCCAGTTTTGTACATTAAGGACCAAATCGGAAAGCCCTTTAGGAGGGCAGAGTATGAGAATAACTGTCATACCAGCACATCTGCTGTTTGGGAAATCCCAGTAGAATGACTTACATCTTGGAATGGCTGAGCTGGGAGAGATACATGTACACAGCTCCCAGCAGGGCAGTGTTTTACAACACATGCAATTTGGGACTTTCATGAGCTTACAAAAGAGACTACCTAAATCTTACCTATTCAGTAGAGCAGTTTCTCAAAAAGAGAGCATTTGACTGAGTCTCAACGAGATTTCTGCTAGCCTCAAGCAAAAGGGAAAGAATGAGGAAGGGCTTATAGGTCTCGGTGCCATCAAGCAGCCCGCCTTTCCATGCCATTTCTGTAACTGTGAAGTTCGGTTATAGCAATGCTAAGGGTTTACACTTTTCTGCTTCATTTTCCTAGACGACTTTGAAGAAATGCATGATGTAAATCAAAAGTGAAGTGACTGAGAAATAACACATTGTACATTTTTAAATGAATGGTAGTGTTTAAAAAATAACAAGAAAGGGCAAAAGAATTAAGTTCCAGGCCAGCTGGGGCTACAGGGAGATCCTGTCACAAAAAGACCCCCACCCCCCAAAAAAACCCAAAAGAAAAAGAAAAAAATGAAAAACTGATTGCTTGCTTTATGAAATGCCTGCTACAGAAAGTAGAGACTCCAAAGTTAGAGACTCCAAATTCTGTTTAATTGTAGGAACAATAAATCCATATTAATCACTCTGAGCCCAAAAACGTCTTCCAAATTGTGCTATTGCTCCTTGTGAATTGGGAGAGACATTTGCTGCTGCTGAAAATTATATACATTTACCTGAAGCAAGTAAAGGATAAAATACGGCTGCCAGTGTAAGCTCAGGCATCTATCCCTCTTACATAAGAGGGAATTTAGCTAAGGACCACTGTGCGTTTTGCAGGTGTTTTAAGAGAATTAATAAAGAATTTTATTTTGAAGGTAGAAACGCAATACCAGATAATTTTACTGCTGTGGCGTGCAGTGTGCACACAGTGCAGGGGTGACGTCATGACTGCTTTAGCAGCTGTAATGCATTACCATTAAGACCATTTTCCAAAGTTCTATCTCCAGTTCTGAATAAAACCAGTATATCACATATGAGCTCTTTGATACCACAAAATGATATTTGTTTGTGAAAACGCTACATATTTTGGCTTCTTTGCCTGTACTCATAAATTGTTCATTATTTTGGTTTCTTGAACAAAACCAAATCATATATTGAATTACTATAAGGTCCCTAAGGACAGGTGCATGCTGAGGAGTTCATGTCACTTTGAAAGATTTCAGAAAGTTTTTCAAAAAGAATTTTTGAGATGTCAAAGATCCTGGTTTGCTTATTTACCATAAAATACTGAATATTTAGGAGCTTTGGGGAGATTCAGTCATAGTTTTTTTCACTCACACGCTCATCTTCCAGTTTATTCTCAGACCCTGTTAGCTATTGTACATGCTTATAAGTGTGCTGAGTACAAACAATTTAGATGAACTTTTTAAATTTGTTTCAGTGCTAATTCCAAAGTTTAATGATTGAACTAGATTTTTTTTTTTGCTTAAGTATATTTTAGTGTAGCATTAAAAAAATAAAAAGTAATATTTTTATAGGATATTTTCCTGGTGCATGCATACGTGCATGCAGAAGCCAGAGGACAAGTGGTGTCCTTGTTTTTCAGGAGCCATTCACCTTGTTTCCTTTTGAGACAGGATCTATTATGGCCTGGCCCGGAGCTAGCCAGGTAGGCGATGCTGGCCAGTCAGCAAGCTGCAGTATCCCCATCTCCTCCTCATCCCTAGGATTAATGAGCATGTGCTGTTACAATCTGGTATTTTTACATGGTTCTAGGGATGGAACTCAGGGTCTGGTGCTTGTGTGGTCATCTCCCTAGCCCCTGTCATTTCTTTTTGTGCGTGTCTTGTTGTGTGTATGGTGCATGCACATGACTACGCAGGTGGACATGCACATGCCCATGTGCATGCAGTGGCCAGAGAGGGGCTTTGGGTGTCTTTCTCTATGGTTCTTTGTCATACTGCAGTAAGACAGGGCCTCTCACTGAACCAGAAGTCACCATTTGGGCTAGGCTGGCTGGTCAGCAAGCTTCTGGGATCCACCTCTTTCTGTCCGCCAGTATTAGGGTTCCAGGTGTGTGCAATCATGCCTGACATTTTATGTGGGTGCTGGGATCTGAGCTCAGATCCTCATGCTGACACAGGGAGTACTCTTACCCACTATTTCTTTGTTTCTTCGTTTCTTTCTTTTTTTGCAAGCTCTTGTTATCTAGCAATTACAGAGAAAGATTTTGATAAATAGCTGTAAATGAAAACCTTTGACAAATGACTAAAAACTATATATATATATATAATTTTTGAATGTTAATGTCAAAGACATTTTGTGTCTGGGACATTTTTATACAAATATACTTTATAAACTTTATCCACATATTTCATTGTTTGAAAAGTAGTTCTTCTGTAAGGAAAAGGGAACACAGGTCAGAATTTACTCTCGCAGTTTAAATTTCCATGAAGTAAACTGGAAGTTCCTGGAACTCCTTGTATCTGAAAACATCTGTGAAATTAAAAGCAAATCTAAATGTATGCAAGATATGAATTTAAATATGTCGATAATAAGTGTGTTGTCCTATAATTTAGATGCTAAAATATTGATGTCATAGTAATAACAACACCTTGCGTTGCTACAGAACTTCACAGGTTTTAACAATCATCTCTCTGAGCCACCTAACAATCCCACAAAAGGGTAATTATCCACACTTGAAAGTGAGAAACTCAGACTTAGTGTGATTTTACAGTCAACATCTTGGTGCTGGGTGCTTTTCCTGCAATGCAATACTGTCTCCTAAGAATTGTCCTTATACCTCCTTTAAGTCTTCACTGTTTTCTTTTGTAATCTCCTGTTACTTTTAGTCCTGCATGTGAATGAAAAAGCCCAAAATACCCGTCAGAATTCAGAATTCGGTTGCACTTATGTTTTATGCCCCTTCACAATTTCTGTAGGTTTTTTTCCCCCATAGTTCATTCTCTTATGTGTTTTAACTGCTCATTTCATAAGATTTAGGGCAATGCATTTGTGATCTTTGAATATATTTTCTTTTTTGTTGGTTATTGAGAGAGAGAGAGAGAGAGAGAGAGAGAGAGAGATATTACCTCCACATGTGAGTAAAGATCAGAGGACAACTTGTGGGAGTCAGTTCTGCCCTTCCACCATGTGAGTCTGGGGAGTGATCTCAGGTCAGCAGGCTTGGCAGCAGGTGTCTTTTTAAAAAATTATTTTTATTTATTTATTTATTTTATGGATATGAGTGTTATGCCTGCATGTGTGGAAGTACACCTGTGTCATGCAGTGCTCTCAGAGGACAGAAGAGGGCCTCAGATCCCTGGAACTGGAGTTATGGACAGTTGTTAGCTGCCATGTTGGTGCTGGTATTCAAACCAGGGTCTTCTGCAAGAATAACCAGGTGCTCTTAACTGCTGAGCTATCTCTCCAGCCCTGGCAGCAGGTGTCTTTATCCACTGAACTATCCTGCCAGTACATGGTTTACTTTAGAAATTAGAAGTATGATTTTTTTTTTAACGTGTTGGGACATAAGCTGCTATAAATTTGCCAGACCTTAAAATACTTGCAGGAAAAATGAGGGGAAAAGCAGCCTGATTTAGCTGATGAATTGATTAGCAATGCCTGCAGCAATATGCGGCAATTCAGCTGCTGGGCCTGTAAGGTTCATTAGGTCATTTGTACAATTTAAAGGAAAACACACATCTAAACTCATCACAATGTGAAATAACTATTCTGAAAAGAGACAACAAATTGTGTGCCTCCCCAAAGACAGTTCCTTCTCTACACAGTGCTCTTTATGGAAACCATTGTGGCTGGTGAGATTTGTGAGCATTGACTTTTAAGGAGAAATTGCTGCACACACATTATTGACTTGGAGGAACTTTGCTGGTTGAATGAATGGAATGTGGAATGTGGCCTGAGTAGATCTGTCTTCTCTGCTAATGTTCCTTTCCCAAAAGAAATTTCTAAGTGCAGTGTGATTTTCCTTTACTAAGAAGGAAGGAACTTTTTGTTATTGCTTTTTTCTACCATAGTGGAAACTTTCCAGCACTTCAGCAGAAACCCCTGCAAAGCACTTTCACATATCACATGAAATAATGAAATGTCTTACATGTCAGTTGAATAATTGATCTTTGATTATTACCTATATATTGTAGGTTACACAATATCACTAGAAGAATATATTGATTTTTCAACCCAGAGATAATGAATGTCTTGAATAAGCAATTGCTTTCTTTTCTTTTCTTTCTTTTTCTTTGAGGCTGAGTCTTCCTGTAGCCCCTGCAACTCACTATGTAGCCCAGGCTGCCAGGCTGGCCTTGAACTCACAGAGATCCACCTGCCTCTGCCTCCTATGTGCTGGATTTAAAGGCATGTGCCCGGCCTGCAATTGCTTTCAGTGAGAGGGCAATTAGTGTGTTGATTTTATGGCAGCCTTAGTAATTGGGTCTTGAAATCTAGCAAATGTTACTTAGGCAAAAGTTATGCCATTTTCTTTAAAAAAAATGAATTGTGAAGGACCTGAGATTTATTCTAAATATAAGCTAGTATGCCATTTTTTATTTAATCAACTAAAGTTTACGCAGTAGAGGCAGAAGACAAGGTTGAACAACTTCGCAAAGAGGAATGGTGTCCGTAGTCAGAGGAGGTACTGGGTTTTCACTTTGTTTTCAGCCTTTAGAAACTATCTCTTCTTAAATGCAAATCTAATGATATTCCTGATTTGTAGGTAGGCAGTTGAGGGAGAAAGGTCTCAGATAAGTGGGAGACTTGGGTGGTTATCCACGTCCAGTCTTTCCTCATGGCAAAATAGTCTCCTTAAATTCTTGCCATTAAAAACAGGAGAATTTGTTGGGCAATGGCTACTAAATATTCATAATGTTGCTCAATTGCAAAAAAAAAAAAAAAACCCACACATTCATATTATAACCAGGGTAGTAAGTAAGTAACCGTAACATACTAAAGCATCCAGTGTTGCGCAGGAGAGGAAGAATTGCTTGAAATTTGGGGAGTTTCGTATTTTTTTTAAAATCCTCTATTGGAGCAGAGGAAGATTAGGATTCCTTAGACTTTTTTTACATTGAAATTTGGGAATTTCACACAGTATACTTTGATTACATTTAGATATCCTCCCCCATCTGCCATCTGCACACTCTCTCTACCCATTGCCTAATTTCATGTCTCCAAATGCTCTTTGGTGTGGGTGCATTCACTGGAGCCTGGTCAACCTACCAAGAGTCTCACTCTTGAACAAGACTGACTCTTTCCTTTCAGCAGCCATCGGTTGTCAATAGTTCCTCAGAAAGGGTTGGGTTTCTTTCTTACCTCCCCATGTCCATGCTGAGATTTTGTTTGGCTTGAGCTTATGTGGGAGATTATGTGGGACTTGTGCATGCTGTCACAACTCACTAATTCTGAGTTCATATGAGTAACTGCCCAGCTTTCTGTTTCCTTGTGGTCATTGACCATCTCTGTCTTCGTCTTAGAATCTTTCTGCTCTTTCTTCCACAATGATCACTGAGCCTTGCAAGGCAGAAGTTTGATATGTGTCCTATTCAAGGATAAGCAGTCTGTAACCTCTTATTTTCTGTACATTGGCCAGTTGTGTGTCCCTGTGTTAATCACCATCTGCTGTGTAAGGAAGTTTGTTTGATGAGAGTTGAGAGATGCATTAACTTATGGGTATAACAGTAAGTCATTAGGAGTCCATTTACTACTATGTTTATTTAGCAGAAAATAGTATTAGGCTCTCCCCTATGTCCTATGACCTGTCTAGCCACAGGCTTCTAGGCCTGATATCATTGTCAGGTGTGGGTTCCATGTTATGAAGTGGACCTTAAATCCAGTTAGAAAGCAGTTGATTCCTCCCATAATATTTCTGCTATTTCAGCAGTGGGCATTATCTTGCAAGGCCAGTTGCTGTTGTAGCTCGTAGTATTCACAGCTGGATAAGGTTGATGATTAATTTTCTCTTCTGATGGCATGAATAGCACATTCTAGGACTATGACAGCAAGCTGGTACCAAGCTTTGAAGTCGGTACCAGCTTTATTTCTCCTTATTTGTTCTACAGCTCATGTATTTAGTGTCTTTAACAACAGGGTCTTACCATCAAGTTCTGGTGGGTAACCAAGAGCAGGGGAATGGCCAGTATTGTTTCAGAGTCTATGGGACCTTTGGTCAACAGCTTCAAAAGAGAGAGCGAGCCTTAGACCTTATTTTGAGAACTGATTGAACATTTATTTCTTCTGTGTCTACATCCTCTCACTTGAATGGTTAGCAATCAAGGGCAATGGTGAGTGCAGCCTGTGTGCCTGGTGCACTTCTGTAGCCTATACAAGTTTAGCAGGCTTGGTGACTTCTGAACAAAATTTAAATGTTGATTTTTAATTAAAAGAGAACTTCTGAGAACCACATAACACAGTGACAGGCATGCTGATCTTGCAGTAGTCACATGTCACACACATAGGATATTCTGCCAAGCCAGAGAGGGCCCAGATCAGTTTGCGTGTACCCTTAAATGGAGCACATAATAGTTAATTAATTCCAAGAGTTTTAGAAATGAGACATCAAACATGCCAACTTAGGGGTGTGATCCTTACAGACAGAGAGAACAACTAAGTCATTAAGTCTGTGCCCGAGGAAGCAGCTTAGCATAGCTGGGTACAGGGTTATGGGCCACTGAAGGAGCAAGTATGTCTGCACATGAGGAAGGGTTTGCTCTTTTCTCTGAGTGTCACTGGCACAAACTTCTACTGAGGTGGGCTGGGTTGCTTCTAACCTTTGGGGCAAATAGGAAGCTTTACACAAATAAGCAGATGTACTTCAATGCAGGAACAGTGGCCATTTGTCCTCATGACTGATAAAGCCGGCTTTGCATCTTCATCTGGATCTCTATCTGTGTAATGCTCTTTGTCATTATAATTACTGTTCTTATTCTACAGCTGGTGCTTACATATACCTGCTGGTTCATCCAAAACTGCTTCTTTCACAAAGTCTGTGTCTGTTTCTATATTTTCTGGTTGAGATGTAGAATGTTTCTGTCCTTTATTGAAAATGGAGAAAATGGTCAAGAGTTTCATGACTCTGAGGGGAACTGGATACTATGGACACTTACCCAGCCAGGAATTTACTAAATATTCAGGGTAAAGGGAACCTACTATGTCAGAGGTCAAAAGAAACCACTTGTGCAGGGTTCAGAGTTCTTGGACTCAAGTTGCTCTTAAAACAAAGGTTCCTAGATAGATATTTGAAAACTTCCACTAATTCTAAATTTGTTCAAAACGACCATGTCTGTAAATAATTTCCCCAATCTGAAAAAAATCACTGCAATAGCCTAGTGAATGCATTAATTAAGCAATTCTAGAAGTAGTCATCACTAGCATGTGATGAATATCTTTATTATTATAGAAAAAGCAATAACTTACTATCTCAAGCATCTGTTGAGTGTTACTTCTTTTAATAGCAAAAGGTATACATGGAGCTAAAATATGAATACAGAAAACAATGCTTATACCACAAATGCTTTCTATGATGTACTTTATTTGGTTTTCTTAAAAAAATATTAACATTTACTTTCCTCCATATGAACAGAAAACTGGCTTAGAGTGGGAGGTGGGAGTGACTCTGGGGTCACACTACCTGGGATTTACCATCTGGCTCTACCTCTGTGACAGGATGATATTGGCCAAAGTAGAAAACTCCAGTGAGTCTCTATTTCCCTTATAGAATGAGTTTGTGGGGAGTCTCCGTGGCTGTGAGAAGATGGATGAACAGTTTGGGCAGGGGAAGAACACAAATCATATACTCCCTACTAATAGAACTATGGGAAGTTCTATTACCCTGGCCCTTAGCCCTCACTGTGGTCTTTGTGATCCCTGCTATGGGTAAGGAGCCTGAGGCTCCACAAGGTCACCTTTGTGACTCAAGAGTATGTTGGGTAGCCTGAATTCTCAGCAGCTGAATTCTTTTGCCAGATGTCTGCCCTCTGCTTAGATCCCCAGACAATTGCTGAGACTGGATAGGAAAAAGTCTCAATCCCACTTCCCTAGTTCTCGGCCCCATTATGAGATTCAGAGCCCATCCAACAAATCCTGTCTTTCCTTCTGTGGTGGGTCTTAGTGTTTCTTACAAGAATGTTTCGGTTGTGGGTTTCTTGCATAGTGCTGGACTACTTTAAAAAATAACCTCATTTCTCTGTGTAGTCCTGATGGTCTATTCCTATACTATTCTCATGTTGAAGAGTTTATCATGAATTACAGGAAGCATCATTTCTCTTCTGTTGTTCATGCCTTCTCACCCACCATCAAAGCAGACATGGCTATGGCTGCCATTCCATTGCCCAAGTGCCCAGTCTTTGGTTCTTTGTGGTTCCCTGGATACCTGGATGAGCTCCTTCTCACATGGAGGGAGACAAACGCTTGCTTCCTGAGTGTTTGGCATACACAACAATGCTTCAGCTTCCTCAAGAAAGATTAAGAATAGATTTCTAGTCCCTTTTCCAGTACTGTTTGAGCTGGGATTAATTGATGCCTCAGGCTGTGCTTAGAGCCCTTCTGGCTACATTTATCAGCCTTTTATCAGCATAGCCAGTAGCTGAGGTAATCAGTTTATAAAAAGAAAAGATTTGTTTGGGCTCACAGGTTTGGAGGTTCTAGCCCTGGTCAGTTGTCTCTGTTACTTTGTGCCTGGGGTGAGGCAGCATGTCATGCTGGGGAGCATGTAGCAGAGCGAAAAGAAAAAGAGGAGGAATCTGGGACCTCACAGACTCCTTTGAAGGGACATCTCCTGTCGCCTGATACCTTCCACTAGGTTTCACCCCTTAAAAGATCCATCGTCTTCCAGTGGTGCCACCCTGGGGAACACAACTTTAACGGGTACACCTTTGGCTGCATACTCAACATCCCAAATTGAGCAAGTTTTGAGTCACTTCCGACTTGTACTCTGGGAGAGTTACTTTCATCCCGGTACATTCTCAAAACTTACTTAGATTTCCATTCTCCCTACCTCGTTCATAATAAGTTCAGCTGATGTCACCTGGAACCATAAAAATGCACTGATTATCTGTTGATCTATTCTCATTTCTAATTTGCAAGATAACAAACTGGTGATAGATTAAGGTGTGCTAGAGACTTGAATTTCCTACCAGCACCATATAAAGTTATTTTTAAAGTTTCTTTAAATCTGTAAGTAAAAATAAAGTGCATTAGTGCAAAAAACACCCCAAACTGCAAAGCTTATGGTTCAAAGCTGATACTTTATCTCTCAAAGATTTTGCTAGCGGCATAGTTCCTTTAAACTGTGAGAGGATTTATTAGATATGCTGTTTACAGACGGGAGGAAGGGTGGTCTAACCTTTGTACTGGTTGGTCTCTGCTGTCTGTAGGATTTAGAAAGTTATAACAGCACAGCTGTGGAGGTCACATACCTCCCAGCAGCCGTTCTGTTTGGAAACCTATATTCTCATAAAGGGAAATATTTGAGCTTAGCATGTTAAGTTTTGGGTGGCAAAACCATTTATTTTCTTCTAATGTTAACTTTGTGTTAAGCATTTTATTTTGGAATATTAGAAAGGTAGAGAAAAGGTGTGAATCCGGAGGGAATAAGGAGTTAACTGGTACATATGCTTAGGTAATGCTTGTAAGCATTAAGTTACTTTCAAGCCACAGATTGAACTTAATATTCTGATGTTTTTTCAGATTAATTTTTAAGAGAGGTTAAGGTGATTGATGTTGTCGGCTTTAGGAAAGCATATGAAAACCAACACAGATCACCTTAAATTACTATGGTTACTGGTTTATTGGCATGGCAGCACCTTTGGCTGCTGTTTGGTTTTGTCTCACTCATTGTACAGCACATGCTTACCTTGAAACGCTGAATCAGCCTCCTGAGTGCTGGGACTCCAGGCCTGCCTGGCAAGTTGGATTTTATTTTTAAAGCATTATAGATTTCTAGGAGGTTGCAAAACCTCTACAGGGAGATTCTGTGTATTCTTCCATTATCCACCAATGGTACCATCTTAGCAGCAAAATTTTGTATATGTATTTTGGTGTCTTTGTCTTGTTAACCCAGGCCAGAAGCTTGCTGTTTTAATGGGGTAATGATGTGATAGTATAAAAACGATGTCTTTCACAATACTGTTTGGAAGTTGTATAAGGGAAAGTTCTTGGTCTGCTATATTTGAAGGCCATGGAGATGTGAGGAGAGGAATGAGGAGGTCATAGGGAAGGCAGACAGTGACAGAGATGGTAATGGAGTACCTGGACACACCTTATAGCCTTTGCGTTCATTTGCATGTGCTAGGTTTAGGCTCTGTTCAAAACACAGGTGACCCCTCTGCTCTTCTTGTATTTCTTGCTTTGGTTTGTTTCCTTATTTCAGGAATAGGTGCCCTAGGTGAAGGTCTTTGGAAAGCTGATGGTGTCATATTCGATATAGATACTGTTTACACAGATGTATTGATTTACTGAAACATTCCTACAGCTGCACACTTTTGATGTGTGTACTTTTCTGCATGTGTATTACACTATGATAAAAGTTTCAGTACTATAGGCGGTGTCCTGTACTTACAGCCAGTGGAGAACATAGACTATAGGGGGGTTGACATGATGGCTCCATAGGTAAAGATGCTTACCTTGAAAGCCTGATGACATGAGTTCAGTGCTTCGAATCCATGTAAAGATGGGAGGAAAGAACCAACTATACGGAATTGTCCTTTGACTTCCACATATGTGCCATGACAAATATGGTTCTTCCCTCACCTCACAAAAAAGAAAGAAAAAGAAAAACTGCCGAGCAAGCCACAATTTTGTCAGAAAATTCATAATCTCAAAAGAGGTATTGGACATCAGAATCCAGGCAATGCATCTGTTCTTTCTTTTTTAAAAAAAATATTTTATTTTTTATTTTATATGTTTGGATGTATTGCATGCATGTATGTAAGTACACCTGTGTCATGCAATGCCTGTAGGGGTCAGAAGAAGATTTTTAGATTCCTCTAGAACTGGAATTACAGGTGGTTGTTAGCTGCCATGTGGATACTGGGAATCGAACCCAGATCCTCTGCAAGAGCAGCCAGTGCTCTTAACCACCGAGCCATGGCTCTAATCCCTTGATACAGAGTTAAAAGATCTTTTGAGCTCAAGTGACCCTCCCCTTATGGCTACTGCAATTTACTCTTAGCTTATTTCAAATTATTTACAGAGAGAGTTTTAAACAAGCTATCAATGAAAAACATCCTATATAAATCCCTCTAAGGGATGCCTCATCTTCTTAGAGGTACTGAGAAACTACAGAAATTTTGCAGAAAGACTTTGCCTCTTCCAGGGAACCCCAGCTCCTTAACTTGCCAGCTCTCACCCAGTGTCAGGCTCCCCTTGTACTGCATTCAAAGAGATACGTGAAAATGGGCGAGAATATCAGTCCTGTGGGGCAAGAAAGCTCACAGAGAGGCACAGCATACACACACAGTCCTTGGGCAGCTTCCTGAGCCTCTGTGCCCGACCAGCATTCCAAGCCCTGATTCTTATACCTGTTATACCACTCAACCGTACACTGTGTTGCTACACTATCGGGGGTGGTTTATTTCAACAAATTGGTATAATTTGGTCGAACCTTGTGTGCATGCTTCATTTTTCAGGTCAATTTGACTCAACTGGCATGCATTAAATTCTTCCCGCATGTTGTTGCACTATGCATTCTGGGTTACATAGGAAATACAATCTGTCCTCAAGGACCCTAAAATCCAGACTGTTCACTGTGTCCCTCCCACCGCACCAACATTTCCAAAGGTGAGAACTGAGTCCAATGTGGTTTGTGAGTACCTCAGTGTGAGGAGAAGGGTAGCTGCAAGAGGCCTGAGTGGGTTTGCTAAAATGTATGTACAGAGGTACCCAGAGCTGAGCTCTGCACAGCACTTCACACTTTTCTCAGGCCCTGTGACATACTTTGTTGTATTTGAATAATCATGAGGGCACAGCCTCATTTCCCTTTGTGATTTCTTGATAAGGGCAACACAGTTGACAAGCTTAGCCTTCTGTGTTTAGATAGGACCAAATCAGTGTTTGAAATCTGTGTCCTCTTGAGAATTCTATGTTGCCATCAAAATTGTTTACCATATACTTAATAGTTGCAATAATTTCAATTGCTTATAATTTCAATTACAGTTTGAGTATCTCTTATATGAAGTTGTAGGACCAGAGTGTTTCAGGTTTTGTTGTATTTCAGAGGTTACATATTTGCTTCAATTTTACCAGCTGAACAAACAATCAAAAAATCTGCAATCTAAAATTCTCTGAAATCCAAAACTTTTGGAGTATCATGTGGTAACTCAAAACATTTTGGGATCTAAGTTTTTCAAGTTGGTGTAGATGCTTAGCCTGTACCTGGAAACCTGGTCCTCATTTCAAAGCATTTAGTTGTCTTACATTTATTTCCCACCAGAAAGATCCTGAATTTTTTTCTCTGATCAAAATATGTGCTCAGTCATAGAATGCCCGCATAGCATGTATGGGACCATGCCTTCAACCCCCAGCACCAACATAAAAAAAGGAAGAAGACCTTGTTCATATCTCCTTCAGGAAGTCCACTGCCATTGTGAATGCTGACATTAAGATGGATCTTTCACACATTGATGGGCAGATCAGACATGGAGGCACATCAGGAATGGTAGCGTGGAGAAAATGTGACACTAGCCATTTCTTCTGTGTACTGTCAGGCGTCTTTGCACCCCAGGATTCCCCACACACACTCAGTTGCTCTGCACAGCCAAATGTTTCTCTGTGTAACACTTAGAAAGGCTTCTCCGGGAGTTCTGAACAGAATTGGCGATGGGGGAGAGGAATACCTTGATTCTTGGAAGCAGGAGATTGTGGAAGGGAAGGCAAGAAGGACAAGCTGGAACCAATGGTCCATTATCAGGTGGGCCTTTGTGGGAAGTCTTGAAGTTATTGACTGTACACTTTAGAATAAGAGACTCATCAACCTCCTCACTTTTTTTTTAACCTCTGGCCACTGAAATGAGAGGCTTTCCTTCCAAATGTGCTCCCCACCATTGCTATCTAGCATACCCATTGGGGGCCTAAAGCAGTGAGTCTCTCTGATCATGAACTGGAGCCTGTAAAACCATGACCCAAAATAAGTCTTTTCTCTTAAGATAGTTATTTCAACTACTTGCTATAGTGATAAAAGCTGACTGACACATGCAGGAACTCTAATCCTAAACAGAGAAGCAAATGAGAAACTATGTTTCTAAGCTACTGAAAAAGAAGGAACACTGGGGAGAGAAATGGGGTCTTCTTAGAGTATCTTCTTTTTGGAGTAAGCCAGTGCCTTTCCCTTTGTCAAAACAGCTGCTTGTGCTCTGGCCCACAACCCTTCTGTTTCCTGGAGGTGATATAGAAATTCTGAGTCCCCTACATGTTCAATGCTTTACATCCTCTTCAAGCAGTGAATGCTTCCTATTAGAATGTTTTGTTGCAGGGTCGTCTACGTTTACTTCAGGGAATCATGCCACAGAGAGGACAGAGAACAATTTCCCACCCCTACTTCCACGGAATGTGAAAAGTAGATTATGCCTCTGTAGGCTAGACTACTTATAAACCTCCAGAGAACTAGGAACATGTGTGCTACATTTCTTCAAAGCAGTACTAATCCCAAGACCCACAACTAGAATTCAGATATAATAAGAAAAACGTGGAGATGGAAGATATGTGTAATTATGTCCTCTGACATAACTAAAGAATTTCTGAAAGATAAGTTTTTTTCTCGTGAAAGAAAAAAAATTGGCAAATATGAAACATGTGGATTAGATCTTTGTACTTTATTTTATTCTTTGCTGTTTATTTTAGGGCTAGTTTCAGATATTACAGTGTAATTCTTAACTTTTTTTGTTTTTTTTTTTGTTTTTAAATTTATTTGTGTGTGTGTGTGGGTGTGTATGGTACAGAAGAGGGTGTTGGATTCTCTGGAACTGGAGTTACAGGCAGTTGTGAGCAACCCAAAGTGGATGCTGGGAACCAAGCTTGGTTCCTCTGCGAGAGCAGCACCTGCTCATAACTGTAAAACCACCTCTCTAGTCTTTCAATATATTTTTCTAACCTCCTTTCTTACTCTCTATCAGTGGCTTACTAAATAACTGGAAAGAAACTTTGTATTTGTTTTTCAGTGTCTACTTAAACTGTTGTGAACTACGGTGTTTGTATGACAACATGGTTTTTCTCAGAAAGTCTCAGGTTATCTTAAATAGGCAGTGGATGTTTATCGGATCTGTTTGTGGGAACTTGAGACAATTTTAGCCTTTGGATATCCTTGGTTCTGCTAAGTAGAGGAGAGGTCACTGGAACATTTAGGAGTTCACTCTAAACTTCAAAAATTACCAGGTCATGTCTACAGCATCTACCTCACAAAATTGTTGTTATTCATCTAGAAATAAAGGTAGCCCTATGAGAAATGACATGCGGAGTTTTACTTTGCAGTCTCTATGCAACAGTGATGGGCATCTGACAACTTGGCTGTCTTTCTCTTCATTAAAAAGATCACACAGGACTGTTCACAACAGTAGAGGACTCGGTCAGATGAGTCTGTCTCTCCATTATTTATTAGTGTTTGACAATAATTCATGGTGTATGCCATTGACATCAGGTAGTTGAGGCTCAGGATGCTCGTCCTGAAACTCCAAGCCCTGTGCCGTGTACAGAGTAGATACCAGATAAATATACTTAATGTATACATTGAACATATTTAAGTAATTGTGTTCCAAATAAACATCTTGATTTATTTTAAAAACTATTTTATTTATTATTTTTATTTTATGTGTATGAGTGTATTGCCTACATGCATGTAAGTACACCCATGTTGTGCAATGCCCTGGGAGGTCAGAAAGGGGTGTCAGATTCACCTGGAACTGGAATTATGGACAGTTGTTAGCCACCATGTGGGTACTGGAAATCGAGCCTAGGTCCTCTGCAAGAGCATCTCTCCAGCCCCATAAACATCTTAAATTCTAACACATCTTTATTCAATATAACAAAAATTTTTTTAATTATCGTTTATACCAAAACATGCTTAGATTGCAATAATGCCATTTTATAAATTTTCTCATTGATCATCATTTTACTTATGTTGTACAACCTAGAAAACAATCCTGCCCAAGGCTTTTTCTGGGACTTGGGAGCATGACACATTTTTTTCTAGTATTCTTTTCAGAGAATTCATCTTTAAAGTCCACAGACTTAAAAACAATTTTAAGGATGTAATGGTTGAATTATAATTGAATTACTGTCATGAAAAACTGAATTGCAACTTCATATAGTCATGACTGGACCTCTTCAGATAAAGAAGCCTGAGAGCTTTCTGGAGTGCTCCATCATCCAGGGACACAATTTTGTTTTATAATTTTTAGTTCAAATTAACTGGCAAGCAGGTTAGAATATATATGATCTTCAAGATTGCTCTAGTAATTAGTACTATTTGTGTGAAATATAATAAAGTGATTGTAAGTACATTATAATCATGAGAGACCTTAAATATGCCATCTGTTTGGCTTTGATTTGCATTGGAAGTAAGTATGAACTGTATCTCAAGATACACCACGACCAACGGGCAAGGTCACTTCACTCATGAGCCTATAAGAATCACCCATGTGGTGGTTACTCATCAATGACAACGGCAGATGCCAATTCCTTTCCATCTGATTTGTGGATTCCTAATAGCATACATTTTACCACTTTCAAATGGAATGGCCCCTATCTTCCATACTGCCGCTTAATGGCTAACTATATGCAAGGCGCTACCTCAGACTTAGGCCTGAAAATATAACCTAGGAGTTGAGTTGTAAATCAGGTTAATACATCTAAGGAATTTGGAGGTCTAGACCAGTGGTTATCAATTAGGTACCTTCCTTTCCGCACCTTCACCCCTGAAGACATTTGGCATTATCTGAAGAAAGCTTTTGTGGTCAAAATGGGCCATGTTACTGGCATCTAGCAGACAAAAGCCAAGGATGCTGGTAAGCATTCTTTAATGCTTAGGACAGCCACCCCCGACAGGAATGGCCCTAGCCTGAAAGGTTAGTCTTGTGGAGATTTAGCTCTCTTATGCAAAGCCAACCATCCTCAGCTCACTCTAGCCCATTTTCTTGAATGTTATGATAGAGTAGGGCTCTGTGCTTTGTTCCTGCCGCTTTGCAATTAAATATTGCCTTGCTACGTTCTGCATGTGCCCAGAAGTCCTACAGCCAGTGCAAAGCTTGGCATTCCTACCCAGCTGCATTCAGGCCAACATTCCACCTCCACCTGCAGCAGCTTGTTCCACCTGAAAGCTTACCAAGTGAAAGCAGAGGCATGTGAGGACACCTTAATTACACACGCCCAGAAACTTGCTTAAAGGGAGGCAGTAGGGCCCTGAAGTTAGAGATCAGCCCTGTCACTGCTGTGAAAAACAACACAAATTGAGCATAAAACATGTACTTTTCTTTTACTTTTTTTTCCCCCGTCCTGGCAACTCAACTCAAAAGCAACATGAGGTAACGCAATCTTTTAGAGTACCACTCTCTCAGAGCCAGAAGAAAAACAAGATTGTTTGAGTCCAGCTTTGTCATGGAGAGAGGGCAGCTGCTCCATTCTAAACACGTTTTCTTCTGGTAGCAGCCCGCCCAAGAGTGAAAATGTATTTAATAGCTAGAAGTAGACAAGTGGACAGTAATTGTGTTCTTGTGTCTGCTTTGTAGTGCTTTAAAACAATGTTGTTTATGCTGATGGCCTACAAAAAGAAAAGAAAGTTCTCTGCCAGGCAGAGGTCACTCCAGGCATGGGTGGGGGCAGGCTGACCCAGCAGCATGCTGGGCAGTCATCCTGACTTTGGTTATGCATTGAGGGGTTGCCAGAGCCTCGGAACAAAGCTGGATACCTGTCGGGTGTTCTCTTGGTGTTTGAGCTGAATAGGTGACCAAAGGACATAGTGGAATTAGAGGTCACCTTGAAAATCTGATGGTGAGGATGAGCTCAGTAACACTTGCTCCTCTACCCCATAGCTCATGTGTGTCATAAAGCACAATAGTTTCCCAACTTCAGTTTCCTTTGTGCTGATAACAGTATCTGGTGTGCAGTAGGTGCACAGTAGATATTTGCAGAGTACAAGAGTTAGCTTATAATGAAATGGAATCCTCATCCAGCATTCTCATTTAACAGAGGCCCATGAAGGGTCTGCTGCAACTGCTGAAGAAAAGCATCTGGACCTGCAATTTGCTTGTTTCCATGAGCTGTGACCCTGATTCAGATACCCTAGCCATCTAGAAAGCACGCAGATGAGTAATGCAGCTGGCATGGCACTCTGTAGTCCTGTGGCCAGCTTTTTACAGTTTAATTGTGTATAGTATATGTGTGAGAACATGTTCACGTGTGTGCTTGTGGGTGCACACTGAGCCCACAGCTCACTGATTGGCTGGAGTGGCTGGCCAGTTAGCTCCAGGGATTTGCTTCTCCTTGTCCCCCAACCTGCCACCCAGCACTAGTATTACAGACTCTAAAAGATGTAGCCTAGACTGGCTTCAACTTTATAACCCTATTGCCTCCACCTCTGCCTCTGCGGCATCCTATCAGCTTGCACTATCACAACCTTCTGTGGCTATTTTCCTTAGATCCCTTCCAGCATTGTTCATATTTTAAACTCTGTAAAATCAACATCATCTCCATTTTGAAAAATGAAAAAATCAATACGTTATGGCATTGGAGACCACAATATAACTGCTACTTTGAAAATAAAGGGCTGGGAAGATACTTAGTTGATAGCATGCTTGCCACACAAGAGTAAGGACCTGAGTTCAAGCTCTAGAACCCACATAAAAAGTCACTTAGTGGCAGTTTGCTTGTAATCCCAGAGTTGAGGAGGTAGAGACAGGCAAATTCCTTTTGTTGGAAGAGACAGTTGATAAATATGCTACTTTAAAAAACAAGCAGGGTTTGGGATTTAGTGGGAGAAATATCACGAGTTTGAAGCCAGCTTGAGTTGCCCAGTGAGACTATCTCAAAAAAACAAAGACTGAGGTTATGGTGTAGCATTAGAGTGTTTGCCTAGCATATGCTGGGTCCTAGGTTGGAGTTCCAGCATCACAAAACAAAAACACAAAAGAAGAAAGAACGTAATTGCTATGTTTCAAGAATGTCTACCTCTAATTAAGAATACTTTACTTATGCTTGGAGTGCCCAGTGATGTTAGAAAAATGAAATGCCTTGTTTGGATAACTAACATGAAATTACACAAGATCTAAAAGTTACAAATAGGATAAAATCATTTCAACAGAGTCCTGAGATGATAAGAACACAGGTTAAAAAAAAAAAAGCGGAGGGGGCTAGGGTGAAGGCTCATTGGGTAGGATTACTTACTCTGCAAGCATGAGGATTTGAATTTGAGTTCCCAATATCCACATGAAAAACCCAGGCAGGGCTGCATATGTCTGTGATCCCATTATTGGGAGTTAGAAATCCTGAGTGCTCCCTGACCAGCCAGCCTAGCTACAATGGCAAGCTTCCCATTCTGTGTGAGGTCTCAAGGCAAAAAGGCAGAGAGCAGTAAAGATATCCCAAGTCTTACTCTACTTCTGCATGTACCTGCCCAACACTTATTGGCATGCACCGTACATATGTACACCATAGAACTTGAGAGAGAGAGAGAGAGAGAGAGAGAGAGAGAGAGAGAGAGAGGAAGAAGAAGCAGCTTCTACAAGAAAATGGGCTGAAAATCAGCTCTGATCTCCTGGAGGCAGGCGAGGCCTCTATGGGTTTGCCCTCTACTTCTGCTTTGTTTTGCTGATGCTTTCACTTATACAAGTCCAGTCCTGGGACTGTCACCTAACACATCTAACTATGCAAATTTCTTTTAAAATAATTTCTTTATGTATTAGTTGACACACAATAGTTACACATATTTATGGAGTTCCTTTTGATGTATTAATATGTATATACTGTATAAGGATGAAATCATTGTAATTAACATATTTATCACTAATATAATTTCTTTTTGATGACACTATTCAAAAACCCTCTCTTCTTGTTATGTTGAAGTATGCAATACATTGTAGTTAACTATAGTTACTCTACTGTCCTATACAACACTAGAACATAGTCCTCCTAATGGTAGCTGACTCTATCATCAGCTCATCTTTCCTCCCTATTCAACAACCACAGCTAATGCAATCAAAATGCTTTTGATTTCAAAGTAGACGGTCAAGGCTCAGTGGTGATACATCTGTAACCCCAACACTCTTACACTGAAATAGCCCTGCACCTCACGGGCCAGCTAGCCTGGAGCACGCAGTGCAGCAGAAACAAAGAGACCATGTCTCAGTAAGGTGGAAGGCAAGAACAGACTCCTGAAAGTTGCCCTCTGATCTCCATACAGGTCTACTGTAACACACTTGTGTACACGCACACACACACACATGCATGCACACATGCACCCTAAAATGCAAAAAAGTGATTAAAATATTTTTAATTGGAAAATCTGATGATGTAATTGATTTGCCTTTATTCTTTTAAGAGATTAAAATAAGGGCCAAAGAAATCTGTGTGCTTTGTTGTCTAGTATATTTTATGCCATGGTTAGAAAAAAATCAAATAAATATTCCCAACATAGTCACAGGCTAGGAAAATATTTCATTCGGGAGCAAAAAATACTCTAATCTCTACTGAATTTTTATCTCAACATTTTCAACTTCTTTTGTGAATATTTTATAACTGGAATGTGTATTGATTTACTAGTAAATGTTTATGACAGTCAAATAGTTATTTAGGGGGATTTTGTCAAATTTTCTTTTGCCAACAGATGACTACCAAATATACACTCTATGCTCTCCTCTAGCCCCTTGTTTTTCAATCAGTAATGATGAATTTTTTTAATTTAAATTTTTTGGTTTTTTTGAGACTATCATACATGAGTACTGTATTTATATCATTTCCACCCCTCCCTTTCCCCCTCCAACCCCTCCTACATTTTTTCCCACTCCGTCTCAATATCCTGGCCTTTTCTATATAAACAACCCACTGAGTCCACTTAGTTGCTCATATGTACACATGTTTAGAGCTGACCACTTGGGATGGAGTAACCTATTAGGGATCCTGTCCTTGGAGAAAACTGATTCTTCCTACCTCAGCATTAACTGCTCCTCATCTAGAGGTGGGACCTTGTGACATTTCCTCTATCCACATTGGCAAGTCAGCAAGTGGTGTGATTATGTAGGTCTTGTTTAGGTAACCATATTGCTCTAAGAAATATGTTAAACTTATGTTCAAAGTCTTTGGCAATCAGGGAACCACAAAATAAAACTTCTTTGAGATTTCATCTTATCCTAGTCAGAAAGGGTTAAGATCAAGAAAAAAAAGCCCAAAAATAAATGTCAATGAGGATGCAGGATAAAGGAAACTGTCATTCGCTGCTGGTGGGATTGAAAACTGGTGCAGCCACTATGGAAATCAGTTTAGAGAGTTCTCATAGAGCTAAATGTAGATCTACCAGATGACCCAGCTATACCACTCCTTGGCATATACCCAAAAGACTCTATATCCTACTACAGAGATACTTTCTCAACCAAGTTCATTGCTCTTTCCACAATAGCTAGGAAATGGAAACAACCTAAATGTGCTTCACCTGATGAATGGATAATACATCAATATAATGGAGTTCTATTCTGCTGTAAAGAAAAATGAAATCATGAAATGTGTAGGTAAATGGGTAGAACTGGAAAACATACTGAGTGAGGTAACCTAGAATCGGAAAGACAGCTACCTTATGTTGTCTCTTGTTTCTGGATTCTAGCTCCGAATCATTAGAAATGAGTGAGTGTGTAATCTTCAGTAACCACAGAAGCCAGGAATGTAAAAAGAGACCATGGAGTGGGGGGGGGGAAGGAGAGCTAGACAGGGGGATAGTAGGTCACAGGTGCTATTAAGGGGGAATAGGAAGTATGGGGGTGCTTTAACTGGGGAAGAAGATAATACAGAGGGAGGGAGAGGAAGAAGAGATAACACTAAGGATATTTGAAAAAAAACAGGGAAACATTATTGTAAGAGCATAGTTAATAATATACACATACACACACACGCATGCATTTATTTCAAATGGAGTTGCGCCACAAAGGACTGACAGTACTCTCCCCACCACCAAACAGTAGAGTATCTAACAAAAATCCCAATGCCAGGTATGAGATATCTCCCTTCAAGTTAGTTGTTGGTCGGGGTAGTCAAAGAGCCTCCTGAAACAATATAGACTGGCGCCAAATTGCCCTTGGTTGACTCCCAGAACTTGAAGGTAAGACCTTATTGCTGAAAACACCACATAACTCTGACATAGGACTTGGAAGAACTGAGCTTAAACTAACCTTAAGATGTTTTTTAAAAAAAATGTCTCATACCTTGCTCTGGGACAAGGTGTGGTATTAGGTGACAAATATATGTTGTGTTATGTGTGAAGGCCTCAGCTAAAGCAAGAATCCTGTGTGCAACAAATGCTGGTGAAGTTTGTGAAGTTTAGGTAAACACAGCTGGGACTGCCCCATGACCTTTGGGTGACCTTGGATATCACCACATTTTACCTTTGGAGATGAATGTGTGCATCTAGTTAAGTAAACATGGTAGGAATTCTAAAATGCTTTTAAAGGCTTTGGTCTGTTTTTTAATTGCCACGTTTCATGTGAGCTAGTGGGTACAGTGTTCAGAAGCAGCTTTGTAGTTTTTGTCGTTGTTGTTTTTTAATTTTATTTATTATTTTTATTTTATGTGTGTGTGTATTGCCTGCATGTAGGTAAGTGCACCCATGTCATGCAATGCCCATGGAGGTCAGAAGAGGCTGTCGGATCTCCTGGGACTGGAGTTATGGACAGTTGTTAGCTGCCATGTGGGTGCTAGGATTCGAACTTGAGTCTTCTGCAAGAACAACCAGTGTTTTTACTGCTGAGCCATCTCCCCAGCCCCCAGCTCTGTAGTTTTATACTAGACTAAGACTGAGGCTGGGTCTCACTGGCTGTGTGACCTGAGGTAAGCTCTTTAACCTTGAAATGAGGACATGTACCATACTGTTTGGCTTTGGGGAGCATGGATTGGGATTGACTTGCAGCTCAGTGCAGAATCAATGTTATTATATGGCATTATCCATGGCATGAGTAGATAATGGATTCAACCTTTAAACAAGGATTAAAATAAATGAAACAACTTAGAAGAAATGTTCTTCTTTTTAATGACTAAGAATTTCAGCAGTTCAGAATACCGATGGTTGATAACAGATACTATCTAGCTTAACTCTCACTAAGAACAGCTTCCTGGAGAGAGCACAAGTTAATAACTGGAAACACAAATGCTTTGAAGGTATATAAAAAGTCTCAAATCCTGTTCTTAAATAGCATTTCTATTTAAAAAAATAAATTGAAGTCCTATTTCCCTTCTGTATGCATACTTAAAAATGGAAGTACTTCGTGTTGCCAATCCAATGCAGTATTATACAACTTTTACACACATTAGTAAAATAATGATTTCTATCCACAATATAAGTGGCTATATCCTGTTCATGAACTGGATGAAGGAGTAATGACCATGGATATTTCTGTGGAAAGCTCACTTTATAACATGCAGGAAGTACCAGAAGAATAGAATTTGAGACTAACTAGAAAAACTCTAATCTCATTTCCCAGTGAATTTCCTTACCAAACCATATCATTCTTCATTATTTCACATGAAGCACAAATCTAAGAGACTCAGCTGCCCATACCTTTCCATCCTGCCCAAGGTTAAGTGGCTTTTTCAAACAGAATGCATTCTTCTATCAGCCCTTAAGCATCTTTAAAGCAGGAAATGTGACATTTCTATGATTAATTTTGACAATTGGAGATTAGGTGTTCTCCATTTAGGGACCTTCACTTTCTTCTTCTCCTCCTTAGCTCCCAGACAGGATCAATCTGCATCTTCCATCCATGCTGGTTCAGTATGGTCCTTTCAGGGCTGCTGAAGGAGGCCTATGAGTAGCATAGTACTGTAGGGACTTGTGGTGCAGCCCTGCTCAGAAACAGGCCAACAGAGGGCTGGCTGTGCTGTCCTGTTTATAGAGTGATAAACTCAAGCGAAATCTGGACTGTGTGTCTGCAAGATCAGAGGAGCACAGATCTCTTTGCTTATAGGTTGCATAAAGAGCACATTCTCTAAAATTAGCCCCAGATTTAGAATCTGGCTGTCTCTTTTACTGAGTCTTCACATCCAGGAACCCCCATATTGTCTTTCAGAACGCTGCTGGAATGTTCCTTTCACCTCACCCTTAGATTAGGGTCTCACTGGCAACCCCCTTCTCCACAGCTGTCTTCTCCCTTTGAACTTATTGTAATTATGGTGAACTACATATAACATGAAATTCAGTGCCATGATAAGTCCATTCACATTGCCGTGTGGCCATCACCACCACTGCCTTCTAGAACCTTCCTCATTTTGCCAGACTGAAACCCTATGCCCCAACACTAGCAACCACTCTATTTCCTGTCTCTGTAAGTGTGACTTCATATGCATGGTATCATACAGTAATTTTATTTCTGTAGCTGGCATGTTTGTTTCACTTGGCATAACAGCCTCAAGTTTTATCCTTGTTGCAGCTGAGTAAAATTACACTGCACAATTTTCCTGCGTTTTGTTTGTCTTTTTCTCTATTCATCATAAGTGGAGTAACTTCATTTGCTTGTGATTTTGGCCACTGCCATAACAAATGCATGTACGCCTGTCTCCTTTAAAGCACCAATCTAAACAAGTCATTCCTCAGGCTCGACCTTGAATACCTGCAGCTTGGAAGCCGGTCTCTGCTCTCATTCTTTGCTGCCACGCTTCCCTGCCTACCTGCCACATATCAGACGTCTTGCTCACTGTCCACTCATTTTACTAAGCCAGGCCTTGCAGCTCTGTAGCTCCTTGCCTGAGGTTTTGCTCTGTATCCATTTAGCTTTAGGATTCCATCACCCCTATCTGGTGATCTCATATTTTCTCTTTCACAAAAGAAGAAATACCCACCCGAAAACCCCACAAAGAAAGAAAAAATATCGTCATCTCTTCTGAGATTATGCCTTCCACTTACCAGAAGGGTCCCTTTGGGAGAGCTAGAGGTGTCGTTTTGTAGACTCCAGTTGCTGCTAAGGTCATTGCTCTTTGCATGAGGTTTTTTGTTTTGTTTTGGTTTTGTTTTGGTTTTCTTGTTCTTCTTTCCTGGTCACCACTGCAGTGATCTGAGTGGCAGACACTGCCCTGCCCTAAGGAATCTTTTACACAAAGATAGGATTCAGCCTTCTTTAATCCAGTTAAGTTTACAGCCTTAAAATCATTCAGCCCAAAGAAACTTTGAAAAGCAGGCCCGTTGTTGTAGGCCACTGCCTGATCCCCTCTGTCCTGCTACTGCATCCTTACCTAGCTTGCTTGGTGCTGGTTGCATTACCATTGCCGGCGGCTCTAACTGAAGATTATTCCTCACTCAGTGCCTTTGCACAAGCTGCCCCCTCACCCCCGACCTGGAAACCTTTCCCCTGGATCTTCAGCTATAGGCCTCTTCCTGTTTTGCAGGATTCTTAAGAGTCCCTTCCTTCCTTTCTTCTTCCCTTCCCTTCCCCTTCCTTCCTTCCTTCCTTCCTTCCTTCTTTCCTTCCTTCCTTCCTTCCTTCCTTCCTTCCTTCCTTCCTTCCTTTCTTCCTTCTTCAACTCCACAGTGGCTGAGTTGGTTGAGATGGCATCCTGGTTAACAAAGTCCACTGAGGTGAGGCTAAGGGAGCTTTAATCCTCCTGCCCTTACCTGTTTTTGCAGCAGTGGAGAGCTAACAAGGCTGCCCACTATGGTTGGAATAGTTGAGGCAAGGCTGTGTGGAGGAGAAGCAAGATCCCATGGAAGATGATTCAGGACCTAGTGAAAGAGGAACCTATGAGGGAGAAGCCAGGGCTTGGTAGAAGAGAGCTGGAGTCTGGTAAAAGAGGAGGCAGGTACAGGTGAAGGATCCTTGGCCCATAGAAGAGGAGCCAGGATCAGTAGAGATGCAGTTGGGCATAGTAGAGGAGGAGGAGGAGGAGCCCCCTGGAAGAGGAACAGGAGCTGGTAGAGATGGAGCTGTTGTAAGTAGAGGAGGAGCTGCAAGCCTGCTGGAATAGGGCCAGTGGAAGAGTCACTAGGGCCTCCTGGAAGGGGAACAAGGTAGATAGAGAAAGAACCAGATCCAGGTGGAGGAAGAGACTCCTTCAGTTCCAAGTGAGGTGTCACGTGGAGCTGTGAGCCATGAACATAGGACCAGTTGCAGAGGAGGGCTGTTCTAGAAGAGAAAAGGCTAGAGCATGTACAGTTCTTGATTCCTCATATGCTTTCTGCTTCACTGAAGCGCATCAGTTCTCCATGAGCTCAGAGTCAGGTTGTGAACAGCAGAGGAAAACAGAAAAATAACTTGATTCTTTGCACCAGGAATCTCTTCCCTACCTCAGTGTCTGAAAATAACACCCTTCAAACCCTTTACATTGCAATTTTGGAGAAAATATTGTTATTACAGCTCCCTGATTATCAGAGGGATATTTGCTTTCCTTGGTTGGGAAGAAAATGCAACCCACCACACATTCTTCAGGACAGTCTCTTTTAATTATTACCAGTTTAATGTGTGTTCTGCTTATTTAAGGCAAATCCCTGTGGTTCCTTGAGATCTTCATTGTTATAACTTAATTTTTTGAATAAATGAGATCTCCTGGTATGATTTCGGAGCAAACTTACCCATATATTCAGGGGGCTTGGAGACACCCTTAACTACTGGAAAGAAATGGCATATCTTTAAAAAGAAGACTAAAGACACAGCCAAAGTAGCTGTCTGCAAAGCAAATCTGCTGGTGCAATGGTAGCAACTGGCCTGTAAGTGTGTGTTTTGGAATTTTGTTTGCCTGGGACAACTTGTTCAAAGCACTCTGGAACTTGGATGGTTTTTGGCTGCCATGTTTTCAAGTTTGGACAGTCATTGGAGTTCCTTTCCATTCTTCATGTTTTGTGCTTTCAGGATTTTCACAAAGGGAGTATCCAACAACATCCATTTCATAGGACAGCCAAAGTTTGCCCCATAGTGACAAAGCTGTTGATTTGGGTCAGGAGTCCAGGAGAGGGGGCCCAGGACCCCGATGGATGACCTTGCATACCAGGAGCAGCAAGAGCCTACTCTGAACTGTTCCTGTCCCTCTTCTAGTAGACCTGGGAGATGTGTGATTATGTAATTTCCTCAAAGCCCTGGCCGGGGCCAAATAACAAAGGTGGCAATTAAAATGTGAAGATTGGAGAATTGAGAATTCTAATCACTCCTGCAAGGCAAGACCTGCTCTTCTCCCTAAACTAGAAGCCTCCCTTTTGGAAAGAACAGTGCCTCGGCCTCCATGTCTCAATCTTGGATTGCTGAAGCAGAACAGAGTAAAAATTAGAGAAAATAAAAATAACATTATAAAAAAGGAGCTATTCCTTGGAGGAATACCCTTTCCTTAGCTGGGCTTGATAGACAATCTAGATGATCCTTGGGAACTCACCTTTTGCCTATCACTTTACAAAACCAGTCTCTTACCTGACGCTGGTAAGTTCCAGGGAGACAGCTTCCCCTTGCTGATCACTGTTTTTCACTTGCAGAATTAATATGTTCATAGGGACACAGGAGGTCGGGCCTAAAGAATTTTGAATGAAAAGATAGAGCAAGTCTCTGCTCTTCAAAGAATTTATTCTGGAGCATAAGAAAACTTCAAGCTTGGGACTCTTCCACCCGTTGCCCTGTAAAACCCTCTGAGACTAGTTATCCTTTTAAAAACAGGGATGCTTTCTTTGGAAAATAGTGTTACTATATAATCTATATATATATACATATATGCTATGTGTATATATACTGTATAATATATATATATATATATATATACACATATTCTCTGTTTCATTCACCAGTCTCTCAAACATGTACTTGAGTCTTTTTTTGTTTGAGACAGGGTCTCCCTGTAGCCACAGCTGGCCTGGATTCACTATAGAGACCAGGCTAGCCTCGAACTCACAGAGATCTGCCTGCCTCTGCCTCCGGAGTGTTGGGACTAAAGGCATGATAGACCACGCTCAGCACAAGCATGGTCTTGAATGACACTATCTTGTCCACAATTCTCTGTCCCCCAGTTTCTTTCTGTACAGGCTAGTAGGACTCCAGGCTCTAGTAACATGACCTTGGGCAAGTTTCTGAGAATTTCAGGTCTCCTGTCCTCTCTTTGGGATATGCAACACAGAGTTAAAACTGTACTGTTTGAGAATTGGAAACCATTTTTTTTTTGTACAGCAGGAAACTCTAAAGCATATTCTTTAGTCAGACAGGACTGACATGAATCTGGGCAGAGTGTGGCTTTAATTCAGTCAGACCAGTGGTTCCTAAGCACCAACTTTTTCTTGACTCACTTTCGGGGTTGGTATTTAGAAACAGAGAAGAGGCTTCTGATGGGCCAAGGAGCATGGAATTGGAATTCCAAGCTATTATATGCTGATCCTGTATTTGGCTCCTAGAAGTAAGACAGTCCATCTGACCTAGAGCTCTGCCACAGTGTGAATGTGAGAGGCTTGCTTGGGAAACTGAGGACCCTTCAGCTGAGGCAGATGCTCCATGGTTAAAGGCCACCTCTGATCTAGGGAGGCAGGGTGCTTGCCAGCAACCCAGACCTTCTCTGCTGCCCACTTGTAGAGCCTGCTGAACCTGCATTTGTACATTTTCAAGTTCTGAATGTGCAGATTCTTCTCTGACCTTGCTCCAAGGATGCACCTGTATCATACCCAGGACCATCTTCCAAATGCTCCTTTTTCCAACTTCCTTCACCCTGTCTTGAGTCCCTCACTCAGAACCATGAGAAGACTTTTAACTGTCTCCCATTTGCCTTACTCCCTCTTAGGATTACTCTGCAAAGCAGCTGGAGCAGTCTCCAAACAAAGCTTTTCAACCATGACTGCTTTGGAATTGCTCATTGAACCTTAAAAAATTCCCAAGACAGCCCCCAAACTGAGATTCTGTTTTGATTGTTTGGGGATGGTACCTTTTAGGTAACTTTTCAAGGCTCTCCCGGTAGATAAATATAACTTCAATGCCATTCTTAGCATGTTATTAGCTATTTAAATCCTTGTATAAATTTCAAAACTAGCACACCTGGAATCAATGTACATATTTGCAACAGTATGATAAATCAATGTGAACTGTTTATTAGGCTATAAATAGCTAAATATACTTAGTAGTGCCTTTAAATATTTTCATCATAAATACATGAGATTGTGAGCCCTTCCTCAAACTGGCCATATCTATTCTGTCTTCCTCTACTTTTCCACCCAGTCCCACACCTCAGATAATAGGATCAATGTTATCTTACATTGAATTTCAACTCAAACTTCTTCAAACTGAGTCAGTTAATTTTCTGCTCACGTGTGCTTTCACTTCTGTTTGTTTTCTGCCTACATGAGGCCAGTTTCTGGCATCTCATCCACTTTACCATGCTTACCAGGGTGCCCAGAGTGAACATGAGTTTGGTGCTGGGCTAATGAAGAGTGATTCCCCAAGGCTCTATCCTCATATGAAGATTGGAAGATTCTCTAAGATCCTTCTAGCTGAGAGCTTGCCTTTGTTCTGTAATTAATTGATTCTGTAACACTTTATCAATCAAAGAGAAAACAACCTGGTATGATGGTGCAGACCTTTAATTCTCAGCAGTCAGGAGGCAAATGCAAGCAGATCTCTGTGAGATCAAAGCCAGCCTGGTCTACATAATGAGTTCCGGGACAACTGGGGCTGCAGGGAGACCTGTCTCAAAAATAAATAAAAAACAAAGGGAACAAAAGGTGATTTAGAGTTTTGATTCTTAGCTAATGATTCACAAAATGTAGGAAACTAGATGACACTTGAGCATTATGGCTTTTGATAGATTCTCAGAGAGTTGACTAATCATCCATGAGCCCACCAAACTTCAATGGGTAGTTACAAACTCACCATCACACAGGTGGCCGTGGTTAAACCTGGTGGGACATAAAACAAGAGGACTTGACTGTGGGAAAGGGATGTGTAGGAAGGAGGGATTGACAGGGTGGGGAGGAGATTGACATGGTGGGGGTGACAGTAATTACCATGTGTTCTATACATTTATGAAATTGTCAAGTAATAAATTTAATTAATAAAATAAGATGAAAGCATATTCTTTAGACATGTATGGCTATGGATTCATATATTATGAAGGCTTTATATATAACAATTTTGGTAGTTTAAGAACTTTCTGGGAAAAAATTCATGAATATTTGTGGTATTTATATCTAATATGTTCATTGTATGTTTATATACAGGTGACACCTAGAAGATCAAGGATCTTCTTCTACTTTGGTGTTCTACTTCATTTTCTGTGGGTGTGATAAAATACCTTAACAAGAGGCAACTTAGCAGAGAAAGGGTTTATTTGACTCACAGTTCCAGACTACAGTCCATCGTTCAGGGAAGTCAAGGCAGCAGGGACTTCAACACCAGTCACATCACAGCCTACGTCAGAGCAGAGGGAAATGAATGTGTGTGTGCTGCTTGTACTCAGCTCCACGGCTCTGTGCTTACACAGTTCAGGACCCTTTGCCTAGGGAATGGTGCTACCCACAGTGGCTGTCTTCCCACATCAATTAACTTAGTTAAGACAATCCTCCACAATCATACCCACAGGCCAACGGTCATGGTTGACTTTGACAACTAGACACATCTGGGAATTCTCAGTTGGGGAATTTCCTCTATAGAATTGGCCTGTGGGAAAGTTTGTGCAGCATTTTCTTGATTGTTGAGTGACGTCAGTGGGCCCAGCCCATGGTGAGCAGTGCCATCCCTAGACAGGTGATACTGGGCTGTAGAAGAGAGAAGAGGAAGCCAGGTCCCCTCGGTTTCCTACTGACCACCAATTGTAGATGACCACCAATTTGAGACTCTTCCCAGGTGATTCTATGTTGTGTCAAGTTGACAATTAAAACTAACCAAATCATTTGGCTTAGGTAGAGCAACATCTACCAATACTATGTACATAATTTCTAAGTATCACATATTTTCACTTATAGTCTGACCTAAAGATTTTGTTTCTAGTGATTTCATGCAGATTGATGGTCAGGATACAAATTTTCTCAGAAATCTACATTATGCCTCTCTGAACAAACCCATTTGAGCACGTGACTGAAATGGGATGGAATTTTACCTCATTTGTCTTTTGAGTTCTTAGTTCGCTTGCCATTGGGCTTTTATGAGTGTTGCCCTTTAACAATATAGTCAGCTTTTGAATTCAGGGAGAAATAAAATTCAGGTTCAACTGTGGGACAAAATCCCATGTGTTCCCTTAATCTGTTTGTGTCTCCATCATCTTATGGAAACTTGTCAGCTTTTAGTGTGGAAATAATTTTCTTGACGGCAGTATTTGTTGAGTGACTGGTGGAATGAAAAACACCAATTACATAAGTGTGAAAAAGATCTGGGTGTTTGGGTTGGATGGAAGTTCAATATGAGCCAACAACAGAGGGGTGTGGATGTTGGACTCTATTAATAAAAGTACAGTGTCTCACATTCAGAAATTAATCATATGACCAGGCCCTGTGTTGTTCAAAACGTGTGTGGAGTATAGTGTGTAACTCAGGGCCCATTTTTAAGGGGTCACAGTGAGCTGCAGTTAGAGAAGTGGAGGGTAACCATGGAGGTGAAGAGAAAAATCTCCCCAGAACAGTGGAAGGCGCAAGGAGCATCTTGCACAGAGGACTGATGTGTGTTGATGAGGGCAGCTGTCCTCAAGTAGTTCAGATTCTGTGATCCATAGAAGGAAGTAGGTTGATTCTCCTGGATCCAAAATAAAGAGCTGAAATGAAAGACCTGAAGTTGAGAGGAGGCGAGTCTTGGATCAACTTAAGAAAAATTTTTATAAACAGCTGAACAGTTCTGAAACGGAATGCACTGTTCAGAGCACTGTGCATGTGTTGTGCTGGAAGTGTTTAAACAAAGTTGAGCTGGGCAGTTAGAACCCCTTCTCTGTAGACAGAATGCATTCTCTAGGAATTTGGGCTGAATATGGGTACCTGGACTATAACAAGGCTCAGGGTTTGAAGCAGCCACTTCCCTGACCGCTTAAGGTCTGCAGCTTAGATTTCTTGGCAGCTCTGTTAAGCAAAACCCCACCCACCTTCCCACAGGACTTCAGAAATGCTAAGATTTTAAAATTAGAATAGGACTGGAGTTTATCCCGTTTGTAATACCCCTTGATCTCACTATTATGTGACACTTTACAAATTGCAGTTTCACCTGCCACCTCCCTTGGTTTTTGTTTGTTTTGAGATAGGGTCTTACTCCCCTTGTTTTGATCAAGTCATTTATTTGCATTTGTCAGTGATACATGAAATTTATACACACTTATGGAATACCAAGAGTTGTTTGAAAATGTGTAGACAGTGTGTGATATTCAAATCAAGCTCAGTACATCTGTCTTCTCAATTACCATTTCTTTATGATTGGTCAAGTCGTTTTATCTAACAGTCCAGGCATCTGAGTTTCTGGTATAAAGCAGATGAAACAAGAAGTGTCCATGCTCAGTCCTGTATGTTCTAATCAGATCCTTGACCTCATAGTGCTATCTTCACATTCCAGGGATGCCAGGGTGAAGGGGACTCTTGCCTCCAGGGGCTGAGAAATGCCTGCTGTGAGGGAAACACCACACAATGAGGAGAGGGCATGCAGAGACTGCGACATGGCTTGCACCACATATTTTTCTCTGGAGCAATGTGTTTTTTAAACTATTTGATCCAAGCTACTTTAGCACAAGTATTTTTTCTATTAACACAAAAGCTGCTTAAACCTATTACATTAAAAATAGCACCACAGCTAAGCATTTAACTTGATAAATGTTGATTTGGTTATCTAAATAATATGTCTGAAAAACTGTAGATAAAAAGAAAAATCTTCAAAGCAATACAGAATAAGACACTGAGTCATGGAAAGGCTAAAACAGTCTGGAAAAAGAAATCAGTTTAGTCTTCCTTTTACTTTTAGCTTGGCCTCCTGTTTTCTGGCTTCTGGCTGACAATGGGAATCATGAACACTAACCCCAAAGACAAAACTGGATACAAGACTAAATGCCACCTGCTAAATTCTGGAGAATAGTCTCTCAAACACAAGTTGCACAACTTAGATTTCCAAGTAAAAACGTACCAGCAAGCTCTCAGACACCTTATGTGCGCACTGTGTGAGTCCTTTGTGCCTGCTGGAGTTCATCCTCCAGGACAGCCACAAGATGCGGCACGAAAGCCCTTTTCCTTTTATTAGGTCATTGTTAATTGGTTATTAAATAACTTTTGACTTAATTTTTTGCACAGTTTTAAGTTTAGAGAAAAACTGAGTTGTAAAGTTTGGAGTTCCCACACATGACCGCTCCCTTCCTTCCTGCCTGGAGCTGATTTCTTCAGGTGTTAACCTCTTGCCTTAATACCAAGTTGGTTACAGTTGTTGAGTCAATATTGATACACCATTAACTGAATGGAGCTCACATACTCATACCAGTGTACATTCTTGGTGTTTATAGATTGTACTGTTTTGACAGACGAGTTAGGTATTCATTCAACAGTGTAGTATCAGACTGTCCCAAAATCACTGTGCTCCCTCTGATCCTCCCGCCCTTCTTCCTCAAAGTGTTGGCAGTGCCTTAGTCTGACTCCACACATTCATTCTTATGCTTGCCTACCATATGTGTGCTATAACGTGATAATATAAAACCACCAACATAGCTGGGCATGGTAGGGCACACCTTTAATCTCAGTACTGGGAAGGCAGAGGCAGGTAGATCTCTGTGAGTGCAGCCTAGTTGTCATTGGAAGCAAGGACTATGTAGCAGGGCTGGAGACATAGATGGCAACTGAAGATTCCCTTCGTGGTGAGACAGGGAGCAAATGGCAAAGAGGTCCTCTCAGTAGGTGCTGAGTGCTTGCTAGGTGCTGATCTATGCCTCGCTTCCTGACGGAGGCCTGCAAGTGGTTCTGAGATGGACCTGCAGGTACTCACTCCTCTGATACCCTAAGAACAACTTAATTCTGATTAATTTCATCCATTCCATTTTTCTCACCCTCCATAAGTGTACTGTTTGGTATTCTTTCATGTGAAAGTCATGTGAAATTTCATTAACATATTCTAGTTTGTTCAAGCATTAATGGTCCGGTGTGAGCTTTCCTGATGTTTCTCTTTTCAATGGTGCTTTAATAGTACTGCACACAATTATTTTTCTCCTTTGACTTGTTTCCTTGGGGTCTAATTCAAAAAGTGAAATTACCAGTAAGATTTTGAATTTCACAGAATAATGATGGTATTTTCATGGATCCTTCTTTTTCATGGAATTGGAATGAGGAAAGAAAAGACTAAATCAACCTTTTCTTAGCATCTTTTCTTTCTAACCTTGTTTGTGAAGTTCAACTATTTCAAGAACCTAAGATCTAATGAATAACTATGGCAACAATAGGTTTCTCATTATTTTCCCACAATTTCAGGAAATCATTTTAATAACTTTTTGCCTTGTGTTTTGGGAGGAGTCATAGGTAGTTATGAGAAGGAGATTACATCTCTGATAGACACAGGAATTCAGATGATTATTTGAGTTTGGCACTGCCATGATGCAGTTCCCTATGAAAGTAAATGAATAGACCTTTGGAACTCTGGATGCTGCATGGCCAGGAGAGATGGGGGGCCAAATCTTGAATATACTTTGCCAGCACAGAGCAGGCGCTCATGGAATTATCATTGTATTACTAAGACATGGTTAATTTCTATATTCCTGTCACAAATCAGACTTAGTAATGGTAAAGAAGGGGAACTACACATTGGGAGATGTTCCTTGCACTGCTTCAGAGAAGCCCATGGAAACCACAGCCCATGCTTGTGGCTCTTGATGACCTTGTTCTCGCCAGAAGTATTTGTTTTAGGAAACAACGTGACACATTAAGTGAATTACTTAGGGGTGCTTGTATGGATTTCATTGCTTTTGTTTAATAAGCCCATTAGTAGTGGATGTGTAAGAATCTTGTGTCAATATGGATTCTGCTTTTTATGTAAGGTGTGTGTTGCAATTCAGATTTTGGGTACCAGCTCTAAGGAGGCCACAGGGCCTTGACAAACTAGCCTACCCATGGTAAAGGAAACTGTACAAGTGGGTAATTTTTCTTTCCACTGTTTTCAGCTGCTTTCAATTAGTCTCAGTGTACATAGACTGGCTGTGTTTCTATCAATACAATTTTTTCCTATGTCAATGTAAAATTTAAACTAAACGAAGGCAACAGTGGTGGGTTTGGTTTGCAGTTTTAACCTAGCCCTCCCTTTCCATCATTGTTTGCATGGCCTGTATCTTTCACCTTAATTATATTTCACAGTCACTGTTGCTGTATGTGAGGCAAGCTCTTCTCTTCCGTGAATGAGGCTCTCAGAAGGTATCTTGGATCTAATGGCCATATAAGGTGGGCAAGATGGCTGAGCAGGTGAAGGCACTTGCTGTCAAGCCTGACTGCCTGAGTTCATTCTCTGTAACTAATGGTGGAAGGAGACAGCTGATTACTACAAATTGTCCTCTGCCTGCTGCATGAGGCATGTGTGTCCCCCACTCCAACAAAGTAAAGCAAAATTAAAAAGAAATAAATAGCATATAAATATGAACACATTTCTGGAATTTTGTTTTCCAAGTGTAGATTTTTGCAACTGAGACAAATGAAACTTGGCCGAAGGATAGAGGAATCAAATCTCCTACCGTCTAATGTCCTTAACCCACTGGACAGCTTGTAACTTGGTTGGCATAATTTAGGCAGCACCCAAGAAATGAACCTGTTTGAGCATTATGAGTGCCACTAAGTGAATCGAACTGTCAGGCTGACTGCATCACAGTACCAAGTGCGTGGTGTGCACATAGGGCAAACTGCATCTGAAAAAAAGCCGGAGGTCTTGGAATTCTAGTGTTAAGCACAAAGTAATTTGTGACCCTAGCGGAAGAGGTAAATGACTTGAAGAGGGACTTGATCCTAGAGAAATAAGGGAAATTAAAGGTAAAGCATTGAAGTAAGATTTTGAAGTAAGATAAGCTTTCAAGACCCAGCAGGAGTTTGGGGAACATTATGCTTTGTATTTGTATAAACTATAGTTAGAATAATGTTCAGGCATTAAAGGGTTGAACAGTAGAGAACTGGAGAACCCGCATCCATACTTGCATCCCTTAATCCTTTAAGATTGTAGCTTGGAGAATGATTAACCTGCTTACTCACTTGTAGGATGTTTGTTTTCTCTTTCATCACTAACCATTTGCATGGAAAAGTATTCCTGGGTTTCCAAATAGAATTTTGTGTGTTCACGTCTATGTCATTTGTACCATTGGTATCATATTTGATAAGTAAGTACAGAACCATACATCTCCGTATTTCCACATTACTATTTCACATGGAAGGGGGCTTTTACTGGATTCCCAGGTGCCCCCTTTCCTGCCCCAATTCTTTGAAATATCAGAAACTGAACCATGGTGTTTTTGAAAGGCTGCTTAAAATGTAATGCTGTACCCTCAGCTCAGAAATGTGTTGTAAATGAGTCTGTGGTACCCTTGGTGCCTATGCCAGATGAACCTGATCGTGTGTGAATACTTGTCTCATGGCAGGCACTGTGCTGCTAGCCCATTTCCTCATTTTAGTGTTTAAAATTAACAGGGAGAGGTATCGTAAGACCCTTCTTTGTCCATAGAGAAAGCTCTGGAGGGTCAGAGCCATGAAATGATTTCTCAACAAAGTCTCAAACTGCCAGTTCAAGCCAGGGTTGGAAGTTGTCAAAGTCTGTTTGTTCCACGATACCATATTGCATTTCCAGTCCCTTCATTTAAGATAAAATCAAAATAACAGATGCGGGTCAAGTTTCAAAAAGTAATGAAGGAATCTAAGCCTGGAGCTAGAATGGCCGACCTCATTACACTGGCTCATTTACCACTGTTATTTCCATCTTTTCCTGCCTTTGGGACCGTTTTCTCTCCCCCAGATTTCCTGTTTGATCTTGTTTGAATCTTCTTCACTGGTAAAGTCATTTGGTTCTAGGCTTTTTTATTTCATTTTGGTCCATAATTTTGGTGGAACAACATGTGTTGGTGTGATTGAGATGATATAGAATTTTCTGGACAGAGGTAGAATTGTCGGGGAATGAGATGAAAAGACCAGGTATGGGGAAGGAAATATAACAAGCCAAGTTAGAGTTTAAGGGAATACTAAACCTGCCCTGAAGGAAATAATCCTGTTCCCATGAGCTCCATCTGGAACGCTTACTGTGAGCATATACAAAAGTCACTTAGCCTACTTAGATGAGGCCACCATGAAATCAGCCAGACTCTGCACTGAAAGGCTGATGAAAAAGACATCAGAAGCACGGGGGAACATGACATCCTCAATCCTGGACCTGTGTAGTGGGTGAGTAATTGACAGAGATGAGTTGCTCATAGAGATGAGAGGAGGAGGAAGGGAAGGCACCTTGATGTTGGAGGACTGCACTGGATAGTAAATTCTAGGTGCTTTTTTCTTAAACTCAAAAAGTAACAGTAGAGTAGCTCTTGATACTATATGTTTTTCTTGCTCTTTCACTTCTTCATGCAGCTCTTGGGTAATAAAATTCTGATAGGAAAAAAATCATTCAAAATCTTATAGCTTATTAACCAAACACAATAGGAGATGCCTTTTATTCTATAAAATAACTGACACATCTCCCATGGATGAATGCTTGATAATAGGTTGTATTATGATTCATGGATCATGTTTGTCAAATAGAATTTTAATTCATAATACTTGTGTCATGGTCTTTCCCATCAGGGTGCCAGTTATGCAGGCTTTGCTGTCTTGTATGCACTGATCCAAAACTGGATGTTTATGCAAGGGGATCCTGTGTTGATGTTTATGCAGGGGATTCTGTGTTTCTTTGTTATGGAGGATGTGTTAATTCTCCAGACAGCCAGTAAGGGTCCTTTGTCCTTCAGAACCCATTTTTCCCACTCAGAAGTACACAGAAAAACACAGATGGATATAGGTAAACTTGATCTAAAGTGATTCTGTAGCAGGTATGCCCTTTTTATCTCACTAGGTCCTGTAACTCGTAGTCAGTGCTCACTCATTCTTTGTTTAAATAATTAGAGAACAGTGGCTCTTATTTTCCACAAGATGTTAAAAAAAAAAACCTGGAAGTTACATGAAGAGATGATGATGCAATTATACAGCATGTTAAAAGCCACTTAACAGTTTGAAATTTACTCAGTGATCCCGGTCTTCTGACTTACAGAAATTCTAACATTAGAATATAAAGCAAAAGAAACATCAGGAGACAAAGCTCACAGAAAGTAGATGAAAACCTCATCATCTTCATTATGTATGTAACAGCAGGTAGTTCACACATCATAGCCCAGGAGATGGACATGTTTCATCATTGCCTGGCAAGACAACCTCCTGTATCCTCCTGAGAAAGGGCCTCCACATCCATCCTACACAATAGCCAAATCTAATGAAAGCAAGACATGTAGTGGATATTTTTAAAATACTCATCTTGATAAGCATTCTCCAGTCTCCTTGATGTCTACCTGAGTCTTTGGGAAGGTGACTTTTGACGATTGCTTGATCCCTGATAAACGGAAGGATCAGATGGGGAATTTTCCTGTACTTCTTTGGAAATATAACTGGAATTTCTTAGTCTTCCTGGAGATTCTTAATGCATTCTGGGCTTTTAATTTATAAATACTTAGGTATTCTAAATAACTTACTGCTAGGGAGGAGAGAAGCGCATAAAGAGTGCGTTTGGCTGATGATTCATGCCCCTTGTGGAAATTCTCTGGGTCACTTAGTTGTATTGGGTGATTCTGAAGCATTAATAACTTCCCAAAGCTACTACGTTATTAATGCAGAAGACATGTTTACTCACTTCATATACCTGGTTGGATACTACACATTTATATACTTTAAAAGGCCAGTTATATTTTATATTAAAAGTCCAAAGCAGTCGTTGGAAAGTCACTGACAGTGTTTCTCATTTTTGAAGTATTGATTGAAGGGTTCTGGTTGCAAAAGGAACGAGAAAATAGCTTGAGTTCATCACAGAGTAAATGGCACCGTAAACAGGTAATCTCTGGTGGAGAATACACCACAGATGGCATCAGGCATGCCAGAGGGTGCTGGGAGAATTAGAGAGAGGGATTACATCTTCCTTAGGGAAGAGTGGATGTTTGTCTTTTCCTTTCTCCTGACCGTCAGCATGCCTGTATACGCATGGCAGGGCTGAGAGCACTGGGGACAGCATAGTAAATGACAGTCTTCCTAATCGGATGAAGCTGAGTCACACAGTCTTCGTCATTGCAGAACTATTTTCTGCTACTCATTTCTTTCGCTCTTGCTTTCCTTTACAGCTTCAGGAGGATTTTGTGAATCCTGGCTCTGTTATATGTAATGAAGAAGACAAATTCCAAAAAGCTCTAGATAGTTTTGATGTAATGTTTTCCTATCTGTGACTATATGGTTAAAGTTTAATGCAGAGGAGCATCTGTCTAAGTCGCTAAAAATATCTCCATGGGCGTAGCGGGGCTACCCTATCAATACATCTGCAGTCCTTCCTGCTCCACTTTCTTGCCTTGGAAGGACTCCTCTTCAGCAGGTAGTACATGTCCTCCATCGGTCAGCACTTATAAATAACTGTAATCTAGTTTGAATTCTGTATTCAAGGTAATCATAGACTTGACACTGAAGAATTACCACTGTGCACACAATACTGTGACATTAGATACCAAATTTGACATCATTATGCCTTCTATTATTTTTATTTATTAATAGTCTTCTTAAATATTAAGAAATATTTTGTGTGAAATGTGCTTTGGCAAGTAGGTACGTGGGGTAAGGAAGAAGACACTGGTGTTGATTGTGATGTTGACTTCTTCCTGACCAAGGAAAACCATCAATCTGTACCACACAGATCTTGTTTCAGAGGCAATGAAATGTAAAACCAAGATTGCTACAAACTGGTTTCTAGTTCACTGCAATAGAAATACCTTCCTATGCTATGAAGGCATCTCTTTTTACTATCAAGTTTGGTCTGCTGGAATACAAAGGTTCAGTTTAAAAGCTTTGGGATTATACTGATATTAGAAAAACAGCATCAGTTCCTTCCAGCCCATGTGTTGGGGTTAGACTCATGCCTGTTCTCTTTTGCAATATGAGATGCTGTGGATTTACATATGAGGGATGACTTAGAAGCAGCCTTCAGCTGTGTAAGTGTCAGTTTATTCTGGCTGCTCCTGAAGTCAGTTGCATAGTTCCTTCTAAAATAAATTGCAACGAAAACTAGTGGTGTGTGTAGATGATGCAGCAAGAAAACAAACTCATGTTCTTCATGCATACAGAATTCCAAAACCACATAGAAATGAGATCACAGAACTCCATTGGGGTCATTACTCCAGGAAGCAGGACTGTGAAGCTGGCATCCCTGTCACCACACAGAGCTGTGTGAGTGGCTTGGTGCCATACCTGAGCAGTGAACACAGTGGCCGGGAGCTGACTCGGCATCCCCAGTTTCCTTACATGTCAGGTGGGGACAGTGCTCTGTCTCTCCTAGCAGCACTGCCTGTTAGATCTTTCTGTGCTGAGCTGCGTCAACACAAGGACAACCTGTGATCTTAAAGGTAAACAATGAAGATCAGAGAAAGATCTTCAAGCCGATTACAGATGCAGGTCAGTGCTGTTATTTCTCAAAATCCTTTCAAGATTGATTGTATGTGAATAGAACCCATGAAGAAATTACTTCTAAGTATTCAGTTGATCACAGGAAATCATCAGTTTGGAGCACATACATTCAAGCAAATCGATTCATCAACAGGCAGATAAAATAACTAGTTCAGGTACCTGGAAAGTTCATTATTGGCATATGATGGTAAAAACCTAGAGTGACAGTGCCCTATCTTATATCTCTTCTTCCTTTTTTTTTTTTTTTTTTTTTTTTTTTTTTTTTTTTTTTTTTGTCTTTTTGAAGCAGGGTCTCCCTGTAGCTCCAGCTGTCCTGGAACTCACTATGTAGACCAGGCTGGCCTTGAACTCACAGAGATCCACCTGCCTCTGCCTCCCAAGTGCTGGGACTACAGGTGTGCACCACCATGCCTGGCTATATCTCTTCTTTTTAACTTTAAAACATTTAAAAAAATCTAGATTTTTAATTTTGTGAAATATACATAACATAAATTGTACTATCTTAACCAGGGTGTGGTGGTATGTACCTGGAATCCTAGAATAGGGAGGCTGAAGCAGGGGGCTCTTGCATTTGAGGCTAGCCTACACAGTGTAGTTCCAAGCCAGCCAGTCTATGCTATGTAGTGACACCCAGTCTAAAACCCACAAATAAAATGCATCTTAACTATTTGTAAGTATATAGGTGCACTAGTACTGTGTGTATTCATATTGTTATGCAACAAATTTGTGTTATTTGACCTAAAGAAAATTACTATTGTTTAAAAATGTTTACATTGACAAAAATGCATATATTTAGGGTATACAACTCAATGTCTTGATATATACAATCCACATTATTACATTTAAATTGGTTCACCTGTCATTGCCCACAGTTACCATTATGTGTGGGGGAGTGTGAGGGTTCTACAAATAACCCTTTCTTCTCACCCCCTGAGTGCAAAGAGCAGTGGTCATTTTGGTGTTTGCCTTTCTGTTTAAAATACCAGTAATCTCTCCCACGTAAAAGTTCTCACTGAACACCATCTCTTGAATATAATCCTCATCTTTTTCATACTTGGTACTGAAATTTTCCCCTGAAAATAGAGTATATAAAAATCAAACTAGGGGCTGGAGAGATGGCTCAGTGGTTAAGAGCACTGACTGCTTTTGCAGAGGACCCAGGTTCGATTCCCAGCACCCACATGGCAGCTATGAACCGTCCTTAACTCCAGTTCCAGGGGAATCCGAAGCCCTCTTCTGACCTCCGTGACCACTGCGTGACATGGGTGCACTCACATACATGCAGGCAATACACTCATACACATAAAATAAAAATAATTTTGTAAAAAATCAAACTGAAAAATATCAACAGCAGCCCCTTACTGCCAGTCATTTCCTGCTACCTTGGGTTTATTGTGGAGACAGTTCACTGGTTATTTCTGGTAGTAGCAGCTCCAGATTAGGCGCTGGTTTTCCTCAGAACACAGAGTAAGGCCTGTGGCTCAGGAGGCTACCTGAGTAGGCCCTCCCAGTCCTCATGTGGCACACCAACAGTACCTGCCTCCTGCCTCTGCAGACAGGGGAGTGTGAGGACACACAAAGGCCCATCTTGCCATCATATTGCTTAAGTTTTGAATGGCCTGCTCTCAGGAATTTTTTCATAAATAGATCATGTAGCAAATTTTCTTTAGATGTGCTCAAGAGCAAAGCTGTTCATGTTGTTTTTCAAACTCGCATTTGATAAGCCCATGAACACTACCACACCAAAAAAAACTGGTTTCAGTTTGTTTCAGAAGGAGAATACCGACACAAGACTTAACCCACCCTTCTGAGTGCTGTGACTTTTGTTTCTGTACACTGGTATGCTACTGCATTTGCGTCGTGAAAACCCTAGCTCTCCACACCTTCCCAGATCACAATTCTTTTCTTTATTTCTTGTTGGACTGGCATTGGTTTTGACAACTATAGTTACATTCTTTTGAGTCCCCTTGATATCAACTTACGTATTCTTTTTTGGCTATTCAAAGCAGTCCTGCCTCACAAGACCCCTGATGCCTAGAATAAAAACGTTATTCGTTTTTGAAGTTGCCTTGATTACAGTAGAAAAAAGACCAGAGTATTGCAGTGCTGATCTGATTTCCCTCAGAGTTTTGGAATACAAGGACGGACAGTTGTAAAAGCAGCCTTTCAAAGATAATGGGATGCTGAAATCAGAGGAGTGTGTGCAGGACTCCAGTTCCAGGGTTTCCATTTACAGGAAACAAAATCAGGCATCCTCAGAAGATTTTCACAAGTCTTCTAGTTAATGCCATATTTCATGGCCCATGCTTATTTCAGAAGCAAATCTACAAACATGTGCAAGAAGAAATCACACATGAGGTTCTTGGGTTTTCCTGTGTTCTGCTCCATCTTTCCCTGTGAGGATCTGTGGGGTGGTGCTACAGCACTGTTGCATTTAGCTCCTCTCCAACACCAGTTCTAGAGAAAGGAAAAAATAAGCCGTAAGTAATGAATCCAGCCCATAGGTCCAAAGAGGATCTCATTTAATCTCCATCTTATAAGGTTTTGATTTTTTCCATGGCAGCATGGGTATACACACCACATAGGAGGGTTCAGTAGCTGAGAATAGCTCAGGCCTGTGCCAAACAAAGGCTTCTACCAGGAGGAAACGTGGAGACAAGCCCAGATTAGCATGCTGGCCTTTTGTTGTTCCTTCAGTGTTTTGGGATTACCCTCAAAATCCTCACTGACACTGAGCAAATCATGTATAGACAGGTTTTAACAGTTTTAGGAAGTAGTAGAAAAGAATTTGGGGCATTGACATTAGTACTTAACAGAGGAAGAGCTTCTACATGGGGGAGGAAAGGACCCATTATTCTGGTTCTCTTAGTGTGTGCTGGAGTGGAAACTCATAAAAGACACAAACGAATATAACTTAATTCTTAAAATGTGCAATTTTGTGTTAAGTTTTTATCCTTAATAGAAAAGGAGCAATCATTTTGAATATATATTAAATTTACTGTTACTTAAATTGTGGTTTACCTATTCGTTTCTTATTTCCCATAATATACAAAGGGGTGGGTCCATGGTACCTGGCCATCCTGAAAGGACCCTCTGTTTCCTTCCCTACCTCCTCACCATGGAATCCCGTAGGCCTTAGTGATAGGACACCTCAGATCTAGAGGCTGCCTCATAGGTTTTTTGAAAAGAGGATTTAGACAGATAGCCCGGACATGTTACAGTATAGGAATCTGTTTCATCTCTGCCCATCCAGGGTTAATGCACAGTCCTTGTCTTCTTATTTCTCTAACTTATCTAACATCTCCACTTATTCCCTCTTGCCACTGTTTTCAGACCCGGCAGCTTCTTCCTTTCTCAACAATCATACGAGCACATACATATGATGTATGTGTATGTGAGCACGTAGTTCATAGAAACTCTACATAGATATGATTCCGGAAATAAAAATATATTTAAAGTTTTCATTTCAAGCTGGGTATGTTGGTGCACACCTTTAATCCCAGTGCTCAGGAGGCAGAGGCAGGTGGATTTCTCTGAGTTCAATGCCAGCCTGGTCTACATAATGAGTTCCAGGCCAGTTGTGGCTACAAGGAGACCCTGTTTCAAAAAAGACCAAAAATAAAATAAAATTTTCATTTAAATCTGTAGGATATCACACAATTCTCTGTAAACTGTACTTGAAACAGGGAAAATAATTTAAAAAAAAAATCCCAGCATGTACATCAACAGTGTTCCAGAATGTGGCTTATCTGTTTAAGGACAATTACCATAGTTTTCTTGACAAGACAAGACAAACTATTCAGTAACTTAGCAACATAAACAGAATAGAGTGAGTGTTGCTGCAGATTTTTCTCTTGGGCTGGGTCAAAAAGTGCTGGAAAGGATGCACATTACCAAAAATTCCTGGCCAGTACCTTTTTCTTGCCTTGGTGCATGAGACGGAATGCTTTGTGCACTCCCTACCACTGAGTTATGCTCCCTGTTCCTTGGCCAGGACCCTGAATACTGCTGTCATTCTGTTATATTGCTCAGAAGAACATAAATGCAGTATGTATATTATGTATGAAGTTAAAATGCCAAGTTATTTTTCTACTTACATCAGTTTATGTGTCATAAACTATTAGAAGCAATGTAATTTGGAACTTTCTTTTTCAAGAAACTTTGTGTAGGTTTGGGCCTTATGTGACCTGTTCAGGGTGAATCTTAAAGAGTTTTGAGGCATTATATTCCAGACAGGTTCCCATATTCTGTGGTCACACAGATGAAGGAAGTACACATCCGAACTTGCTCATTCAGTGGCTGAGGGACTGTAGATGGCCTTGAGCCATCTGCACTTGCACCTTCTTGTCACCGCAGAGCTAATAACAATTGGCTCGGATGAGGTCTGTTTATATCTCTGAAGCTCTGGGCACAGAGAATGGTGGTGGTGATGGTGTTCCCTTCTTGAAGTTTATTTTTTTCCTGCAAAGGCATGATACTGTCTTTTTTCATATTTATTCACTGTTTGCACTACTAGGTCCTGAAATGGTTGCCCAGTCATTTTATAACTGTTCATACCAGCCAGTCACTTCATTGAGTTTAGATACATACCAAAAAATGCTTGCCTCCTTTTGCAGACCTTGAAGTGACCCCCAGTAGACAACGGTACAGTTGACAAGATGTGTGGACATCTGACACTCCTTGTCAGCCTGACTTTTCTTGTGTATTTGCCAGTATCCAAAACACTGTGCATAAAGGACTTTCACCATTTCTTTTTATGCTCATGGCTACAGCTCAGTTCGTCTCACTCTCTGGACAATTTCTGCTAATCAGGCCAGAACATGCCATACACTTGGACCAGCAGGCCCTGGGCTTGGCTGTATCTGATCCCTCCTGGGGGCCAACCCTCTGGCTACCTAACCAGTCAGTCATCATTTCTCCTCTTGCAGAGTGACAAATGCCTGACCTCACAGGCTTCTTTCCCCTGCTATTTTACCACTTAATAACCTAAAGTTTTTCTGAATACTGAAGGACTCCCTTCAGTGCAAATAGGTCCAGAATCAGGGAAGGAGAGATTTGATATGGGAGGTGGCACACAGTGGCGACTTACAGAATAGTTTGTGAGAATAAAATCAAATATTCCCTGAAAAGCAACAACATAGTATGTGGTGCTGACATGTGCTCCTGCAGTTAGTGTTTCAAAGCTGGTCCTAGTTTGTGGATTTAACACTGTTGATCTTAGCTGTTGTGGTATTTATTTACATTTTCCTGTTTCCCATAATGAATTTTGAGGAACAGAAGTTGTGATACTTTCTGGAGCTGTGTGAATCTGTTCTTTTATCATCCCATTAATTGCAGGGAGACATTCATACCTCTTAGGATATTGTCAGTGTGTTTTGAAAAAAGCAAATGTGCCATTTTTCTGTTACTTTATCAATCAGTATAACGCTTTCTTTTCTTTAAAGACTTTGTATACATTTAGGGATGCACATCCCCTGTAATGAATAAAAGTGAGGTAAATTATAATAAAATATGGTTTATATCTTTGCCTGGACAACTGAAGTAGTAACCATTTCTTAGCTGAGCTAAACATGCCTTTCCCTCCCAGGCTCAGCAAGCAGTCTGCATACAAGAGTACTGCTCCCATGGCCCTCAGGCAGGAGGTACTGAGTGCTGGCTTATTTAATGCAGCTAGTTCTTCAAGAGTGTGAGCTCACTTCCTACAGTTCCTGCTGTACTTGGGTTGACTCTCAGTTGCACACTGTTAATCCTATGAGAACAGAGGCAGTTCCCCACCCCCTAATTCCCCAGGGTTCTGAGTCATGTTTTAGATTATCTGTTTTGTCAGTGAGTTCCCTTCTGGATCCAGGAAGACGTTCTGGAGAGCCTGTTTCACTCTGCAACCTCATTTTGATTCCCCTCCTGGTTAGTCATTTACTTTACCGTGTTAATGCCTCTGCTCAGTGTAAGTTCCTGCTGTTTTGGATCAGAACTGAAAGCGGTGGCAGAGGTGTGAAAACAAACACTGGTCTAAAGTGTGCTCCCTTTAAGAGTTTGTGTCATAAAACAGAAACAAAACGTAAGTAGTGATACCGTGATAACGCATTCTTTCACTCAATGTGAAAGGCCAAGGAAGTCTTTCCAGAAATATTTTTTATTTTACCTATCATTTTATGCATATGAGTGTGTTGCTTGCACACCAGAGGTCAGAAGAGGGCATCGGATCCCTTGGAACTGGAGTTACAGACAGTTGTTAGCTGCCATGTGGGTGCTGGGATTCGAACCCGGGTTCTCTGCTATACCAGCCAGTGTTCTTAATCATTGAGCCATCTCTCCAGCCCCTTCCAGAAATATTTTTGAGAATAATATGTATTTTTAAAAAATTGCCAATTGTTTTAAATATCTTCTTGTCTAATTTTACATATGCCTAATCCCTAACTTCTGCTTTTAACTCAGGCTTGTAATATTATTAAGGAAGTTGTAATGTAAACAACTTCCCCAAATAAGAATATGCAATGTTTGACAATGCTTATTTTAGCATCAAGGGAAATTTCTCGTAATTAGATTACCTATCAATGTCAAGATCATTTTTTCTAGTTAAGAAATAATGCCTAATCTGCCATTCAAGTTACTAAGTAAAGAGCTCCTCTGGGAAGGTCATTCCAACGAAACTTTTTCCATCCAGAAGTTGAACCTTGAAATTTCACGTTTCTTTAGAAATCTGTTTTAGAAATCTTAGGCCATGCCATAGCTGTCAAATTAATGGCAAATCCATTAAGAAAAATTCAAGAAAACTTTTAACAATACTAACAAACTTTATCAAACTCCATAAAGTTTTAAAGACTGAGTAAAAATATGTACAAGCAACTGAACAAAGGGCAGAGGTATGCAGGTAGCACAGAGCAATAGCCCCGGATCACATGATCCAGTCTGCATTCTTCCAAAAAGAATGTATAGCACTGCAGCAGTAGCCGGAGGATACACGTATTAAATAACTCCAGGGAGACCGGCAGTGTGGACGGAGCAGAAGGCAAAGGCCACCCGAGTTTGAGCCTAGGACTCACACTGGTAGGACAGAAGAGATTCTCACAAGTTGTCCTCTGACCTCTACACTCCTCAACTCCCCCTAACCAGTACACACATGCATATTCACAAAATGAATAAATGAATATAAAAAAGAAAATTAAATACCTGTAGAAACACCAGGACAGAGTCTCTGACAATCCAGACTTCAGCAGTGTGTATACTTCTTGCCCTGTTCTTGGGATGAGCAAAGGACCTACTTCCTCAGCACCTGTAATGGTGACCTTCTGTCCTGTACCTTTCTTCCTTCTGTGGAAAGGGTGTTTATCAGCTGTCCTGTAAACACCATCATCACAGCACAAATTCAAATTCTCATCCTAGAGCTTTTGTAATGTAAACAATTTATACTTAATTTCAAAATATATTCATCGGAGACTACGCTTAGCAACAATAACAACAAAATAATGTATTTTGGATAATTTTGCTACTCTGATTTTTCCCCAGATTAAATCACTCTTATACCATAGATTATACCCAGCAGTGTTCTTCCTGAATCTTGGGACTTCATCCTTTTGAATTTGATTATTCTGGGCTACCTGAAGCCTGAGTTCTGGTCATAAGTGTTTGGAAGGCAGAAGCAATCACAATGGTGAGAACCCAGAGCAGGCAAGCTCTCAGGCGACCACAGCTGCCATCTCTGGCAAGCTCTGAGCTACACCATGTACTCTGGCCTTGGAACTCTTTATTTATTTTTTTTCAGTTGGTTTGCAAATAGGATTGTTCAAAAACCCATGCATATGAAGTCTCCAAATCAGAATTTGCTGAGCTAAAAAGAGCATTAAATTAGACGGGCTGGCATTCAGTCGGTGGGAATGGGGTGGTATAACTGCCTAACGGTTCTTTACAAAACAACAAGCTAGCTCACTGAGTGGTCATTTTCATTCAACTGGAAATATCCAAGGTTGTTTACCTCAATTAATTGTCTTTGTCCATTATTTTTCCAGCCCAGCCATTGTCCATTAGTAATTAGTTATGAATGGCACATTTGGTATGGAAACATCTCATTTAAGGTACTGTTATGGCTTGGCTTATTTTAACAGTCTGTTGGCCTTGCTCTGTCAGCTCGAAGAGTATTAAAATCCATCCTACATGGGAACTTTATGAACTTACCTTGCTAAAAATCTGGATTGAAATACAATTCACCCTAACTACACAAATCAAGAGAAATGGTAAAAATGCCAAATATCCTGAAAAATCTTAGTATCAAGGCTCATGAATACCAGATAAAAATAGTTTCTTTGATATAAAAAAATCCTGATAAGAGCTATGTTTATTCACATTTTGATTAAAATGTTTAGGACACCATGTGGTAGACTTAGGAATGTAGCTAGTGATGAGAGAAAGAATCCTCTTGATGATTTTTGTTAATGGTACACCTACTTTCACACACACATGAGCTAACACAAACCCCTTCATCTCTTTCATCTATGTGACTCGTTCAGTACTGCTTGCACTAAATCTGGATTAAGGCATAATCCTTGCTTTCAGAGACATCCTCCTCCAGCAAAACAGCCCTTCCCTTTTGAATGCCATTAGTGAAGCATATGGCCCACTCATCCTTGAAGAAGAGTTATTTGTACATATAATCGTATCATACATATCATACATATAATCATGTGATGTCTGAAAGAGCTCTGAGCAACGTCACATGTAGTTTGCACCTTTTCCCCTGTTCATCATTGGCCATTGTGTTGTAGTTTGCCAATAATGATGAATAGACAGTGAAAACAGGAGGGAAATTGGAAAACGGCTGAGAACCTGAACCAACCTCTGCTTTGAAATTTGAAAACTGAGGTCACTGTTGAGATATGGAAAGGCAGACTGGAAATTGTATGTAAATCCATATTAATGACAATTTGTGGTAGTATTATGGACCACTGGACATAGAGCAACAGGTGACTTGATGAATCATTTGATGCCTTGAGGAAATTAAGATTCTACAGTGAGGGCTGGAAAGATGGCTCAGCAGTTAAGAGGTTAAGAGCACTGTCTGTTCTTGCAGAGGACCTGGGTTCAATTCCCAGCATCCACATGGTGGCTAAAAACCATCTGTAACTCCAGTTTCTAGGGATTCAACACCCTATTCTGACCTCTGTGGGTCTTGCACAACACAAGTGCACTTACATACATACAGGCAATACATTCATACACATAAAATAACAACAACAATAATAAAAGATTTCACAGTGGATTTTGGGGTCAGCTCTTCATCCTTGCTAAGCCTGGGTAACTGTTGCAGTTTGAGTGAGTGCTGTTTTATGTCATGTATAGGCTACTTAAACAGTCATAAATGTGCCAAGTATCATTTCTTAATAATCATTAAATAAGATTTCAGGAAAAAATAACATATCAGGGCTGGGGCTTTTTTCCCATAGCTAAAATCGTAGATAATGAGATAGCACAGCGTAAATTATGGTACAATTTCCTTACTGACTTTCCTTATCTTGGTCTTGTGATTTGCATGGAAAGTGAAAATCTGCCCTCTGCTTGTTCCCACAGGGAAGCGTGCACACATGTGCTGTGTGCCCTCTGCTTGTTCCCACAGGAAAGCGTGCACACATGTGCTGTGTGCCCTCTGCTTGTTCCCACAGGGAAACGTGCACACATGTGCTGTGTGCCCTCTGCTTGTTCCCACAGGGAAACGTGCACACATGTGCTGTGTGCCCTCTGCTTGTTCCCACAGGGAAGCATGCACACATGTGCTGTGTGCCCTTTTTGTGTTCCCACAGGGAAGTGTGTGTACATTTGTTATGCGCCCGTTCTATATATCCTCTTTCCCACTTTCCCACTTAATTTTTCCCCACATAATTATGATGTGATTAAACAGCACAAATGTTTACTTTCGAGTGGAACAACTCAAAGGAGGGCAGCTGTTTAAACTAAAAGATCTGGCTCTGCTAGAGAAGCAGCAAAGCAGAAATCTCAAGAAGTCTGGAAGCTACCCACTGCAGGGACTCTATGCTGCTGGGGGTAGCCAAGAGCTCCTAGAAGAGAGGCTCAGGAGGAGTGGCTGGTGGGAGGCAGGGTTGTCTTGTCTTCTACCCCAAGGCAGCTGCAAAGCCCTGGACTTTGTGTCCTGAGCTGGGATTGGAGGAGCAGGCTCTGACGCCATCTGGCTGTTTTGTTTAGCTAGTAAAGCTTTGCACAATTGTAATGTTTCTCCAGCTAAGCACTATCTGAAGTGAACCAGTGACACTGTGGGTGTAGAAGCGGGAGGAGACGGCCAGGGATCTTGGGGTAAAGTTCGTGGCAGGCCAGAACAGTTGAAAATAACATGTGACTCCTAGTGAAGCTGTGCTCCTCAGGGCTCCCTAGAAACTGTGGGGCATTTATCTTGTTCCCCTTTTCGATAGGATCTTATATTTGGGCATCTGTATATGGGCACTGTGGAAAGAAGGAAGAACCAGGTTGCAGCTGTAAGAGTAAGAATGCTTCTCCTGTATGAGGTGACAGGGTCCTGCCTCCATGCCTCATGTACACATTTGCCCCACAAACCACCTCCAAAGCACAAGCAATACCAGAAAGGCCCTTTCTACTTGTGCTTTAGAAAAAAAAAAAAACTTCTTTATCTCTCTAATGCTGAAGAGTATATACTGATTAAACTGACAACTAAAATACCTCAGTGCATGAAGATTTATCTACTTCCTCCCCGCCCCCTTCAGACAGCCTAAGGAAAATGAGTACTACAAATTGACATGTGTGGAGCCGGGTGTGGTGGCACATGCCTTTAATCCCAGTACTCGGGAGGCAAAGGCAGACCTGGTCTACATAGCGAGTTGCAGGCCAGCTGGGCTACAAGGAGACCCTGCTTCAAAAAGGCCAAAAAACAACAACAAAAAAAAATTGAAATGTGTCTTTACACATGTATAAAAAGCTTTAGTCAGTTTGGGGAGCACACAGACACTACAGTTGCTGAATCTATAGGATTAAGTAACATCAGGCCATTGTGAGTGGACGAGTCACTTTTGATAAGAACTTGGGTGCTGTAGCAAAGGCACAGGCTGGAGCTGAGCTGGGAAGGATTTATATCCATCCCTGAGATGTAATTGGATGGCCCACGGGCAATGCATGGTCTCCAGACCATCACCTGTGGCTGCTTTAAAGCAACGGAGCAGTAGTAACGTGAACAAAGACTGGGCAGCCCCTTCTTTGTTTAGCTGTGTATCCATGTCGGCCCGGGCTTATTTCTGGAGAGAGTGTGTTAGGACAGCACTGAACTCCTAACCACTCACCAGCTCTTCCCGTTCCTATAGAGGATAAAGGGTACTTATTTCAGTGTTGCTTTCAGAAGGTGAAGACAAGCAAGCTCAGCCTTCTGGAAGGCCATGTGGGATGAAATAGGCTCAGTTTGAGGTTGAAGACAAGGACCAGGGGGCCATGGGTTAAGTAAGGGCTGAGTAGAGAAGAACAGCCCACCGGGGGGTTTTGGATGGAGCAGCCAAAGAGGGTAGGAGAGGAGGCAGAGTATGGGAGAGAGCAGGATAGCAGTGTGAACATTACTGAATGTCGTGAGCAGGTATACATTCTGTTATACCTAAGCTTACAGAGCTGTGCAAGGAAGGCAAGTGACCCAAATGAAGGTAAGGGGAGCCGGAAAAGAACTGTATGTGCTGAACATGTGGCTCCAAGAGTCTAAGAAGAGAAGCCAAAGTTGCCTCATTTCAGTCCTCTCAATTCTGTGTTCTTCATGTTTCTCCACCCAGAGTCAGAATTCCAGGGAAGGTTGAGGCAGACATTAAATCCTTTTGCCATTTGCATTTTATTTTGTTTAACTTTTTTTCTTTGTATTAGTTTCAATTAAAAAATAATGTGCTGTTACAATATATTTTTGTTGTTATAACTGAATACCACAGACTGGATTATTTATGAATAATCAATTTTTTTTTCAGCTCAGGGTTCTAGAGGCTTGGAAGATCTAAGCTCAGGAGGCTACATCTAGACAGGTTTTCTTGCTGGTCAGGGCTCATGTCCAAGGGACTGGCAAACTGACTTTCATGACAGAGCTGCCCTCAAGGAGATCCATTAACCTACCATTCTACTAACAGATTAACTCATTCCTGAAGGCAGAATCTGTGAACCAATCACCTCTTTTAAAAATTTTTATGTGTATGAGTGCTTTGCATACATGTATATGAGTGCATCAGTACATGCAATGCCCACAGGTCTAGAAGAGAGTATCAGATTCACTATAATTGGAGTATCAGTTGTTAGCTGCCATGTGAGTGCTGGATCGAACCCAGGTCCTCAACAAGAACAGCCAGTGCTCTGAACCACTGAGTCAACTCTCCAGCTCTTAATGTCACCTCTTAAATGTGCTACCTGCTATCATCTTCCCCTGCTTCATGGTGAGGATTAAATTTCAGCATGGTTTTGGTAGAGAATGTCAAACCACAATACACACTATCATTTTGCCAAATATGGAGATTTTTGATGGCTTTCTAAGTTTCATGTACAAGGAACATGCTCCTTGTTTGCTTTTTTTTTGTTAATCATTTTTATAGTACCTTAAAAACCTGAAAGGACAAAGGAAGCCAACCCAGCATCTTGTTGGAAAGGATCTCCAGTGGAGCTGAAAACAGGCCACCTGTCACTACAACAGGCATTTGTGTATGCAGAATTCTTCACATATTCTGTGTTTAATCCCTTTGTCAGGTCTGTACTTTACAAATCCACAGTCTATAGCTTGCCTTTTCAATCTCTTGACAGAGTCTTTTGCTGAACAACAAAAAAAGTAATTTTATTACAAAATACATTTTTTCAGGGTTGAAGAGATGGGTCAGTGGTTAAGAGAACTGGCCGTAAATGTGGGGCACCCACTCTTCTGTAAATAAACCCCTACCCTATGCTCTGTTAAAAAAATAAAAATAGCCAGGTGTGGTGGTGCACACCTTTAATCCCAGCACTCGGGAGGCAGAGGCAGGTGGATCTCTGTGAGTTCAAGGCCAGCCTGGTCTCCATAGTAAATCCAGGACAGCTGGGGCAACAGAGAAACAGAAAAAAACCAAAAATAAATAAATAAATAAATAAGTAAAAAGTTTTGAAAAATAAAATCGGAAAAAATAAATGTTTGTCATCAGTTCATGAATAAGAACTATGGGATACTCTTCTCTGTTGAGCCAGGACTCAGGAGTAACTGAGTGACATCACTTATTTACCGGGAGGGTTGGGCGCCCTCATAAACAGGAGCTTCCTGTAGGCACAGCACAGGAGCTGATAACACATTCAGCAAAAAGTATACAAAACACCATCATAAATACCAAATGCTTAAGAAGTGCGTCTGATTACCACATGGTGTCGGAGGTCTGCGTGAAAATGTTGTCTCATGCAAAACAACAAATTAAATTTGAATAGAAACTTTTGAAACGTGTTCTTGGCGGGACTCTGTGCATACAAGGAGTAGAAATGATTAACAGAGTGGTTATTGATTGTGGACTTCTGCAGCAAAGGATGTGATCACATAATGGTGTCTGCACACAGGACCCACCCTTTAGATGATGGGCTCTGCCATTTCCTTCATCATCCACCACAAGCAGCAGGAAAAGAATGCTCTGCTGAGCAGGTTGATGTGCATCATCTGCCGGCCTAGTCATACTGTTGGCATGAAGGAATCTTGTCTAGACTGGATTCAGCTTTCCCCTTTGCAGGGTATATTGCTCCCTTCTGTCAAAGGCCAGGTCCAAAGTACAGTGCTGGAGAACTAGAGCCCAAGACCTGGGAGCTGACCTGTCCTCCAGTACCTTTAATTATGCGGAGGTGGAGTGACGTCTGAATTGTGTTGTTGCCACTGGTAAAGCAAGACTCTCATATTCCCTGGCAAGAAGGCGATCAGTGACATACTTGCTTACCTTGGGCTAGGACTGGTTGCTTCTGCACCTGTTGGAGGGAAGGTGAGTCATGAGGCCATTTTGAAGCAGTGACTTTTTTTTTTTTTAATTTGCAAGCTTTTTACCTCTCTCAAGAGCATGCTGTTAGTGTGTTCTAGTTTATTCTGTAAAGTATTCAGGAGCCATTTATAACCTCACAAATGGCTGGCAAGAGAAAAGTTCTATAGTAACACTAGTTTAGTGGCTTATAAAAAAATTTCAACTTACCCAAAATAAGAAATGCTTTTAATTTTTTTTGAGAATTTTATAAATGTGTACACTGTATTGACATCATTTCCATCCACCTCTCTCTTCATCCAACTTCTCCCGTGTCCTCCCATTGCCTCTTGAACTAGTGATCTCTTCATAAATATCCTATATATTCTAAATATTCATATATATTCTATATACATTCTAAAAGACATTTAGTGCTGCTCTTATTTGGACATGTTTAGGACTGACCACCTATAATCAAGGTCTTGTCCCCTGAAAAACATTGTTCTTCCTCCCTTGGCAGCCTTTAGGTCTTCATTAGGAGTGGACCCTGTGACGTTTCCCTCCATCCATGTTGGCAGGGTGACTACTGTGGTTCTGTAGATCTTATGCAGGCAACCATATTCTTGAGAGTTCATTGGTGCAGCATCCCTGTCCTGTCCAGAAGACACATGTCTTGGTCCTCAGGCTCTTACACTCTTTCTGTCCCTTCCTCAATGTTCTCTGAGCCTCAGGTAGAGGGGCTATATTACAGATGTCCCATGTGGATGGAGTTGGAACCCAACAGTCACTTATTGTCTGCATTTTGACCACCTATGGATTACTCTAATAGGCTTCATCTGCTTCAAAAAGCATCTTTTTTTGATGAGAGGTGAGAACTGTATTTATCTACTAGCATAGGGATAAGTTTTTAGAAGGCATCTGGAAACTACATTATTTTAGCAACATGGTAGTAGCAGGTTCCCCTTCAGAGCCTCTGACCTCTCCGGCTACAGGCTCTTGGATAGATTTACAATTCTAGATATTATTTCCCTCCAGCTGAGCAAACTTTAAGTCCAATTACACAGGTGTTGGTTACCCCCAAGATACAAATGCCACTATTGCACTGTTGGAGATATATTACTGATCTGGTCATTGTTGTTCTCAGAGTTTACAGCTGGGCAGGATTGTTGATAACTTTTCTCTGTCAGCAGATCACATAGCACCTTCTGACAAATGCTTTTTAATATTCTGACATGCATGCATAGCTATACATAAAGTTTCAGTATGTAATATTGCCTTCATAGAATTATTCTGATAGTTTATATTTTCTGTTCTTTTATTCTGTTCTACATGTTTTTCTTTCTTTTTATTATGCCAGTCTCAAATCAAAGTAATGAGTTCACACCACAGCACTGGGTTGAGACTCAGAGTTTGAAATCCCAGTCTAGTACAGTTCTTCCTCTGTCCAGAACAGAAAACTGAAGCTACTAATGGATAAAGATCAACCCCCAAATATGCAAAGTTACAAAGGGGGAAAGTCAGTGTTAGGAAATTTACAATATGATACCTGTGTGTGAAGGAACTTGAATCTTTCTCTTGATAGTGATATGATATTGATATCATTGAGATGAATAGGTGGGTAGTTTTTGACTTGAAGCATCTAGAAAGCATATAGTCGTATTCCTTTCTTCCCCGTGTTCTACACTACCTTACATTTCTTTCATAAGTGTCCTTGTTTTCTTATGGTTTCCTTTGTCTCCTGTCTACAGTTTATACAGGAACAGTTTATTCAAAATTGAACTCAGCTGTTGGCATCTGAGATCACTTAGACGCAGCACTATCCACAGAAACAATGTAGTGCAGAATCCCAGTGTATTACCTGAGACCTCAGAAAAAGACTTGTTTCCTCCTGTTTCACTGGAGGATGACTATCCAGGTTGCCAGCCTCTGGGTCTACATATGAAACAGATCATGTGCTCCTGTGCTCTACATCAAGACATGTCTTGTATGTTTCCAGGGTTGAGATATCATACTGCACCATTCCCTAGGGTTTCGCCAACAAAGTACCACAAACTTACTAGTGTCAAACAACAGAATCTCCCAAGATTACAGATGCCAGGAACCTAAAATCAGTGTGTCATCAGGGCCATGTTCTCTCTAAAACCTAAAAGGGAGGTTCCTTCATGCTTTTTCCAGTGATTGCTGCTTTTTATCCTTTGTTGTTCCTTACCTTGTAGATGCATCCCCCCCTCCTCCTCCCCCTCCCCCCCCCCCCTCCTCCTCCTCCTCCTCCTTCCTCCTCCTCCTTTGCATTCTTCTTCTCTGTGTTCTTTTTGTTTATTTGTTTAGAGACAGTGTTTCCCTGCAGTGCCAGCTGGCCTGGTACTTGCTATATAGACCAGGCTGGTCTTGATATCACAGAGATCCACCTACCTTTGCCTCCATAGTGTTAGAGTTAAAGGCATGTGCCACTGCGCCCAGCCCCAGGATGCATCACACTTATGTATGCCCCCACTGTACATGCTGTTTTCTTGTTTGTCTGTCTCTGTGTTCTCATGTGGTATTCTCCTATGTATCTGTATCCAAATTCCTCTCATAAGCACAACAGTCATGGAGCCTTCCCTAATCTAGATTGACCTCATTTTAACTTGATTTTATCTTCAAAGACCTTCTCTCCACATAATATGTACCAGAGGTGACTTATACAAATATTATTAAAACAATTCAACCTACAACACATGAAAACTTGTGCACTCCTTGAAAACTGATTTTGATGATATTAGTCCTAGTGATAGGACCAAGAAACAGCCTGAAGCTGATTTCTAAAAGGCATTGAAAACACTGGCCTGTCTTCCTTAACAGTCTCCAGAGAGGAAGACATTTTAATCCCCAAGAAAGGATTTTCCAGTGGTATCAATGGATATCTCATGTCTCCTAGCACAGCACTAAGTATTTTATATTAGTTATAGCAGCTAATTTTCATATTAATTATTTTTAAAAATGAGGTAGGGTATTGTAACAACCTCAAATGAGACAGCAGGAGAAGGAGACAGGGAGATCAAGAACAGTTTGCTCCTTGTCTCCATCATTAAAGCAGGCATGGGGTTGTCACTATCACTGTCTATAGATTGGACCCTCCTCTCCTTAGCAGATAACCATTTTCTGCATAATTTCTCAGAAATAGTCTAAAATTGCAATTTCTAATGTTGCAGTACCTATTTATCAGAGGTTTACCAAGTACCAGTCCCTGTGCAGTGCAATATATTTCTTTTATGAACTGTCCAATTTCTTCACTGCCTCACTGATCTTCATTTACTGCTGAGCAAAGTGAGGCAAGAGTCATTCCACAGATCTGGTCATTGTGGAGACCCAAGCCTCCAGCTCAGAGATCTCACAGCCAGGCACCAGCTAGGCAGTCATATGCTCTAAAAAGTCCAAGTGGTGATCAAAAAAAAGTGAGATTATTTTGTTCCGTTAAGGAAAAGAGCCCTTGGAAGACATACCACTTGAGTATGGGGAAAAAATGATGCTGTGGTTTTTCTGCAAGCCAACTGCTTCCTGGCAGAGTCTTGGAACAAAACCAAGGACAACGGAGTTTTCTGTTTTAATAGGAGCTGCAGGGTGGCTGGCTTCCCTCTTCACACACGCATCTCTCCCTCTGGATTCTTTGTCCTGTGGCAGGTGTGGTACTGAGAAGGGGGTAGGTCCAGCTCCTGTACCCGTGGCAGAATAAGGTCATTACCCCACTGGGGCTGCCCCTGGGCTGCCAGGAAATTTCGAGAACCAACTGGAGGCCGCCCGGGTTTACTTTCAGTCTTGTCCTGTCTGCAAAGCAGCCTGTGGATCCTGATCTGGTCCCTCCGGCTCTCGGCTTCTCAGCGCTGCCTGTATTCTTTGCACATAGTGCTGTCGGAATATTTCTCTTTCTTATAGGCAGGAAACGAGAAAGCCATGTTTTAAACCATTCAGGAAGTCATCCGGAGTTATAATGACCCATTATCTGACGCCCAGAGTTTACTTAGGCTTTTCACTATTTCACTTGAGACGGGGAAACTTCCTTGCAGTGGCTTTCGTGGATGGGAACACTCTGCAGCAGCCCCGGGGGTTCGGACCCGCCTGATTGGCCATGGCTAGCTTTATATACAGTGTTTTAAGGTTTTTGTTTTTGTTTTCAATCTCGCGCTCACATTTCTCAGGGAACTGACCATCATCTGCCAAGGTGTTTATTCCACAAGGTCATTCTTGGCCTGGCTGGTGCCCACAGGGGTAACGTTTGAGGCTGGGTCTCAGAAATGTGCTTTCCAAATGTACTCTGATACGAGGCAGCAATAGCTTTTCTTTCTGTAAACCTGGCCCTCATGCAAAACATTTAAAATGTATGGTAAAATGTTTGTTTCATTGGAGCCAAAGATGTGTGATTCTTAGAAGTAAAAACAGGATCAAACTTCAGTGGATAAAAGAACATGCGCTTTCTCACATGCCATTTGTGATGGTGTGACAGGTTGGAAAGCTCTAAACTGCTTGTACCGGTCAGACACCTACATAGCCGGTTAAACCCAGCCTCTCTGGCACATTCTTGCCTGGGGCAAACCTGAGTCACAGCCCAGCTGAGCATCCCAGGATCCAGAGAGCAGTGGCCTCCTCTGCCTTTGCTCCTCTTTCCTTTTGGTGGTGGCAAGACAAAGCCCACAGAAAGCAACCGACAGGAGTGCGGTTGGATCTTATTATCCCTTCAACAAAGGAGAAGACACATGTCCTGGGAGCTGATTCAAAAGTCTCAGAGAGTAATAGAGGTTCATCGAATTCTTTTCCTCAAATCCTGGTATGCAGGCTTCTAAACTCACACTGGTATACCCTCACTCTCCGGTTTCTTTGTGATCCACCACATTCCAGCCAGCGCCCAGTTCCCTCCCATCTAGACAAGCAGCACCCACAAACCCTAGGTATCAAGAAAGGAAACAGGCAGTACAGCTCCCAGAAACTTGAAAAGAGAATCATGGTTTGTTTCTTTTTCCCCAGCCCAAATTCCACTGCAATTTGCCTCTAACTGAAGGTAGAGTAGATGTGGGAAGGGCCCCTTTGTATGGAAGAGCTCAGGAAGGGTCTGCAACTCAGTATGTGAAGGTGTTTGGGAGACACTTGAAGGGTACTCCGTGAAGCTTCAGGACACAGATGCACTAAGGACAGCAATAGAAATATGCCACAGTCCACATGCCACCTGCATGTGCAACTCCCCTCTAATGACGCCCTGGTCACACTTCTAGCTGTTCAGATTACACAGGGGTAATTTCAGAGTAATTTTAAAGTCAACTGCCAGGCATCTGCACTTGCAAATTAAATGCCTGGCACATGATTGTGCTGAAGTAATAGTTCATTACAATACAAATTACAGGGGTGTTCCTGTGGCCATGCAAACTTTGCAGTCATCTTGACTTTGCCTGTGATTACCAGGGGAACCTCCTTTCTGTTAATGGAACTTAGTCATGTCATCAACCCCATTGCTGACACTGGTTCCTATTTTTTTTAAACAAAAAGCCTTTGTGATGAAACCAAATGTTATCCATCTTTCTGTGATCCCTTTGGCTATGAAGACAACCAGCTCTGGAAGTTAGCCAGGTCGCCTTCCTGGTCCCTCTGTTTCTGGTCCCTCCTTGCTCTCCTACTCCCCCAGCATTTTCTTTTCTGTCTCTGTTTGTTTATTCATTTATTTATTTGACTATATTTTAATTACATGAAACAAAAGTAATCTCCATGTTGAAGTTCAACAATTGCAGAAAATCAGAGAAAAGAAAGGGACAGACTTGCTTACAGATCCGCCTGCCTCTCGGGGCTGGGGAGGTACCCTTCAGCATGTTTCCTCCGTACAATACATACAAGTATGTTAAGTAAAAATAGGCTGTGCTTTTAAGATATTTTTATAGGAATAGATTCATATGATACACGATAAACACTTTTGTTTTTCAAACAATTTTAATTGAGAGCATCCCCAATCCAGGCATATCAATTGGTCTCTGTTGTGACTGTTGTGATGTCTTCTACACAGCTGTCACTGACAGGCACTTAGATTGCTCTTGGAACTATCAGCTAATATACTGAGCACTGCAAATGTACAAAGTTTGTACAGACTTCCTATGTGTCCTTGAGTAGGACTTGCAAGGCACACCTAAGGGAGGGGCCCGTTTAAGGGAATTTCTAATAAACTTTAATTTTCAGTTATTCACAGGCATTGTCATATGCATCTAGAGGCAGAATCATTTTGACTTTTTCTTTCCACATATCTGTTCTTGCATTTCTGAACTATTTGAAAGCTAACCAGATCAAAGAAAGTTTATCATGTGCTCTACACCTCATACCATGCATCTCTCAAAACTGATTTTTTTCTTACATAATATTGCTGTCCTCACGTCTAAAAATTACCACACATCTCTTGTGTCCTCTATCAAATAGTCCTGTTCACAAAGACACGTTGTCTCCCAAACCTCTTTTTATGTTGTTTGTTTGAATCATGATCCAAAAGTTAGATGCACCCCTCACCTGTGCCCCCTGTGTTAGAGCCAGGGTTTCTTGGCAGCCAGTGTCTACACAGTGCTTTCTCCCAAGTACCCAGGCTTCCTCATTTCCTACCACCCACAGCTGCTCAAAGCATTGCTTTGCTGAAAACTGTGCTTTGAGTCGGGTTGCCTCTGGGGTGATCCTCACTGCTTTGCAATGTATCAGGGACTTTATGTGCATTTTCAATTATACAGCCAAGAGGCCCCTTTCTGGGCACCTGTGCCTTCTGCCCATGTAGGATTCCTTGTGTTTAATCTGCATCTTTCCTTTTTAAAAAAATATTTTATTTATTATTTTTATTTAATGTGCATGAGTCTAATGCCTGCATGTAGATAGGTATACACATGTCCTGCAGTGCCTGCGAGGTAGAAGAGGGTATCAGATCCCCTGGAACTGAACTTATAGACCGTTATTAGCCACCATGTAGGTACTGGTAATTGAACTCAAGTCCTCTGCAGGAGCAGCCAGAGCCAGTGCTCTTAACTGCTGAACCATCTGTCCAGACCCCCAATCTGCATCTTTTCTTGACGTGCCATTTTACTTAAGATTCAGGTACAGCAACTAAATCAAAGATAAAATAATGTTGAAGCATTTAAAACAATAAAAGGCATACTGTTTACTAAAACCACCAACTTTGTGACTTGGAAAATTCACCTAGTTTCTTAAAAAAAAAAAAAAAATCCAGGGGCTGGAGAAATGGCTCAATGGATTAGGGTTCAATTCCCAGCACCCACATGGTGGCTATGAACCGTCCTTAACGCTAGTTCCAGGGGAATCCAAAGCACTCCACAGCACTGCGAGACACGATGCACTCACATACATGCAGACAATACACTCATACACATAAAATAAAAATAATAAAATTTTTTTTAAATCCACATGCTAAACCTGAACATAAAGTTAGAGCTTTACCCAGACACACCTCCCAAGATGCTAAGAAATGACAAGGCTTATGTGTTGAGGAGGTCCTTTGTATCTGATAGGATTTTAAAAATATATCATTTTACAAAAGATTTATTTCCAATTGTCTTTGTGTGTGTGTGTGTGTGTGTGTGTGTGTGCACGCATACACACACACAACCACATGAATTCAGATTCCTGCAGAGGCCTAGAAGACAGCATCTTATCCCTTGAAGGTGGTTTTGCAGGTGTTTGTGAGCTACTGGGTATGGGTGCTGGTATCAGAATCTGGGTCCTGTGCAAGAGCCTTAATAATGCTTCCACCGCTAAATTTATCTTTCAAAAACAACTTTTACAAAAAAGACAATCATTCTGTCTTTCAGAATGAGACCAGTGAATCATGAAATAATTTTATTTGTAAGAGACATTCCCTTTGAAGAACTTAAAAAAATGAATTCTAATTTTCAAGGACTCAGCCTGTAGTTAGGATTTTTGTAAAACATAGAACACACTTGGGTATGTAATATTGTCTTAAACGTGATTATTTTAAAGTATATGTTTTTTTTATGTGACTCACTGTTTAGCATTAGGACATGACCTCATCCAATCTTTTCAGCAACACAGCTTCAGAGATTCTATCCCTAAAATAGTCTGTTGCCCAAAATGACCAGGTTAGTAAATGATAAGGGTAATACTTTAGCCCCAATTTCTAATTTAAAGACTATTATTCTTTCTACAACAGCTCATTATGAAGGAGACTCTCAAAACTTATAAAGTGAATCTTCTGCTTTAAAATCAAAATCCAGAAAAGAGCTATGTGATGAAATATGATAAATGAAAATTTCACCTGTAATAAACTATTATAAACTAAGAAATGGAAAAAAATAGCAATGACTTCCTTGAAAGGCCTTGATAGTAGTGGTTCCTAAAGCAGACAATTATATGTGGGTTGAAAAACTGGTACCAGCCACAGGAGAGGCAAAGGAAGGCTGGAAGAGGAGGATGGTCACCTGCATCTCCTCCAGCCTCCCTTTGGCATGTGTACTTCTTTCTTGTCACCTGTCACAGAACCAAGCCAAGGAGAGGTGGATCATTTAAGAAATACCAAAGATATTTGTCAAAAATTCCACTATTGGAAACAAGGCTGCTGGGCAGAGGAGAATCAATCTCTTTTAAAGGTGTGTCTTTCTTGGTAGGTTGGCGAGGCTCCAGTGAATGGATCCACATAGAATGATATTTGGGGGCACAAATTTGACTCTTTAGGCCTTTATAGGTCGATAGATCATAGGTAGATAGATGATAGATAGATAGATAGATAGATAGGTAGATAGATAGATAGATAGATAGATAGATAGATAGATAGATAATAGATAGATAGATAATAGATAGATAATAGATAGATATGGATATAAACTGGAGTACATGAAATTTGGCTTGGAATAGTAAGGGGGGAAAGATAGGGGAGAGGATTGAAATACCATCAAAATATATTGTATGAAATTCACAAAGATTTAACAACAAAGGAAAAATTAAAAATAAACAAAAGTTTCATTATTTGGGTTACAGAAGCTCTCACTATGTTCTTAAGTCAGACCCTGATGGCAGAAAGCAGGAGCTCCTGAGGTGCTTACACTCCAGAGGGCTGATGTGATAGACCACAGCCTTGGACTCTGAAAACCACATAAAGTAGTGAGCAATCTTAGGGTATGCCAGACTTTGAATATGTACACGTGTGCTCAGATGCAGTAAGATTTTGGATAAGATTCTCTACAAGGTCCTTTCTTCCTTGAAATCCTGAAGCATGATGACTAATCCACTCTAACATTTCCTGGTCCACTCCATTTCCTCAAAAAAATTCTGGTTGCAGCCCACTAACCTGACTTCACACATCTCCTTAATGGCTAGCACCTACTCAGATGCAGAGATGAAGATGAGGATGCCCTGTGTTGTCCTGTGCTCCATATGTTACTAAGCACAGTACTTAGTGCTACACTTCCGGTAGTACTAAGCACAGAAAGAAGAGGAAGATGGGTCCTATATAGCACAATATTGGAGGGTGAGATACATCTCTTCCTTTCCCACTTGGGCTGACAATTCAGTTAGTGCTGAGTTGTGCAAATGCTCAGACAGCCCTAGAAGGTGAGATTAGGAGGTTCCTGTGGAACATTAATTATCGGAGTGGGATTTGTACCACTGTCACCCTATGCAGAGCCCTGCAGTTAGGTGTGCCACACACAGGCTCTTATTTCTTTTATTTCATGATGTGGGCAATTGCAAACAAAATCTAAGCTGAGAGCCCAGCACTCTTAAATTGTACCCACCCACACAAATGATGTGTTTTAAGTTTCCTTCATATTTTTTGTTTCCTATATTATGTTATTGTTAGGATGGGTTGGAAGAATGTTTTATCATCACACACACAAAATTCCTGAATGAAAGTAACTAAGTTTATATACCTTTTGTGACAATTCAAAACAAACTTGTGATAGCAAATGTCACAATCACAAACAAGTAGGCGTCATTCCTGTGCGGGTGTAATTACAGCTGTGCTGCCCTTGCGTCAGCCACGGTGAGCAGACACCAGCAGATCTCCAGCAATTTCTACATGATAAGTGTGGTTTTGTTGAGGTTGCTGAAGACCAGCCAGTTTGGAGATGGGTTTGAGATAAGGAATTTTGAGGACTTCTAGTGTCTGCATTTTAAAAGAATAACCAGTTGAAGTATTAAGCTCCAGGGTCTGAGAATCCATACGTATAGAGTTTACTTCATTGGCTAACTTCATGTGCCCGATCCTAGCCCACCCAGCATTCTTACTTGGGTCTTTTTGTTTTAGTCAAGTCCCCAGTGAGGGAGATTTGGTAATTATCTGGTCAGTCTGTCTCTTGGTTTCTTCAGCCTGTATCTAGAGAAGAGAAGATGAGCTAAATGGTCCCGTGACGCCCGGAATGCACAGCCTCGTGTGGGCCTTGGGCCTTTGCTGTCGTTTGGACACTTTCACCATTCTCGGGCTTTTACTTTGTCCTTTGTTTGATTCGTCTATGTTTGAAATTATAAGAACTTTTTTTTTTTTCCTTTTTGAGACTGGATCTCCCTGTAGCCCCAGCTGTTCTGGAACTCACTATGTAGACCAGGCTGGCCTTGAACTCACATAGATCCACCTGCCTCTGCCTCCCGAGGGCTGGAACTAAAGGCGTGTGCCACCATGCCCGGCAGTTATGCTTTTCAAAACGAAAGTGATTTGTGTTGGGAGTTGTGCTGTTCTTTTTTATTCCGCTCGCATTTGGAATTACTAGACTTTCCACCTTCTTCACTCAAAATTGGTAAGACACCCTTGTCCAGATACTCTTCTGCTGCTCCTCTGCAAGTTTGAGTCCTCGTGGGTGGGAGCAAAGGGAGGACACGTGTACCTGCCTGTGTTATAGCATGCTGCGCCTTCCCTTGTCGTTTCCTGATGGAAAGTTTCTTATCTGGAAATAATCATTCCTATTCATATCTGTGGTCTGCAAATAATGAAGTAATGAAGCAATTTCTTTTTACATTAAACCTGTGTTTTTACCCAATTCCAATTCCCACAGACGTTCTTTGCTAGACACCACTGTTGTAATATTTTTTTCTTAGTTTCAGGATGGAATAAATTAGTGTGGTCATCTCCACATTCTTCCCAGGAGGTATGGTTTAATGGACTTGGCCATCCCAGGCTAGAAGGGCAGCAAGAGCATGTTGTGTCCTGGGTCCAGTCCTAATGCTGTGGTAGCTCTGGGAGTTGTCCAGGCCTTGGAGGTGGGGAGGTGCCAATGGATATGAAGCAGCTGTCTTTGCAGTGCATTTCTCTTACAAATGATGGCAAAACCATGTGTGAGACAGGAAGGAAGTACAACCACCAAGACCCTGAAATACATACAACTGTTAAGCATGTCTGACCAATAAAAAGTAAAACCTATTCTACAGAGCTGAGGACTGGCTCCATGGAACCCAGTTTTCCCCATTAAGAAGAAAATGTTTGTCTTGAAAGGGATTACATCTGGTCATGACATTTCTTTGTTGGAAATGAATCTATGGAAAGAAGTTTTCACTGACTGATTAAGAGAAAAATGAATTGACTGCACCTAGCATCCAACCTCTTATCCTTGGAAGAGAGCTCAGTCAGTCATATGGGGCAGCTGCCCTGTGCACATGCCAAACTCAGGCATTTGCTTCCTCATCTCTTTTGAGGAATGGGCTGCAGGCAACAGGGCCATGAAAGTGCATCCGCAGCTGTGGAGTGTAGTTGGTGGGAATGGCCTATCTGATGAGGAGACGCCATCACCAGAAACCTCCTAAGTGCTGAGTATCCACACAGTTGGCAAACCACTTTAGTGAGTCCTTAAGTTTGAGACCACAAGTTACAGAGCAGGAAATAAAACAGGTGGGATGTAGGTTGTAGATTTCCACTTAGTGTATGCACTACAAAGAGGGAGAGAGAGGGTTTTTTACAACTCATGCTAATAGTGTTCTTTCATCGTTCAGGAAGCAGCCACTTCCAAGTTCCAGACTTTGTATTTATGTCTTGATCCAATTGGAGAACAGTAGGGTAAAAGGAAATATATAGTGGCTAAGTGTCTTTCTGTACCTCTTATTTGCTATGAGATTATATTTTTACTGAGGTTTAGTTCACAGAATCTAGACAGATCCTGCTCTTTGGCAAGAAAAGCAATTATTTATGGAAAATAAGAACGTTTCAAAAGAATCTAGAGAAACTTTTTGGACATTCAAAACCGTGCTTCATAAAAATGGGAATTCATCAGACTTGGAAGATTGCTTTGAAGACTTCTGGAGATCTTTGAGAGGGATGCATTAACTCCTCTACATTTTTCTTTAACTTGTAGTGGTCTGGAAGGAGTCTGCTTTTTGTTCTTGTTTTGTGTAAACTTCTATGAGAAAGAAGATGAACCGAGTCTTGGATAGCATGGTCCAGGCCCTTGTGTGGTCACCAGGATTCATAGGAACACAGACTGGGTTGTTGCAAGGGAATCTCTTATGCCTTTGATAACTTAGAACCATTTCCCTCTGGAAGGAAAGAAGGGATGAATATGTATTTATGATGCTTCAGTGAAGTGGTTACAGTTCCTATCAAACCTTGAGAGCATTTGGCCTGGTGGCTTCCAATCCTGAGTACCAGAGGATGAGGGAGGAGTTTCAAGGAGATGTAACTGACTTGATGTCACAAAGAGAGCAGAAAACTTAAAACTAAACCGTGTGCTTTCTTATAGTTATGATTGAATGAAAAGTACAGAATAGTAGGCTCATCTCAGGATTCTTTATCACTGGTTTTTACTCTTCTAATGAGAGAGATAGGAGGAAGGGAGAGAGACACAGAGAGACAGAGAGATGCAGAAAGATGGTGAGAATGAAACAATTTCTCTTCTTTAAAACAATACCACTTTTGATTCTTTGAGAATTTGAATCAATGTGTTTTGATCCTATTCTTGTCCCCATCTTCTCTCTGATCCACTACGCCTCCCTACCCAACCCCCTTCCGTTCAGGTTCTGTTTCTTTTTCTTAAGATTTATCTAGTCTGATTTGTGTTCTCCAAATGCTCTTTGGTGTGGATCCATCTCCTCAAGCCTGGTCAACCTATCCAGCATCACACCCTAATTAAAACAGAATCTCCCTCTCACTGAAGCTATCAACTACCAATAGTTCGTCAGCTAGCGCTGGGGCTTCTTGCCAACTTTTCCATTCCATGTTGGAGTTTTGTCTGGCTTGGGTTGGTATAGGTTGTGTGCATGCTCTCACAGGCACTGTGTATTCATATGTGTTATTGTTTTGTATCATCCACCAACCACCTCAAGCTCTTATACCTTTTCCACATTCTCTTCTGCAATTATTCCTGAGCCTTCAAAGGAGAGGATATGATACAGGTGTCTCATTTATGTCTGAGGTGTCTCATTTAGGTCCAAGCCTACTCGTTTCTTAGTGTTTTTTGGTTGGTTGGTTGGGTTTTTTGTTTTGTTTTGTTTTGCAGGTTGCCCTGTTTTGGGGCCTCTGTGTTAATCTGTGGCAAGAAGAATCTTCTCTGGTGAGAGTTGAGACATGTGCTAATCTATAGGGATAACAATAAGTCATTAGGAGTCAGTTTAATACTGTGCCCATTTAGTAGGATAATAGTGGTAGAGTCCCCCGTAGGGCCTGTGACCTGTCTAACCATATGTTCTTGGCTAGACGATAATGCCAGGATATGGGCTCTACCTTGTGACACTGACCTTAAATCCAATCAGAAAGTGGTTGGTCACTCCCATAACATTTGTGCCACCATTGACTGGTGGGCATATCTTGCCAGGCCGGTGGTTACTGTATCTCCCAGGGCCGACAGCTTGGTAAAGTTGATGTTGACTTTTTTCTTTCAGTAGCATGCATAGCACCTTCCAGTACTATGAAAATTAGGCAAGCAGAAGAGATAAAGCTTCAAGCTCAGTCAGTACCACTTGAATTCTACATATTTGTTTGGTAACTAGCATATGCAGTGTCTTCAACAATAGGGTCTTACCTTAACATTCTGTAGAGAAACTAAGAGCAGTGTCCTACAGGGAAAGTCCATTTAACTCTTTCACATTTGCATATATTTTAAGAAGCTTCTAGTGGTAGGTTTCTATATGACTCTTTCAAAAGTCCTTTAGTGTTAGTTGTCCCTCACCATACTCTTCCACTATCCTCCTCTCCCATTTCTCCTCCCATGTAACACTTCCTATTCCACCATTCCTTCTCCCCCTTGGTATCACTGCCCCTCCCCATTGACTTCCCAACTTGTTTCTTGACCTCTATGGATTTTCCTATTGAAATACACAGATTTAAGATTCAAAGCTAGCATACCCATATGAGAGAGAACATGTGATAGTTGTCTTTGGTGATCTGGGTTATTTCACTCAGGATGATTGTTTTCAGTTCCATCCATTTACCTGGAGATTTGATGATTTCATTTTTCTTAACAGCTGAATCATATTCCATTCATCAGTTGATGGACATCCAGGTTTCAATTTCCTGGATATTGTAAATAGAGCAGCAATGATCATGGATGAACAGGTATTTCTATAGTAGGATATAGAATCCTTTGGGTATATGTACACCCCAAAGAGGGTAGGATGGATCATGTGATAGATCTATTTCTAACTTTTAAAAAATATTTTTCTTATTAATTTTATTTTATGTGTATGAGTTATATTGCCTGCATGTATGTAAGTGCACCTGTGGTGTACAGTGCCCCCAGAGGTCAGAAGAGGGCATCGGATTCCCCTGAAACTGAACTTACAGATGGTTGTTAACCACCCTGTGGGTGCTAGCATTCAAACCTGGGTCCTCTGTAAGAGCAGTCAGTGCTCTTACCGACTGAGCTATCTCTCCACCCCGTATTTCTAGCTTTTTGAGGAATCTCCACACTGATATCCTTAGTGGTTGCACCAGTTTGCACTCCACCAGCTTCAGATAAGTGTTCTTTCTCCTCACATCCTCACCAGCGTTTGTCATCATTTCGTTTTTGGATCTCAGCCATTCTGACTGGGGTAAGATGAAATTGCAGGGTAGTTTTAATTTGCATTTTTCTGATGATGAAAGATGTTGAACATTCAAAAAAATATTTCTCATCATTTGTGTTTCATATTTTCAGAGCTCTCTGTTTAGTTGTTTGGCCCAATTTTAAATTAGGTTGCTGGGTTTTTAATGTCCAATTTTTTAATTATTTGTATATTCTAGATACCAACCCTCTGTCAGAGATATACCTGTTAAAGACTTTTTTCCCACTTTGTAGGCTGTCTCTTCACTAAAATAATGATGTCCTTTGTTGTGCAGAAGCTTTTTAGTTTTTTAAGATCCCATTTTTCAATTGTAGGTCCTAATATCTGAACTCTAAGTATTCTATTCAGAAAGACTTATAAGTGTCAGTGTACTCCCTACTTTCTCTTCTCTCAGATTCAGGGTATCAGATCTTACATTGAGGCCCTTGATTCTTTGGGAGTTGAGTTTTGTACAGGATGAGAGGTAGGGGTCTAGTTTCATTCTATTACGAGCAGCTTTCTGGTTTGACCTGTACCACTTGTTGAAGGGGTTGTCTTTTCTCTGATGTTTATTTTTGTCCCCTTTGTCAAATCTAAGTGGCTTTACATTCATAGACTTAAATCTAACTTGTCAATTCTATTCTGTTGATCAATGTATCTGTTTTATGCCAGAACAATGCTGTTTTTATTACTATAGGTCTGTAGTATAATTTGAAATCAAGTGATTGGTGATGCATGGAGCTTTTATTATTTAGGATTTTTTTTTTGCTATCTAGTGCTTTTTGAGTTTCTCTATGAAATTTGAGTTTTTTTTCTATTTCTGTGAAGAATTCTGTTGGAATTTTAGTGCAGATTGCAATGAATCTGTAGATTGCTTTTAGTAGAAAGGCCATTTTCACAGTATTGATGCTACTGATCCATGACATGGGAGGTCTTTCCATCTTCTAGCATATTCTTCAATTTCTTTCTTCAATGTCTTAAAGTTTTTATTACAAAACGCTTTCACTTCCTTGGTTAGGTTTATTCTAAGATGATTTATTTATTTATTTATTATTTAATTTGTTTGTTTGCTTGTTTTTGAGACAGGGGCTCCCTGTAGTCCCAGCTGGCCTGGAACTCACTATATAGACCAGGCTGGCCTTGAGCTCACAGAGATCCGCCTGCCTCTGAATCCCAAGTGCCAGGATTAAAGGTGTGTGCCACCATACTGGCGATATTTTATTTTTTTAAGACTATTGTAATTGGAATTATTTCCCTAGTTTCTTTCTTGGCATGTTTGTTGTTGGTTTATAGGAGAGCCACTGATTTGGGTGTGTCAATTTTGTATCCTGCCACTGTGCTGAGTTTAGCAGTTCAAGGATTTTTCTGGTGGACTCTTAGGATCTTTTATGTATAGAATCTTATCATCTGCAAATAAAGATCCTTTGACTGCTTCCTTTCTAATTTGTACTCCTTCATCTTCAGTTGTCTTACTGCTCTAACTAAAATTTCAAGTGCTGTACTGAACAGGAATAGAGAGAGGGCATCCTTGTCTTGTTCCTGATTTTAGTGGAAATGCTTGCATTTTTCTCTGTTTAGCTGGTGTAGGCTATGGACTTGTGGTATATTGCCTTTATAATACTGATTATGTCCCTTTAACCCTAGATTCTCTATGACTTTTACCATGAAGGGTAATGGGTTTTGTCAAAGGCCTTTTTTTGCATCCAATAAGATAATCATTTAGTTTCCTAGAATCTATTTATGTAATGGATTACATTTATTGATTTATGTGTGTTGGGGTCATCCCTTCATCTCGGTGATGAAGTCAACTTGATCATGGTGGATGATCTTTTTGATGTGGGCTTGAATTTGGGTTGCAAATGTTTTACTGAGAATTTTTAGGATTGTGTTCATCTGGAATACCAGTCTATGATTTCCTTTTCTTGTTGGGTCTTTGTCTGGTTTTTGTGTCAGAGTAATACTGGCTTCATAGAAAGGGTTTGAAAGTGCTCCTTCCCTTACTATTTTATGGACTTATTTAGAGAGTATCGTTAGTTCTTTAAAAGTCAGGCAGAATTCTGGCCTGAATACATTGGGTTCTGGGTTCCTTTTATTTGGGAAATCTTTTTAAATTTCTGTTTTGACCTTGTTGGTTTTTATGTGCCTGTTTAAATTACTTCTTTGATCTTGATTTAACTTTGGTAGGTCATATATAACTAGAAATTAATCTTTTAAATTTTTAGTTTACTGGAATATAGGTTTTTATAAGTATGTCCTCATAATCTCAGTTTCCTCAGGATCTGCCATGACGCTTCCCTCTGCACCTCTGATTTTATTAATTCGTGTCCCCTTTCTCTTTCTTTGGAATAATTTGTCTTAAGGTTTGTCAATCTTGTTAACCTTTTCAAAGAGCTAACTCATTTCATTGACTCTGTTTTTTTGGTTTCTAGTTCATTAATTTCAAACCTGATTTTGTCTGTCTCTTCCTGTCTATGCTTTTTAAGTTTTATTTGTTGTTGGTTTTCCAAGGCCTTCAGGTGGTTCTGTGCATAGCTCCTGGCACAACATAGTTGTGGGAGTGGGGCCCAGAGCCGGCATTTCCTGATTTGTGCAATGAAAGGCTTAACACCTGACTCCAAGGATCACATGCACACACAGTTAGTCATAGATACATGTATATGTGAGCAGGCACGCACTCCCACATATGCACACATACACTAAGGTTGTTCTAGAATTTTAACATGGAAAATGTTAATGATTGTTCAAAAAGGAGTATTTCTATGTCATTCCCTGAATCTGAGGACCATTCGTGGATAACCACTTGTCCAAGGCCACAATGCCTGGAGTATAAAGTTCCATTGTCCTACTTTCTACCCATGGCATAGTTGTTCTCAGATCTACAGAGGAGAGAAGGACAGCCACACACTTGTAGGAATAACTTCAAGTGACACAGACCGCCCCCCCCGCCCGTAAAACCTTCTTTCTGCAATATTGTTTTAATAGGAAATAAAGTAAAACTGTAACAAACCCAAATATTTATCAAAGGGGAAATAGATTATGAGTAAATCACCCCACATTAGCAGAAGGATATTTTTTGTAAGACTAATAAAGTGAAATCACCTTCAGAGGGCCTCCCAGTACCATGCCAGGGCCTCTTATACTGTGAGATTAGCATGCGGAAAACTTTTCACAGGTTTTTGCTATTTCCCGTTTTAAATACTGATATGTACTTTGCATCTGATTTTGAATGCTTAAACCAAAAACCCACAAACCCTGGGTCTGCCTCAAGATAGAATATGTAGAGAGCACTGGACATCAGCCAGACTTTGTGATCTGGTATGTTGTGCCAAGTACCTGGTAGCTGGAATGAATTTGGTGATTTGCAAAGTAGTGTCTACACCCCACTGGTGACCAAAGAAGTGGTTAACTTTACATAAGCACACAGTTTTCTTTTCTTATTTTGCCCCCCTTTTTTTAAAGCCTCCTGCTGTTTGATTCCACCCCAAACTTTATAAATTGGCATTCATTCTGGATTCCTTGGTCCTACTTTAAAAATGTGGGTGTGTATCTCAGAGGAAGTTGGAAAAATAATTTAAAGTATATTAAGAAAACTCTCAAATCATGCCTTTCAGTGCCTTCCAACAATAAATTACTGCTGCTCACATATATACATCTGTGCATATGTGTACACACACACACACACACACACACACAAAATCAGTGTTTCTTCTACCACACGCCACACCATCGTTCTTTGTGTGGTAATTCAATTCCTGGAATAAAGGATTTTTCTCCACAAAGCTCCATTAGGCTGCATCCCACACAGGCAAATGATGTTGTTCATAGCCTCATCTGAAGAAAAATATTCATTGACTGTGCCAACACCTATGTAGTCAGTGTTTCCTTGATTAACTAATTCCTGTTTTTCAGCAGGCAATATTGGTTGAGGGGGAAGAACTAACTTAGCAACAATGTA
>NW_008354421.1:1033066-1052538 GCF_000622305.1 Nannospalax galili
TCAGTGCCCTCCAACAATAAATTACTGCTGCTCACATATATACATCTGTGCATATGTGTACACACACACACACACACACACACAAAATCAGTGTTTCTTCTACCACACGCCACACCATCGTTCTTTGTGTGGTAATTCAATTCCTGGAATAAAGGATTTTTCTCCACAAAGCTCCATTAGGCTGCATCCCACACAGGCAAATGATGTTGTTCATAGCCTCATCTGAAGAAAAATATTCATTGACTGTGCCAACACCTATGTAGTCAGTGTTTCCTTGATTAACTAATTCCTGTTTTTCAGCAGGCAATATTGGTTGAGGGGGAAGAACTAACTTAGCAACAATGTATTTATATTTGTAATTAGATGACCTTGCAATTATGAGGGACTGTTACCATATCAATATTTAATGATAATTCCATGCAATAAAATGTTTGTATCTGTCCAAGAAAAGTTACTTCACAGACAAATAAAACTTGGGCTAGGGATGTAGCTCAGGAGTAAGGTACTTTCCCACTGTGTGAAAGAATTTGTCTTCAATCCCCAACACCACAAAATAGTTTATTACAATTGTTTTTTTTTAAAATAACATGATTTATTGAAAAACTTGGAGATTTTAGAAAAGGAGTGAAACCAAATTCAAATTATAGCAACAGTGATAAGTTTCATAGTATTGTTGAAGCTTGGTAGTAACATTTTCACCACAATTTTTTTTTTAGTTATGACATACTGATCAATTGTAAAAGGCGAGTTTCAGAAAATATGAGCACTAAAATCCTACTTTTGTGACTAAGTCTATCAGAAAGACTTCTGAAAGCATAAATACTATGTGAATATTGCTTCTTTTATATATCTCATCTGCTTGCCCATTCACTATCCTAATTTTATTTCCAAGAGCCTGTTCACCCAGTAAAGAAAAAATAAAATAATTAAATTATCACAAAAAGCATGCAAGCAGGGAAAAACCAGCTACCCAACAGAGCAGCACTTTGGGATTTGATGACTGAGAGTTTTCACCTGTGAAAAAGAATCACAAAGTCATTGAGATAGTATATGAGTTACTTACATAAAGTCAGGTATGGAAGTGTTGTTTGTGAGCAAGTTTATTAAGTGCTTTGAATCCTCACCCCCCACCAGATTCCCACAATGGGGCAAAGCAGAAGTCCCAGGCAGCCTCATTGAGGCCACAGAAGCTTCCAAGGGGCCAAAAGAGAGGGCAGAATTTGCATGGTGGTTCTCAAAAGACATCCAAGTTTCCTCACCCCTCCCGTTCTCCTTCCCCATGACTGAAAGAGAAATGGAAAATCAATTTCTAAACACTGTCTGTGTCTGCTCTCCTCCCTGTTCTCATACATCACAGATGTGGTTTTCTCTGTACTGCCTTGTACATTTATTCCCTGGAATTAGGTGGATCGTGACCCCATGGCCACAATGCTACTGCGCTCAATCTTCATCCATATCTTATTCAATTACACAGAAATTTCACATTGTGCAACAGGTGTCCGTGTTGGAGTAGGCAATCTCATTCGACTCATCTGAGTTTGTTTCCAGCTATGCCGTGTGCAGTGTTTTTGATGCTGCATTCTTTTAAGAACTAGAAGCTGCCATTTTGCTCTGAAGGTTGGAAGTCAGAGTGATAGCAAGCCCCATGACACAGTTAAGCAGCATGCTCCATCCCAGAAGCCAGCAGGATTCAGGTCTTCAGTTTTGGCAGAAAGCACCTGAGACATTCTGCCAATTCTGAGACAGGATCTTGTTATAGTCTCCATGATTGTCCTAAAGTCCTGAAACCAAATGATGCTCCTGCCTCAGCCTCTGGAGAAGGGAGTAAAGGTGCATGCACGGTGCCCAGATTTCAGTTGTCCCTTATTTTGTAATTTGGGGGGGACCTTAGGCCTAGAAGCACTGTAAGCAGTGCACCACTTTTATGGTAGGCTTGGTAACCAGTCTGAATGGAGACCAGCATCCACCAGCCTCTCTAGAAAATCCCCAGAGCAACTTACTATTTAATGGAGGCTTCCAGTGGCCTTATATCTCAATCATCTCCTTTCTTAATACAGCTGACTGTAGTCAGATGGAGGGCTGTGCTATGAGTTCACAAAGCCTCTTACCTAAACTGCCCAGGGACTGGCTGGCCTAGTTTTCCAGTTTTAATCACGGCAAGTACTTCGCACAGCAATAGCTTCCTGGAGGACAGCATGAGCTCACTGTCACATGTTACTCTGGTCACAGTTGTACTATGCTCACAACAGCCGTCTCTTCCCCAACAGATGTTCTCTGTAAACAGTTGCATTAGTTACATCTTGAAAACATCATCAGGGCCAGGTCCTCTGGGATTGGGTGCAGTCTTTGAGGTGGGCGTCAGGGCCTTGAAGAGAGTAAGGCTAGCAGGAAATTCTCTCCTTCTGTTAGCTGTGTTTTCTAAATTGTTTTAGAGCCACCACAGCTGTTTACTGCAGAGAAACCCTGTTCGTGGCTGTGGTTACACATGGCTTTGAAAAGGTCCTCCACTTCCTCTCTCCTTAGACCACTTGTGCCAAGGTCTAATTGTAATCTCAACACTCCATCCTTGGGGAGTCAGCACTCCCCGGAAACCAGGCACTGAAGCCCACTTAAGCTACACTGTTGATCTCAATTTTAGAATCAAAGGCAGCTGAGCCTTAATGAACACATATTATTTTTCCCAGAGTTGGGGTCAAGAGCCAGGGATCCCGAAAGTCCCTAATGACAGGAAACTTGCCGTGACTAGGGACAATGCATTCAGCTTTTTGCTAGCTGATAACTTTGTAACAATCATGTTTGTAAAGGTATCTGTGCCCCTCTGTCACCTTTACTCTGGCACTCTTACAGCACATAGGTCCTTTTTCTTTGTGCCACTTGCTCAATTTAAAGGCAGCTGATTGTTCTCTTCCCAGGACTGAACAGCACCTCTGTGCAGCCGTGGCATCAGCACTCTCCATTCCAGAGAGCGCCCCTAGGGCTGCTGGGAAATGCACCTGACCCACAGAGCAGAAGGCTTTAGTGGATACTTATAACTCAGCAGTGCTGCCTGCTTCCACCCACCACACCCCACACCTGTGTTACGGGGGCTTGTGACTAAGTAAACGATTGTCATCTGCCCCCTGAAAATCAATACTGTTATCAACACTTCTTCATCTTAACTTCTGAGGTCACCTCAGATTCCACTTGTCATCTAGCTACCATATCATTCTTCTTGACATTATTTCTTTGGCTCTATTTACTGACTCATGATGATGAAATATGGAACAAAGCGGATTTCTGTGTCATCACACAAGGGCTCTTCATCTGGATGCAAGTCAGTCCTCTGCCACTGTGCTTTGTTTAACCTGTGGCCAACCCATAAAATCCTTTTGGCCACCTCCATTTTTCCTTTTCTTTTTCACAGTGCTGGGGGTAGAATCCAGGGCCTCATGTATGCTAGACAAATACTCTGTCAATGGACCATAGCCCTGACCCCCAGCTTACCTTTCAACATGGTTTGAATCCGTGGAAAAGATTGTATCCATGCATCTTGTCAGCTTTAGCTACTGCACTGACCTTTGTATTGGCCCCCCAAAATGAAAAACTAACTCATAACATGATCTTGCATTTACTGAGCTCCCCTGATCTATGAGTAAGGAATTTGACTTTAAATGTACAGTCATCAAGTTTTAAAGAATACTTACATTTCTCTTTTCCCCTAAGGTAGATTGTGCTGGATAGCTTCAGTGTCAACTTGACACACCTGGGTTGAGGGAGCCTCAATTGGGGAAGTGCCTCTATTGGACTGGCCTGTGGCCATGTCTGTGGGGAATCTTCTTGATGAGTGATGTGGCAGAACCCAGCCCACTGTGGGTGGTGCCACCCCTGGTCAGATGGGCCTGTGTTGCATAAGAAAGCAGGCTGAGCAGGGGGCCAGGGAGCAAGCTAGTAAGCTGTGTTCCTTCATGGCCTGTGCTCCAGCTCCTGCTTCCAGGTTCCGGCCCTGAGTTCCTACCTTGGGTTCCCTGATGAACTGCGACTCGAGAGATGTAAGATAAATAAGCCTTTTCCTTCCCAAGTTGGTAGTGGCAGAGTGTTTTGTCACAGCAATGAAGAAACAAACTAGGACATAGATGAACCCACATGTTCTTTCCCACTTTAAAGATTGGACAAGTTTTCTTGATAGCAGTTCTATAATATTCCACATATTCTAGGACTCCCTAAGGTTGGAGCAATGGTGTTCAACAATTGGATTAATTTTATTCTTGTCCCTTCTCATGCTGGTTGGAAGTTTTGGAACCACCTAGTGAAGGCAGATGTCTGTGTTGCTATACTGGGAAATGCATTCTCAAATCATACCACAGATCTGATGTTTAATTAATTTTTAAAAAATATTTTATTTATTATTTTTATTTTATGTATATGCATGTATTGCCTACATGTATGTAAGTGCACCTGTGTCGTGCAATGCCTCTGGAGGACAGAAGAGGCCATCAAATTCCCTGGAACTGGAGTTTCAGACAGTTGTTAGCTGCCATGTGGATGCTGGGATTCAAACTGGGTCTTCTGCAAGAACAGTCAGTGTTCTTAACTGCAGAGCCATCTCTCCAGCCCTGTTTAATTCATTTTTAAATTAATTTATGTATTTTTATTTTATTTGTATGAGTGTTCTGCCCACATGTATGTAAGTGCACCACATGTATGCAAACCTGTGGAGGCTAGAAGAGGGTGTCAAATCCCCAGGACCAGAAGTTACACATGGTTGTGAACAGCCATGTCGATGCCGGCAAGCAAACCTGAGTTCTCCAGAAGAGCAACCAGGTATCTTATGTATTAAAGCATCTCTCTAGCCCCAGATGTGATTTTTTTTACATCAAATCCTATCCAACTTGCCATCTGGCATTATAGCTTAAGTCTGTAACTCTGAAAAACCTCTCCTTTCTCTGTCTTTCCTGTCTATGCCCACCATGCTCCCAAAGACACTATTTCCCCAAGACTCAGAGTATGGCTTTTACTTACTCCATTCTCAACTCCTACTTGTGATTCTCTCTTGTCCCTCCCAGACAAATCAGAAAAGATACTTCAGGAAGCCTTTCCTGGTTCTCAGCCAGGTGATTTCCTACCTCTAGGAGCCCTGAGGCAGCTTACTCCCTGGGATGATGTGTCTGATTATTTTCCTAAGCCCCCTCTTCAGGTAAAAGGCTGTGCGTGTCTGCACAGCAGAAAAAATGTTCAGCCAAAAAAGTGCCCTAAAGTAACATTCATTCACCAAACTAAACTGACGTGAATGCTGACCTGGAGCTGTTTTCTCTTTCCCTGGGCAGCTTGGCCAGTCAAAGCAATGCGGTCCAGGTAAAAACATAGTATTCTTTTTTCTCTAGAAGTAATGCTAACTGTAAATGCAGACTTTGGGGGTCACTTGATATTTCTTTAAAATACTCTTGTAGAAGAAATCAGCTCTTTAAGTTCAGAACCCAAATTTAAATCTATAGGCCATATGTATATATCAGTATCTGTAAGTATTATGTTTATTAACAAGACATAAATTGAGATTGAAAAATACTTAAGCAACTCCTACTGAAGTGTTCTTTGGGCCCATACACAGCTATTGGCTGTATACCCAGTTAGAATAAGTTTGATTAAGTTTGTTCAGTGCATTTTGGATAATGTAGAATTGATTGCTGCAAAATTTCCTGTCTTTAATATCTTTAAAAGAGGAAAATTTCAGAAAGTGCAGTAACAAGAAAGCCATAGGTTTTTGAGTTCTGTGGAATTCTATAATATGCATTGTTCTGCTTTTAAGAGTGCTAAAGATGGAAGAAAGAGAATTAGAACCCCCACATGGGTCATGAGGTATCATCTAAATTGAATTTCTCAGGTTCATTTCCCTATTTGTTCTTCAAGATGTGAGCTACTTCAAATCATCCTAAACTGCCATGAGGGTTCCTCTGTCTGATCATCAGGTACATTCATTTGTGAAGCTGCTTCAGCTTACAAGTCTGGAAAAGCTCTTAAAGAATCCTACTCCATCCTACCCTTCATTGTTAAGGCCATGGTCATAATATGCCTTAACATAACTGCAATTCCCTAACACTTTCTATGTTTTTTTTAAGATACTCTTACAAAATTTATTCAAATATTTATAAATCTGGAGCATCATATTGAGAGACTGGGGCAAAATCTTGCATTTTTCACTTGAAGCTCTATCTTAGGAGAAAAGTTGTCCAGACAGGGCTCTTGTGAGGTTTAGTGACTTTGGAAGGAACGGGAGGCCTGTGGACCACAATGCTCAAATCAGGGTGTGGTAATATCAGAGTTTAAAGATTTGATGGTCCACATTGGGCAACATTCTTCCAACACTAGAGTATACATAAAATTGTTCCATAGAAAACCTTAAATATTCTGGAACCTGCCTCATACTTTCCCTGTTTTTATGTGTCATTGAACCTAAACCTGCCAAACATGATTTATACATATTCATTCATGATTAATCATTTCTGGCCATGAGAACAAATGATATTTGCTTACATAGAAAGTCTATCCTTTAAATTCATTTAAAATGACATGGTTTCTAAAAATTCATTACTTATATTCATTGCTTAATTTGTATTTTTCCATGTAAGATGTACCCATGTTCTTGTTAAAAATTTAGAAAAACAATCTTAACTAAAAAAACCAGTTTACAGAATACATGCTAACTGAATGTGTGTCTTCTTTGAAGTAGGCATGTGTGATATTGAATAGAGCTGGACACCTGTGGTTAGCACAATAGGAAACACTTATTAAATGTTTACTGTGTTGCTGGTAGGCACTTTCCTGTACTTTAAATTCTCATTAACAATTCTGTGTTACACAAAGCATTGTAAGCAATGTACCACAAGGAAATTGAAGCACACAGTAAGCCATGTAAATTTCCCAAGGCCACACAATAAATAAATCGCCTAGGTGAACTGCAAGCCTAGTCCCTGAATCTCCAACCTATCTACCACAACCTGGACACATGGAGATTTGGTGCTGTGTTGGATTCTAGAACAGACTGGGTTGAATACCACCCCCACTACTTGTTGGCTGTATGTCTTTGGCAAATAAAGTATCTTGAACCTTTCTTTTCTCACGAGTAAATTGAAAAAACTTGGGGCCTGTCTTCTGCTGTTATCTTGAGAATTCTAAGGATGTATCTGACTCTCATTACAAAGTATATAGAAACAGCTAGGTTAGCAGTGGTAAAGATTCCTGATGATGCCTATTTCTCTGTGGGACCATGCGTGCCCCCTCTTGCTGAGGCAAAGATTCCCCAGCAACTCAGAGGAAGCACTGACTTCTTAAGATAGATGTAGTGACTCATGTCTGTAATTCCAGGTCTTTGAAGGATGAGATAAGACGATTATTACCAATATGAGGCTAGCCTGGACTACAACGTAAGGATAGTGAGTTCTAGGCTGGCCTGAGCGACAGAGTGAGACCCTTTTTAAAAAAAAAAAAAGTCCATGTTAATAATGATCATGCATTTTTCCCCTGTTGCTTTCCATCAAATTAGGAGTAGGGGCAGCCTGTTGGGGAAAGGGAAACTGATTTATAGTTGTTCATTGTTTGTTCCTTGTCTTTAGTTGGTCTGGTATAGATCAGCTATACTGACTGAAAAAACAATTCAAGTAAAATGAAAAGGTAGTTAAGGGGGAAATTTTGGTTACTAAGTGTGGTGGTTTGGATGAGAAATGTCCATCATCGGCTCAAGTATTCGAACACTTGGTAGTCCTGTTGGGGCAGTTATGGAAGCTTTAGTTCCTGTGCTGGAGGAAGTATGAAGTACATCTTCGGGGACAGGCTTTAGTTCACAACTGTGCCTCACTTCCACTTTGCTGATTCTGCTTCCTGCTTATGATTGAACAAGTGAACTCTCTGATGCTGCTGTGCCTACCGCTTTCTACCATGCATCCCCACCCAAGAGGACCTTGTATCTATGTGGAGTCATGAGTCCAAATAAACTCTTTCTCCTGTAAAGTGCCTTGATTGTGGTATTTTATCACAGCAACAGAAAAGCATACAATACACTAAGCTTTTCAGGGATGGAAATTTTAGTAGCAATCATTTTTGTAACTATGTTTAATTTACAGGACAGTGATGCCTCTTTAAAGATAAATCACACAGTGAAAGTTTGCTTCTGATTTTAGAAATTGAAGCATAGTTTGCTGTACCTAACTGTTTTCCATCATTATTTTATTTTATGCTATGATTTATTTTTGAGGAATTATGTCTCCTGGTATCAATACTTAAGGCGGGAATAATACAATCGATTAAAATGTAGCTCTGGCAGAAAAGTACTGCAAACTGGTTTGACTTTTGGCTATAAATAGCACACATGGAAACAGCTTGTGCTGCATCCCGATTGCCTCTGGATTTGAGACAAAACTGCCTAGTTCATTTGCTTTTACTTTTCTCTCACTCATTCTAAGCAGTTTTGTCACTCAGCAGTAAATTTTTAAAATGCCCTTTTGTTGCTTAAGAGGGGATTCCCTTTCATACTTTCTGATTAAACAGTCTTTTTTGATTAAGGAGAAGAAGGCTCTAGTAGTTTCTGTGACTTCACAGTGGACACTGCTGTTCCCTGTCCCCCTTCTTCACGTAAACAACTCCTGAAGAATTGACCCACCCGTGAACAAGCCGGGAGCACAGCAGAGGAGCACTCAGAAAACGAGGGCATGCTTGAGCAGCTCACTCTTGCTGTAGCGCATGGCTAAACTTCACAGGGCAAAATGATGTCATCATCTACGAAGTGCATGCTTGAGATCCACTCAACTGAGTTACAGAAAAAAGTCTCAAAAACAACAAAACTCCAAAACCTCAGAGTGTTTTAACTATGTTTTGTGCTGGGCTACATTCATTGCTATCCTTGGCCACATGTGGCTTTATGTGGTCCGAGAGCCACAGGTTGGACATTCCATTCAGGGGTTGATGTCATCCAGGGTGGATTATAAGCATAATTCCAGTTAAATACTGTCCAGAAAAGAGCAAAAGAATCCTGATTTTAGTCTGTAGATTGCTTATATTAAACAATGTTCCAAATGTATATTGTTTTCCTTTTTGTTTGTTGATACCAGAATTAAACCCAGGGCCTGACATCTGCTAAGCTGTACCACTAGGCACAAATTTGGTTATTTGGATACATTTGACACATTTGGATTTCTGGATTCTTACTGAAAATAAACAACAACAAAAAAACCCTCAACTATCGTGTGAGTAAGGCATAATTAAGGCAAGTGTTCCAGCATGTGCATATCTTTAATCCCAGTACTTGGGAGGCAGAGGCAAGCAAATCTCCGTGAGTTTGAGGCCACACGCCATGACCAAGGCAACTTACAGAAAGAAGAGTTTATTGGTTTTATAGTTCCAGAGGGGATAAGAGTCCATCATGGCAGGAGGGATGGTGCAGAGGAGGCCACAGGAGAAAGGAGAGCACTCACATCTTCATGCAGGCACAGGAAGCAGAGCGGGATAGACCAGAAGTGGGTAAGCTATACACTCTCAAAGCCCGCCCCTGATGACATGCTTCCTCTAGCATGGCCACACCTTCTAAGAGTTGTGTGACTCCCCTGAAACAGCTCCCAAAACTGGAGACCAAATATCCAAATACTTGGAGCCTATGGGGGACATTCTCATTCAAACCACCACACTGAGAATAAAAGACCAAAATTCTAAGCATACAATGAGAACTGCTGACACATTTGGATTTCTGGTTTCTTACTGAAAACAACAAAATTCAAGAATTTTGTAAGGGAGGTATTTGTGGCTCTGCATGGCCAGAAGATGGAGATAAGTGTGTGGAGGCTGCGGAGCATCCAGGCTGCACGTGAAATATGTCATTGGAAACCCACAGCCATGTTTTCTTCAAAAAGCATGGTATGTGAGCACTTAATGCTGAGTATTTCTGACAGTAAGATGTTTACAAAGTCAGTGAAGTCTGGCATTGCTTGAGGACAGGGGTACTTTATTTTGTTATTTTGGAAACATCACAAAGTGTACATATAACAACCACAACATCACTAGGCCATATAATGTTATGAATTCACTGTCATATATGTAGCTCAACCTTGACAGAAATGTTACTTGCTACAGGACTATATTTAACAGACAACAGAGAGACATGCTAGATCATCCCCTCCCCAAGAATATTTGGGAAAATGTGCACCAAAGTGTTTTACTTCCAGGGCTGGAAAGATGGCTCAACAGTTAAGAGAACTGACTGCTCTTGTAGAGGACCCGGGTTCGATTCCCAACATCCACATAGTGGCTAAAATCTGTATGTAACTTCAGTTCTAGGAGAATCTGACACCCTCTTCTGCCCTCTGTGGACATGGCAGGACAGGAGCGTGACTCACATACATGCAGGCAATACATTCATGCACATAAAATAAAAATAATAAATAAAATATTTAAAAAGTGTTTCACTCCCAATGCCTAGTCATTTGAGGAATGAAACACTTGGAGCCTTTAGCTAAATTCATAAAATCATTCTGGGTCAGAATTCCCCAATATTGTCAACTCTGTTCCCTTTTCTGAGTCTTGGGGAGTGCTCTAGTGAGCCACACCCATCCTTCCCCTTCATCTGTGTAGTAGTTTCTCTACTTCATATAGACCTTTGCTCCTTAACTTGAAATTGACCACTTTCCTGGGCTAATGTGTCTAATGAATTGTTCATCCAGTTTCAGTCATTTCCTTTACATTACTCTATAAATCTGGAAAGTCACAGTGAGCACCTCCCATTGAAGGGGTTAAAGGAACTTTCATATTCTGTGTGGAGATTTACAGTACTTAAAACTATTGAAACAAGTATTTTTTTTTTCTTATTTGGTGTGTGTGTGTATGTGTGTGTGTGTGTGTGAGAGAGAGAGAGAGAGAGAGAGAGAGAGAGAGACAGAGACAGAGACAGAGACAGAGAGACAGAGAAAGAGAGGAGGCATATGACACATGTGTGGGGGTAGGGCAGCTCTGGGGAGTCACTTCTCACCTTCTGGCCTGTTGAAGCCGCTCTCTTCCTGGTTCTGCAGCACTTCTGTCCTCCTGCCTGTGAGCCTCCTGGCTGTGAGCCTCCTGGCCTCCCGCTGATTCTCCAGTGTCTGCTTCCCACCTCACCAAACAAGGGCTTGAACTTCAGACATCTGCCACCACATCCACACATCTGCATTTTCATGTGGGTTCCAGGGATACTCCAGGGGTTGAATTTAGGTCTTCAGGCTTGTGCAACAAGAGCTTTTACCCTATGAGCCATCACCTTGGCCCCCAAATAAATATTTCTTCCAAGTGGCTGGATCTGATTAATGTGACTGCCCAGACTCTATGATTCTAAGCCTTTTTTTTTTTTTCTCCCCGAAGTCTGGAATGCTTTTGCGTCATATCATAAAAAAGTGTGCACTTTAAAATCAGTTGAGTTTTTGTTTATTGTTTTTTGTTTCATTTTGTTTTGTTTCTCCAGTGCTGGGAATGGAAACCAGTGCATCCAATATGCTAGGTAAATATCCTTCTCCTGGACTATACCTGCAGCCCTAAATGCAGATTGTTTTTATAAGTGGTATTTAGAGAGCTTGTTAAAAATTTGAGATAAAACTGGGAGTGGTGACTCAGGCCTTTAATCTCAGAGCATGGGAGGTAGAGGCAGGCCAGATCTATGCCAGCACATCGATTTCCAGGCCAGGTGAGTCTACAGGGAAACCCTCACTCAGAAAACAGTAACAACAAAATCTGAGATAAGACATTACCTTTTCACCGTGGAATTGTCTTCAACTCATGAATTGAATGTTTCTAAATTGATTTTCATAATAAATATGATAATCTGTGTACATGTAGAAGATGCATATAAATATGTATTAAATATATGCATTTCTACATTTTGCCTCCCTGAACAGAATTATAGTATAGGAAAGTAAGTCTGTTATGCCCATGAAAGTAAGACCTCAGAAATAAGAAGCTGCATGGTTGTTAGCATTTGGTTTATTGAAACTCAAACATTATCATTATCTACACACAGTCAGTGTCATAACTATTAATGTTTTCCTCCCTGCCGGTTGCCTCGTATTCCTCCCAATTTTTCCTTAGGCACTAGTAATATATATATTTTTGCCCCATTTCTATTGCTTGCTACATGATTAACAGACTGATCACAAGACAATTATTCCCTCAGTGAAGGAAAACACCCATGGCGTTCTGATTTTCAGTGATATACACTCTGATTTTAAGGTCCTTAGTTTTCTTTTCTGTAGCATCTGTACAATTAAATCACATACAATACAATCAGTACAATCACATAAATGGCTTATTATTTCATAGTTTCATGATTACTGAATTTTCTGTGAACTATTGGCAGCAAAACAGACTGTTATGAGCAAACACAAGGTTTGGGAACTTGGGAGAGGCTAAATCTTCCAACACCTTACCCAAGCCACACTGTGCCAGACAGTGCCATATGGAGTCTTGGAGTGAATCCCTCTGCTTAAGAGAACATTTGACTTTCAAATTCATGTGGCCACAGATTTGCTGACTGGAGAATATTTGCGTTTGAAATTGGAAGATGACTTTTGACGGAAACATCATGTAGAATTTGCCCATTTTCTCTGCATCGCCTGCTTTCTTCCCTGTTACATAGAGCAAACTACTCAAAAGACAGGGCTTCTTGTAAAATAAATGGCTTACAATCTAAGGATAATGATGAAATTCCATTTTGCTGATGGTATACTGTGCATAAAAGTGTCAATAAACCAGGAACAAGTAATAAAGAACTCCACAACTTCATAAAACCATCTTTTTTCCTGCTTCCTATTAGATCCTGTAGAAATATCTCTATTTCTTCTGAGTGTTCATCCATGAAAGATGAAACTGAAAGAAAAAAAGTTTTATTTTTATAAAGTGGGCAGAACTTCCAAAATGTTGAGTTTTGGTTACACTGTTTGACTCATTTCACATCTCTGATCTCTGATCACCAGACAATCTTATTTTTCACATAAGACTTTAAAAGTCCTAAGCTTTAAAAAGTGGGAATTTATAGACATTCTGTAAAATGCAGGGCTGGGAATTCTAGGGAAACAGACTAGCAGTTGTAGTTAACTGCCAACTTCATGGACGCCCATGCTTGGCTAATCTCTTCCTCACCCCCAAAACATACTGCATTTCAGAACATTCCTTCAATGCCTCTAATGTATTAACAGAAAGATGACCAGCATCCATTCCAAAGGAGGGTTCTGTCCTTATCTGCTGGTTCACTAATGAGACCACTTCGATTTTGTTTACTTTTTATTATTCAAAGTAACGTGCTTATTTTTTAGAAGCTTAAAAATTATGAGAAATACACACAAAGAAAATTTTCCTCAACTTTTCATCCCATAGCTCAAAATTAACATTATAGGATCTCCAATTTTTTTGCCTGTTAAGTAACGTGAGTATTTGTATATAATGAATTTTCAACAAAAATAAAGATTATCCATTATAAACCAGTGCATGCCTTTAATCCTAGCACTTGGCAGGCAGAGGCAGATGGATCTCTGTGAAACTGAAGCCAGCCTAGTCTACATAGTGAGAGTTCCAGGGTAGCTGGGGCCACATGGAGATGCTGTCTCAAAAAAAATATCATATACCACAAAGCATAATTTAGAGCTGATAACTCATATTCAAAAGTCTGTTCTAGAAGTTCCTTTTTTATTTTTAACTTCATTTTACAACTTGTGCATATTTTCTTGTTGAAACATAGAGTCCTATCACATTCTTTTAACAGCTACCCTGTATTGTGGTGTGTGGATAACCCCAGATTTTCTTATCATTTCCTTTATTGTTGGATATTTGGTTTATTTCTAAAAGTTTTCAATGAAAATACCTGATTATGCATTTTTAGATGCTCAGGCCAGTTTCTGTGGGACAATTTTTGGATTTGAAAGCTTTTTGTCAAGTGTGAGTCTTAAGTGTTACATTTTAAGAAGTTGAGGATGTGCAGGTCAGACTGAAATGGTGACCACGCTTGGGACTTATGAATGGCAGCTGAAAGAAGCGAGGTTGCTGAGATGTGGCTGGAGAGGTGCGGAGGATGCTGCAGATGCAGTGCACACCTTCACACTGTCATGGAGCTGTCATTCCAGCCAGGGTCGGACTTGATCTGGTGCTGGGGACTGGGAATCAGGAGTACAGGGATACCAACATCTGACCTAAAATTCAGTTTCTTTACGCATAAAATTGCTTGACCTCAATAAATGCAGAGCAGTATGTCGGATGTGTAAGGCTTTGCCTTGGCAGTAGGAGCAGAAGCTGGGGGCGGGGGACAAGCCGTGACGCTTGCATTTTAGTGGGGCAAACAGATGTCAAGTATATAAATGGCAAGATGATTTCTGATGATGGTCAGTGTTTGAAAACAATAAAATAGAATCACATGATAGACCTTGACTAGAAGGGAAAATGTCAAACTAAAACTGAAAAGGATAGACAGCGACGGTTCGAAGGGAGATTGTCAGGCCTTAAATTCCAAAGCCTTGGCAGTTAGAAAATGAATGTACTAATATGAAGATTAAATTATGTAACCTGTAAAGTCACTGTGTCCACCCATAGCATAGTGTTTTAATCCTAACAAAGTTTATCTGTATATGGTCATCCTTCCCCCCAAGTATCCAGTCTCACTGCAATTAAACTGCGATGCTTGCTTTCGTGATAGAAAAATTTATCTACCAGAAATAAAAGACCTATCCTTGTTGGCATGTGTTCCCAGGTAGCTGGCTTTAGGCAGACCTTGCTCTTGAGGTATAGCCTCATAGTGCTTGGAAAACAATCCAGGGCCTGCTCCAGAGCAGCAGGCTGGTTAGTGCTGGCTGCTGGCTGGCTGGAAGCAGCTCCTTTGCCAGAAACTGCACTGAGAGCAAGACAGGACAGGTTCTGAATGAGTGATTCAAAGCCCTCTTCTCTTTCCCATGTGAGTCAGTGTTAGTCAGAAAATTACCTTTGCAGGGAGACTCGACTGCATTTTAACCCTTAAAGTGATACTCTCTCTGCACTTAGGTGTGAACTTCTGTTTACCAGGACAGACTAACAATCTTTGGGGTCTCAGAATATGTTTCTTTTCTGGCAATGGAAGATTGGCCTGTGGGTCATTTTAACAAAGAAAAGCAAGCATACAAAACCACCCTCCTTTTCAAGGATCACTAAAATAGTTCTCAGCTGAACTTACTTGCAAGGAAGAGGGTGGGTACTCTGTCCTAATGGGTGGGGTACATTAGCTATGCAGTGCCTGGGCCAAAAGACCTTCTCCACTGAGCGTGGTTATCCAGGTAATCAAATTTGAAAGTGCTTTTGGGGATGGGACACAAAAAGCCAGAACATATGAGCACGTATTGTAGAGGCAAAACATTATAAGATATTGTTGGAGGAGAGGGGAGACTTTTAAAAGTCTTATGACAATTTCCAAAGAGAAAGAAGGTTCTAAACTTTTTGTGTATAAAACTCATTATTTTAAAGCTTTATATAATAAACCTCATGGTATAAAATTCTAGAGATAATATAATATCCATTATCTTTTGTACCTCTACTTTTTTTTGTATAAATAAGAATATAACCAAAAAAGAAAGAAAATGGGTCTCTATGGATGTAGCTCTTTTTGTGAATATGAACAAACAACAATGCAGAGCACTGCTACCCACCCTGTCCACAGGAAGGCCAGGTAGAGGCTGTGTATAACACAAATATTTTCATTGGCATCAGTGTCAATGATTTCAAAGCCTTTATTTTAAACCTTAAATGTCTTATGATTGTTAAATTATTTGTAGTTGCCTTAGCGAGTATCCAAAACCAAGAAGTTGGTAGGGGACTGTTCCCAACAGGAGATATCAAAGGTGAAGCAGCACTCTGTCCTGCAATTACTGCGAGTTTCCATACCATTTCCTTTTCCTATCCTGAAGTGAAATTGCAAACACTGTTTTTCATGCCTTCTTTGGGGCATATTTCAGCCTGCTATCCTTTCTTCCACCTCTTGCTGGCAGTCGTCCACCAGACTGCACATGACCAGCTGGCCCTTGGCAGATCTTAGGCCCAGGTGCGAAGTAGCTGAGAAGCGTTTTGAAGCCAGGATGGGAATGATTTCATTTTCCATTGATGCTATGCAGAAATGAAGGGGATTCAAGTGCCTTCAGAAAGCCTTCCTCCAGTGAGTGGAGTTTTGGGGGGTTTCCAGACCTACAACTGCCTTTATTCTTGGAAGTATCATTGTTGCTTTCCCTCTCTTCCATTTATATCCCAGGAACTGATTCAGAAAGCATAGAAATTGGATTTGGAGCTGCTGAATGCTAGCAGACAGCTGACTGTACTCTTCCCAAGAGATCGTGCCAGCTGGGTGGGGGCATCGACTGCGTCTGCTCTCTTTGCTGGTCTGGCTGAGTCCCCTAACTCCAATCCAAGTACATCTCACAGCTCTAGAACGAAAGTGTTTTTGCTTCATTCTTTAGATATTTTGTGGTTTGGGGCTCAATCAACCAAAGTTTGATTTGTAATCCTCAGTAATCAGTTTCAGAGCAGCTGGCCAAATAGGCAGGTTTCATCTGGACTTTTTTTTTTTTTTTTGTAATTTCATACCTTTTATTTATTTATTATCATCAGATCTGGATTCCAGTTTCCCAAGGAGGACCCACTATGCTCCCTGAGTACTTACAACAATGAATATGTTAAGTTTTAGATCACCCAATATATGACCTAAAAGCACTAAAAATGTTGTGATTGTCTAGACTAAATATAATTGTATAGAAATGAATTACTTGATAGAAAATATGAGCTTCCTTTATCTCAGGGTAGAGTGATTTAGTTAAGTGGCTTAAAATAAGATAGAACCTTAAATGAAATTTTTTTTTTGTTCTTTTTGAGACAGGGTCTCTCTGTAGCCCCAGCTATCCTGGAACTCACTATGTAGACCAGGCTGACCTTGAACTCACAGAGATCCACCTGCCTCTGCCTCCCAAGTGCTAGGATTAAAGGCGTGTGCCACCATATCCGGCTAAACGAAATATTTTTTTAAAAAACTAATAGGACTGGAGAAATGGCTCAGCAGTGAAGACCACTGGCTGCTTTTGCAGAGGACCTGGGTCCAGTTCCCAGCACCCACACGGTGGATAACAACTGTCTGGAACAGAACTCCAGTTCCAGGAAATCTGACACTCTCTTCTGACGTCCAGGGGCATTGCATGACATGGGTGTACTTACACACATGCAGGCAATACACTCATAAACATAAACATAAAAATAATAAATAATTTTTAAAAAATTATTTTATTTAAATAGAATCAAACATAGACAAGCATTAACTTGAGAAGCACTTTTAACTTTTTGTTAGGGAGATCTTTGAAAAGGACTTGTCTTTTTATGCTAACATCACCCTAGATAAAGGGCAAGTAAATATCATTTTGAGGAGAGCTTGTATGAGGCCAATGAACAAAGTGAGAGGGCACACTTTTCTATGCCAGACATTTTCCACAGTACTTGATCTAATGGAATGTCACCTGAGGGTGGGTGTCAGGGTTGAGACACAGAACTGGGAGAGGCTGAGTGATGAATATGAGATCTCTGACTGATCCTAAAAAGTCAGAGCTAGAGCTCAGGGTGATATGGCTGCAGACATCTAGGGTCTGCAAGTTCACCCAAGATGCCCTGGCTGATGGACACAGGGTCTTGTAAGCTTCCTTTACAGCCCATTTCCCAGGTTAATTACTAATTGTACTTTACAGCTAGTTTCTCAACCTTCTAGAATTCTCAGTGATCCACCTGGAGGCAGCAGTGTTTTACGGATGGTTTAGTCATGACAACATTAGTGTTTTGTGGCAGGACACAAAAGTCTTCGCCATGAAGACAGCTTGACAAACAGGTGTCTGAGGCAGATGGGAGGGGGGTGATGGTAAGGGGGAAATGTTAGTCTATGGTTCTAACCTGTAACTTGGAGTCAAAACACAAGATTAGCTTGGAGTTGTCACTTTCAGTAGGGGATCTGTCATCCCAAAGCCTCAGAAGCAGACCTACAAGGCCCCGTGGTACCTTGTTGGCAGTCAGGGAAGCCTGGAAAAGGGCTGCAGCTGGTCCGAACCAGAATCCTGAATTTAAGGAAGTCACCTTGCATCAGCGGCCTCTCCTCAAAAGTGAGGAAGGTTCTTCCTTCCAGTTTCTGAATTAAGAATCAGTAGGAATGAACAGCACTGAGATGCAGTTCCTTGATAATCCTTCTGAACACTGTGAAATCCAAGGGCTCTTTTAAAGGATTCAGATTCCCCAGGTCATTAATGGCAGAATTGGTGCTGGGATTCCCCATCTCCCTCTTTTTTAGCATGTGGCCTTGAGGCCAAGCTAACCAGAACCTCAAATGTCTTCTCGGTGGGAATTAGTTTGGGCATGATGGTCCAGACAGTCATCAAAGATTTCCTAGACAAATCATCTAGCACCAAAGGGAATCTATAATTGAAAACATCTTAGGGCATCCCTCCCATCTAAGGGCTCCCCCTCACAACCCCTGTGTTGACAGTAGGTGCTTTTAGTCTCATTTTCCTCTCTAAAATTGCACTCTTTGATATAGATGAGCAGAATGTTTTTGCTTTGCAGACAAGAACCTCATCTCCACAGTCTCAGTATCTCCCTTTTTTTTTTTTTTTTTCTTTTTTGAGACAGACTCTCACTATGTAGCACTAGCTGACCTGGAACTTGCTATATAAAGCACACACTCACTGTAAGTGTGAGTAAAGTGGCCTCACACAGGGATCCACCTGCCTTTGCCTCCTGAGTATTGGGGTTAAAGGTGTGTGCCACTACATCTGTCTTAAGGATTTCTTCCTTTTTTATTTTACATGTATGAGTGTTTGCCTGCATGTATCACATATGTGCCTGGTGCCCATAGAGCCCAAAGGAGTGTGTCAGATGCCCTGGAGCTGGAGTTACAGATAGTTGGTTGTTAACTGATATATAGGTACTGGGAACTGAACTTGGGATGGTAGAAGCCAAGAAAGGAGAAAGTGACTATGGGAGAAGAGTAGCAGGAGCTCCAGAGGGGGGAGTAGGCCACAGGCACTATAAGGGGAGAATGAGAATATGGGGCAAACTTTAATTGAGGAGAGGAGAGGGAGGGCAATACAGAGGGAAAGGGAGCAAAGGGAGAGAGTTAATAATAATGAGGATAAATGAAAAAGCCATCGGGAAATGTATTATTTTATAAGCTAGGATCCACATGTAAGAGAGAACATGTGACATTTGTCTTTCTGGGTCTGGGTTACCTCACTCAGTATGTTTTCCAGTTTCATCCATTTTTCTTTCAAATTTCATGATTTAATTTTTCTTTAGAGCTAAATAGAACTCCATTGTATATATGTACCACAGTTTCATTATCCATTCAGCAGTTGAAGGACATTTAAGTTTCCATTTTGTAACTATTGTGAAAAAAGCAGCAATGAACATCTAATTAATGTGATATCTGAGCAGTGCTTCATTTAATGATTACTTTATATTGG
>NW_008354421.1:1052594-1108654 GCF_000622305.1 Nannospalax galili
GTGAAAAAAGGAACATCTAATTAATGTGATATCTGAGCAGTGCTTCATTTAATGATTACTTTATATTGGATATTTAGTAATTTTCTTTAAAGAACTTAAAAGTCTGTATTTCTATTTTTTTTTAACAAGGAACTTTGATTCAGTTGTAGACACACTCTCTTCTATTACAGCAATCTCTCCAAAGGACAAAGAATTAATCCATGTGTTTCTTTCATTGTTTTTTATCATTACAAGCAATTCTAAATGCATTGTCATAACTTGTGTCAGATTCTGAGAGGAAAGTGTTGTTTAGTAATCCAAGCACTGCCACCTTGTATTAAGTTCTGCAAGTCTTTTATTTGTATTATTATTAAGTTCACATGAAAATTTTATTTTAAAATATCAATGTTAAGATACCTTCATTTTACTTAGACATAAGTAAAATAAAAGCATAACAAATTCAATCTGTGATACCCCATTGTTAATTTTGGAAATATGCATCATTTGATTTTATTTTACTTATCAAGATCATTGTAAAATCACCAATTACATTGCCAATACAATATAAATATTTAGTCAATGGTTACTATTTTTATGATTTCTGCTTCACAAATATTTGTTGTGCCATTATTGCATTTAAGAAGTTATATTTATCAACACTTAACATTTGAGATAATCTGTTTTTTAAAAATAGATTTGACAACCAATTTACAGGGTGGAAAATTGAATCATAGTGTAAAACACAAAGGTTTCCCAGAAACCTTTTTGAGAAATAAGAGCCATTGAAACACGAGGCTCATGGTCCCCTTCTCAGTTTCCCTGCATTCACTCAGCTTGTTGCACTTAGAATCCAGTCACGCATTTTCATGGAATCTGCCCATGACATCCATACTTCTTTGGTCACTTCTGTCTTCCGATTAATTTCTGCCAGGTCTTTTTGAGTAGTTTGGCTTGCTGGTCCTTGGATTGAACTACTGGAATGTAGACTTTCATCAGTAAGCTTTATAATCCTTCAGGAAGAGTCGATTGTTAGAGATATATATTTTTAGTAGCAGTTCATGTGTAGGAACATGCACATACTTGATAACTGTATGAAGTTCAAAACAAAAGCATTCCTAAGTGTTGGTTATTATGTACTCAATTTGTAAGGGAGATAGAACATGTGGATTCAGTTATTGTTATAACTTTACTCATTTGAAACCTGGAAACAGATTTTAATTATGTCAAAGAAAGCAGAATTCTCCTAGTTAATGAAAGACAGCCTCCACAGATTCAAGAAAGACATACATTTTCAGAGGTATTTAACTCTAGAAGCTCTGGTGGAATCCAGGCCTTCCTGCTTTGTCTGTTTCTGTTCTGAGACAGGCCCTTGAGATCCCAAAGGTCTCAACTCACACCTGCTACCTCTTTGCAAAACATCTATTATTCCCAGCCCTTGCCTTTTGCAGGTAATTTAGTGAGTGACTGGAAAGTACCTTGTGTTAAATCATGCTATCTGGTCACTTAGTACCTTCCCATGTACTCATTTTACTGGGCCCCAATCATTGCATCCATCAATATACAAACTGCAAGCTGTGCAATTTGTTGATTATCACAAACCATTCAGCTCTTTGTAACCAGTTCCCAGATTGGCAGAAGAGGCCACCCCCAGAACCCCAGCACACTTTGCACCTCCTTAGGGATAGGGTAGCCCCTTGCCTGATAGTCACTCTAAGTCAGCTTTGCCCATTTTGGGATTTTGTACAAATGGAACCATCCATGACATTCTTCTCTGCATCTGGTTTCTCTCTGTCATTATGGAGTTCCATGTGGTTGCATTACTTTCATTCTCATAATGGTAGAGTACCACTATCAGAGATTTTCCATTGCATGAATCCATCCCATCACCTCTAGACCTTTTGGTTGTTTTCTCTTTTTTTGTAACTATTAGTTCATTACATGTCACATGTGTTCCCTGTGCACTTCTGTGTTTGCTTCTGTTGGATGCTGAGTGGCATGAAATGCTGGGTCATAGGGCAACTTTTGAAGTTTTGGTAGGTAATACCAAACAGCTTTCTAAAGCTGTCATAGCAGATTCTGTTCCATAGGAGAGATATTTGGCAGTTTCAGTTGCTCTAAATCTCCCAATAATTGCTATTGTTTGACTTCTTTATTTACCTGTTTCTGATGAACATATTCTCTGAAATCCTGGAAACCAATATTTACCACATTAAATTTGAAAAAAAAAAACAACTGCTTGTAATGCCAAAGACACAGAATGGAACGCTCAACAGTGAACAAGCCTGGAGTCAGACAAGAAAAAGCTTTAAGACCACCTCTGTCCTTGCCCTCCTAGCCACTTAATATCTCTGGACCTCAGTTTCTCATTTTATAAAATTGAAATAAATCACAGGATAGGGTGAAGATTCAATGTCACAGTGTCTGAAAACAGAAGGCCTACAGCCTACTAAATTCAGCAGTGCTTTCTTCTTTCTCCTCTCCTACAGATTCTTTTCTTTTTTTCAAACACAAGGTCTTATTTCTGCACCAAAGCTTATATCTCCTAGGAAAGCAGGAGGGCCTGTGTAGCCATGGGCCACAGTCAGTCAAGAACAGTGAGATGTGGAGTCCCCTTTGCTTCTTTCTCTTCCTAGATGATAGGAATTATCATAGCTTTGCCAGGGCCATTCATTAAATCAGGGGCTGACACCTAAAGACAGCTTAGAAATCACCTCGTTGCATGCCCCCTTCACTAGGAAGCTGGCTCCTCTAATAATCCCTCAGTTTATGGCTGAGGTGCAACTAGAACCCAGACTCTTCTTTCTTATACTAACAATTTTTGCACAGTATTTCTTACATCTAATAACAAGACGTAAATATATTTGTAAGCAACAAAAATGAAAATTATTTCTGACCTATTGTTACTATAAAGTGATGAAGAAATTTCAAAACTGTTCACAATAAACTCCAAAATATTCTAATATTAAAAACACTTTACTGTTCATCACCCTTGAAGGAAATTAATGCAATCTTTTTATTGAAATGATTTATCAGCTGGGATGGGGTGTGATTAAAAATGACCTTGCTATCATTTTGAATCATAAAGACTAAAAGCCAAAGTCAGATGAGGAGAGGAAGTTTAATTTGAAGCTAGCAGGACTAACCCACGAATAAAAGGAGTCAGACCCCTTGTTCAAGTTTTAGAGGGTTTTTATACTCATGTGAGGAATATAAGCAAAAGGTACATAGCAGATACGTGGTAATTAAGTAAGATAACATATGGAGGCAAAGGTTAGAAAGCTTTGGAAAACAAAGACTTCCATCCTGGGCATCCACATGGGGTGGGGGGGGGTACCTTCTGCTCACCTCCCTCATACCTATCTCTTGTCTCAGAGTTTTCCTGCTCCAAAGTTATTAGTATTGGTCAAGGAAAGACATACTAGTTTAAGAGTAGGCACATTTCCTCTGGGAAAATTGCTACTGTGTAACTCCCACATTCAACAGGCACCTTACAGTTTAGCTGAAAACAACAGCAACAAGCCCAAAGAAACATAAAAATAAACAACAAGAAGAAAAAAACAAGGCAGCCTCCCAAAATGATGTCCTCGGCCTTGGCTGCTATCGCTAAAGGAACATTTGATGTTAGCAAAGCAACAGCCCCGCAGAGCTTCTGGACCAACCACAGACATGCAGGTCTCCACAAGTCTGCCCTTTGTCTGAACTCTGCAGAAAAACATAATCCCTCCTTTTCTTCTTCATATCCTTTTTCTAAACATGCTTTCTTTATTGCTTTGGGCTACCCTAGGATACTGTATGTCTTTACTTTTTTTCTGAAGCTTCCTTCTCCCAGCCACGTAGCTGCCGGTCCTCCGTGTGTCTGACCTTCATGCAAGCTCTAAACCTGCATGGCTTCGTGGCTTTCTTTGCTCCTCCCTTCCATTCTCCTCCTCAAGTTTGCCTGCCCTGAGGATTTTCCTTAAAATTCTAATGAAGTAGTCCTAAAGCTTCATTTTGGGAGCCTAATTCTTTTATGAATGAGACTAAGAACCCTCTAGGAGATGCGCTTTCTCCCCCATTTCAATAATACATTTAAGATAATTGTTCATCTCCCTATATTTATATGTATAGGAATAAATATGAATTGCTTAGTAAATTCTCACAGTAAATGGTGTTTATGTAAGTGTTATTATGTCTCATTATTAAAAAAATAAAAAGCAAAGCAGGGGCAACAGGAGGAAACTGCTGTGGCTGCTAGGTGAGCTTCCCAAGGAACACGGTCCTCGCCTTTCCCTCAGACCTCTGCAAAATAATCAGTGCCAGCCACAGAGGCTATATCTCTGAAAGCTGTGGACAGTGTTCACATGCTCACTGTGGGCACTTTGCAGAAAGCCTACACCACAGCATCAGGAGGATATATGAGGTTGACATCTGTGTGTGTGTGTGTGTGTGTGTGTGTGTGTACAGTGGTAACTGTGAGGAACATAGAATAAGCTTCACGAAGCCATTATTAAGTGGGCATTGGAGAGTTTCGAACTTGCAAACTTGGAATAATTAGAACCTCAATACTGATGTCAGGAAGACCAAGGTTAGTCTAAGATATGGGTATGTGTGGAACTGGCCCTTGAACAAGGAGAAAGAAGAGACTCTGGACCAGACCTATGACTTACACCACTGGGCTGAGTGTGCCTGTAAGTCCACATTGTCAGAGCCTCTTACAATTGTTTTATTTTTATACTTCCACATTTACGTGGGTGCTTTGAAAAGTTTCTACCCAAGCTAATGTTGTAATGCATCCTTTCTTTCTCTTCATAAAATGCTTAAAGGGACATTATCCTTTCAGGCTTTAAGCTCTTTAGGGTACTGGATATATCATTGTAAAGGCCAGTAGGAAATGCAGGGAGCCCACCTCTGACTGGCTGCCCTCCTGGCCACAGGGTATGTTTGGTCATTCAGTGAGAACACGCCAGCTTCCACCGTCAGGCATGTGGGGAAGTTCTGGCAGAGGCTAACTGAGAGAGAGGGCTCTGTTCTACCTTCCAGAAATAGCCATCCACCATCACAGGACAAGTCAATAAGTTGGCAAAGCCTCTGGATAGAGCTGCTCAGCTGAAACAGCCAGGTGTGCTGTCCTCAAGGGAGGCCACAGGCCAGTGAACACTAAGGGCTTGCTGGCGAAGGGAGGGGCAGCAGGTTAAAGTTGGACAACCACCTGAAATGTTCCCCCAAATCTTTCTGTAGAGATTTTCTCAGTATCAAATAGTAGAGAAAAATGTTTATTTTACTTAAGAGTCAAATTAGAAAGGTAAAGTTTAACTCAAAAAATAAACTTAAAAATTGCTTTTATTTTTAACAGAGCCTCTTTTGGTTTTATTTGCTTTGTTTTGTTTTTGTTGTTGTTACTGTTTTTGAGACAGGGTCTCCCTGTAGCCCCAGGTGGCCCGGAACTTGCTATGTAGACCAGGCTGTCCTCCATCTCACAGAGAGCCACCTGCCTCTGCCTCCCAAGTGCTGGAATTAAAGGTATGCACAATCACGCCCAGAAACAAATTCTTTCTTCTGCCTTGAAAATTAAGGAGAAGAGAATTGATGTCAATAGAGATATCAAGTAAGCTTGAAACTTCTGCCCCGCCCTACTCATCATACATTGCAAAGAAAAAAGTATCAATAAAACCTGACTTTTTTGTCTAATCTGATAATACAAATCTGGTACATTCAGAGTTTTGTTTTTTTTGCTTTCTGTTTCTGTTACTTAGGGGTAGAACCCTGGGCCTCACGCGTGGTTGGCAAGTTCTGTAACAGAGTCACACTCCAGGGTAAAAGCCATCCTCAGTTAATAATTAATTGCCTATCGAAACAGTTTCCTAATATTAATTGAGTGCTTTTCCTCCATACACAGTGATGTGATGGTGAGAAATCCCTTTTCTATGAGATGTGACAAAGTGAGATTGCAGACAGAATCAAATGATACCTCTTGTTTGAGACAACAGGACATAACATAAGTATCGAATTTCGATATTACCTTTAAAGACAACATTGGCTCTGCAAATGCCTGTCTGAGCAGCCTCTCCCTTTTGGGAAAGTAGAATGTGGTGGAGTTCGGAGATTGCTGAGGGCCTTGTCTTCCTGCCTAGTGTCTGAACTTGCTCAGAATGTAACACCTCTGTTCTACCCACCCTGGACACAGGAAATTAATCACTGTGGCCTCTCTAAGGCTAGACCCTTATCCTGCGTTCTTGTCTTGACCTTTGTTTACCTCTGATGTGATTGTCTGCCTGTGTCTTCTCTGGCCCCAATCCCCACCTGTCCTGGTTCTCCTGTCTCCTTCTTCTCTCTTTGCCAGAGTCTCTGAAAGGCCCCCATCTTTTTCGGGAAGACTCTACCGTCGAAATCACCCATTCTGATTCTGTCACCTCTCTAGCACCTCCTGCACCTGCTATCAGCTAGGGTGTGTTAGGAAACTGCAGACACTCCAGGTCCCTCAGAAGCCCAGAATCTACATTTTAACAAATTCCCCCTTAGAGTTTGAGAGGCGCTTTGCTTGCAGGCCTGAGGGATACAGGCATCGCACCTGGGCTGGAACACGTATTTCTTTCTCAGTTTTTCTGCCACATTGCTGTACCTCTCTGTGAGGTCAGGGACTGCCTTCCTGGCAGACTGGGCAGAATGACTTCCTGCAGTCCCTGACAACACCTACAGCAACCTGTTTTCCAGGATTCAGAAGACACTGTTCTCCTCCCCTAGTGCTTATCAGTTTATGCCTGGATAGCTCAAAAGGTCTACTTAGAAGCAGTCCTTACTTCCTGATACTCTGTGTGAATAACTCACCTTGCTACATGGATACTGAGCCACTTTATTCATGACAAAGGGAGTACTCTCTTGGGTTGACAGTAATCACTTCCATTGTTTCAGTCAAAGGTCATTCACTTTTGTAGAGGAAAAAAATGCGTTACAACAGTGAAGATGTTTATGTGGGAATGACCCATTCTCATAGGTATGCATATATATTTGTTTTTTGCCTTCAATGGCCTATGAGTGGTAGTGTGAGAAATATTAACCTGTATTATTTCAGGTCTGTCTTCCTCCTAGACTGTCAGCTCTTTGAGGGCAAAGGCCCTTCATACTCCCAGTAATAGGCATAGGGCCTGGTACATATGCGAGGCTTGTAAACATCCCAGCAATGATGAACTCATTAACTGTTCTTGGGACACAGTTGATAAATTTTAAAACATTTACGGTAAAGGATGTTTGTGGAGCTGCTTATTACTATTACTATTTATTTATTTATTTATTTATTTTGAGTCTCCCTGTAGCCCCAGCTGGCTGGCCTGGAACTCGCTATGTAGAACAGGCTGACCTTAATCTCACAGAGATCCACCTGACTCTGCTACCTGAGTACTGGGATTAAAGGCATGCCCAGCTACTACTACCATTATTATTACCGTCATTATTATATTTATTTTCCAATATGCATGGTACCTACTACTTATAAAGCTTTATTAATATTGCTTTTAAATAGAAATGGTTGAGAGAGGAGGCCAGAGCTGACCCAAGATTTGTGCTACTCTCAGCCTTGGTCGGAGAAGCTTCTTGTTGCAGTAGACAGCAGTTAATGCAGAGATTCAGAACTGGTCTAAGTACTGAGAATAAGTTTCTCTGCTCCATGCTAAATGAGCTATCTGTATCAACCACACTCCCTGCCCCAAGGCTCAGGGAACATCTTGGAAGAGGGGACAGAAAGAATGTAAAAGCCCCAACTCAGGGAGGACAGCGTGAAACTGTCTTCTAGACATGACAGAGCTGTTGGATTCTTGAACTCACAACAGCTCTGGTTACTTACAAAAGAGTTACACAAAATCAAGCCAGTCAAAATTCAACATGGATGGGAGAGGGGTTCATGAAGCCCCCCTCCTAGCTGAGAACCTATTGATACTTTCTGCCAACTGGGGAAGGGAGAGTTTCTCTTTGGGAGTGTGGCCACTGGTATGTTGCTCATACTTCTGTGGGTGTCCCCAAACCCCTGCACATACAGGTAGCACTAATTAGACTCAGTGGGTTTTAAAAAAATAAAGAGGAGATGAAGTCAGGAGGCAGGCATGTTAAGGGGTGGAGAAAGGGGCGTGAAGAGCAGTTATGGTAAAAATGCATTGTAAGTATATATGAGATTTTCACAAAATAAATAAGGTATATTATTTTTAAAAAGAAGGATTGATGAGAATGAGCCAAATTGTTTATGGCTAGAAACTTGCCAAGTGTCTCTTTGGGGAGATTAGATAACACTGTGTTCAGGTGAGTGAATTGCCTATTTGTTGCAAGTTGGAACTTTGTTGGACTGGTTTACAGGCCAGGAGAAAAGAGATAGTGAGAGGTCATCTGTTTTGAAAGTCTGGAAGATTCCATGAACTAAATCCAAGTGTTACAACATAGGGAGATTCTCAGGTGGTTCAGGGTAATGAAATCTCTTTAACATTTAAAAAAAAAAGTTCTTCATGTGGTTCTCTTTGGGAGTTCTGTATAAGCCAAACCTCTGAAAGCTTACATGTTTGTGACCATCAACAAAATTGGAAAGGAGACTCAGAAACCAAAGAGAAAGTAAACTCATTCTGAGGCTCACTGGAGCATCCCCTCCTCTATTGCTTCTGTGCTTCCAGAGGTTAGAGAAGAGAGCCAAAGGGACACTCCTGGTCCTCAGACGCCCTGTGCTTCCCTTCCCCGAAGTGCCTTCTTGGCTTAGAAGGGTGTCTCAGACATCTTCACCTTGTCCTTGGTGGGAGGAATTAAGAGGCTCTGCTCTTCTAGAGATCTTTGGTCTCCTAACCGAGGAGCCCTGCTTCTGTAGATTGCCTTCCTCTCTGTCCCTCTCCCAGTCAGGGCTGCGGGCTGCTTTCTTTCTCCCCCTTGGTACTTGTTTTGAGAATGACTTCTAAACACAGTCTAGAAATGCAACACACTGCAGCATGATTTGCCCTTTGGTCTTTTGTTTTGGATTGCAAAGCTTTCCATTGAAGTTAAATGGCCTGACCTCTGAAACCTTTCATACATACTGCCCTAACACCTCCTTTCCAGGTAGCCCAGCCTTCCTCATGGGCACCCAGGTCTTCAGCATTCTCCCTGTGAATAATGTGAACTTTCGTCTGGCGTCTCTGGTCACTTCACTTCCTCTTTTCAACATGAGGCAGAATCAGATCATCTGTGCCTTCTCTCTAACCACAGCAGCCCCACAAAGCCAACTTCTAGGACAGGATGTGTCTACCTTGGGCTGCTGAAGGAATTTGGGGGGGAAAAAAGCCTAACAATTGTGTCAGCTGACAGACAAATGCAGAGCCCTCTGCCTTGCCATAGAGACCCTAGAGGCAGCTGCTGATCCTTCCTTCTGGTCAATGCTGGCTTATTTTTGACAGTTATTTCAACTGGACCAGGGACTTCCCTTGCTCAAGTCTCCTATTTTTGTCTACTCAAGTTCTTTTTCTGTTTCCTCTCCACTTCTCATCCTCTGGCCAGCACATCATTCCTCATAATACAGCTCAAGCCTCAAATCCTTTGAGAAGCCTCTCTCAGTCTTCTAGTCCGAGTTCAGTGCGCTCTGCCCTCTTGAAAGATAGCAGTTTGAGCAGTTGCTATAGCTTCTAGCCCACACGGCATTGAGTGTGCTATCAAGGCATCTATCACTGTGTGGAAGACTCCTTACTTGAGCTCCTTCAGTGCTAGGGAAATACAGTGTGCTACCTTCATGGCCATCAATGTGTGAATTGATTAATTAGTTAAAAATTTATAGTAGTACAGCTTTCAGTGCAAAATCTCACTAAAGTAATTCAGGTTATTTTAAATGATAACAAGACTAGTCTATAATCAGGAAAACCTAGTAAGACTAGGTCATGGTCTTGATTCATGCATTAGGTCTTGATTCACCTGATTCTCTCCATTTTCTTATGCTGTGTCTTAAGTTTCATTTCTAGGAGAAAATCATGCTTTTTTTTTTTTAGTTGTATTGGAGTTACAGAAGTGTGGGTGGGGAGTACTTAAGGGAGCAGAAATGACTCAAAGACAGCTACATCACCCGAAGTCCACCCTAGCAAGGGTGATCGCGGCTTGCAGAAGCTGGAACTCTGGAGCTCAACTTCCAGGCAGCTCAGCATGTTGGGGAAAGTGTCTCTTCCAGGTGTCTCAATCAATCTAAACCTCTTCTAGGCAACTCTGTTTGGGGAGTATCATGCTGCATCTTAAAGTTCATGTCTAGTCTGTAGCATGTATAGCTACAGGCTTTTCTCATGTGACCTAGGAAGCTTCAGATCAATTCATTGGAACTGTGCTGGTGGTGTGGTCAAATCTAAAAATTAAAGGAGTCATCTTTAAAATTTTTTTCAACGTTTACTTTAGGAATTTACATAACCTTTCCTTTTACAAACAAGCGTGAAGAACACTTAACTAGAAATACTTCATAACTGTTCAACACTGCCCTAGAAAAGATGTTCTTTTCCTAAGCTCCATGGTCTTACTGCCTTTTTGGTGTGGCATCTATAGGGAAAATGTTTTTTCACCCTTGAGATGAATATCCTGATAAATGAATATGTAGGGTCTACTTGTGCACATATATAATTGTGGACAACAGCCTGAGCTGTCACTTGCTTTTCATGAAACTTCATAAGAGGAGGTTTTAGAACTGTAATGCTCTATAAATCAGTGTCTGTTTAATCCCAATGCAGATTCTGAAAGAGAAAGCTGAAAAAAATGTGGAGTGGATCAAAATGGGGGGGCAATAGTAAGACTAGAGCGGCTGACATTTCCCAGGTTACCCTTTGAATAAAGGCTGTGTGGGTGCATTAAATGTGTATTCATGCATGTGCATGCATATGTGTGAGTGCATGTGTATGTGTAGCTGTAGAGTGTAGGTGGGAGGGGATGACTCATTAGTAGAGTATTTCTTAGTGTGCAAAGCCTGGGTTCAATCTCCACTGTCCAAAAACATGAAAGAAAGAAAGAAAGAAAGAAAGAAAGAAAGAAAGAAAGAAAGAAAGAGAGAGAGAGAGAGAGAGAGAGAAAGAAAGAAAGAAAGAAAGAAAGAAAGAAAGAAAGAAAGAGAGAGAGAAAGAAAGAAAGAAAGAAAGAAAGAAAGAAAGAAAGAAAGAAAGAAAGAAAGAAAGAAAGAAAGAAAGAAAGAAAGAAAGAAAGAAAGAAAGAAAGAAAGAAAGAAAGAAAGAAAGAAAGAAAGAAAGAAAGAAAGAAAGAAAGAAAGAAAGAAAGAAAGAAAGAAAGAAAGAAAGAAAGAAAGAAAGAAAGAAAGAAAAGAGATATACAACAAAGACACCGCTTAAATGACAAAGAAAACTTTTTCCTACATTAATGATAGTCTGTAAATGCTCAGATTTGACATTTTTCCCATGCTTTTGGCATAAATGTCTGCGTATCATTTCCTGCCACTTTCATCAAAATTTTAAAAGGATCGATTTCTGTATATTTTATTGATATCAGTATTTTTAAAATCCCTACCAAAATTAGCCATAAAACTGAATTATTCTAAGTAATTGACTTAATTGTTTCATCTAGAAGCCAAATACAGGAAGCTGAGCCAAGACTGGAATGTTTTCAGATCTTCAGAATTGCTATTTTTAAATTTTGTATGTATTTCTGACTACTGTGTGTGCATGTGCATGATATATATGTACAGGCAAGTGTGCTGTGTCATGTGTGTGGAGGTCATAAGACAACTTTGTGGAGTCAATTCTCTTCCACCTTTATGTTGATTGCGGAGATCAAATTCTGGTTGCCAGATTTGCACATGTGACCAGCACTTTTATTCTCTGCACTATCTTGTCAGCCCAAGAATTGCAAATTTTGACTGTAATGTCATGGTGGTGTTCATGATATCCTTTTTTTTAAATTTTTTATGTGTATGAGTGTATTGCCTGCATGTATGTGAGTGCACCCATGTCGTGCAGTGCTGAGGAGGTCAGAAGAGGACTTCAGATTCCCGTGGAACTGGAGTTAAGGACAGTTCGTAGCCGCCATATGGGTGCTGGTAATTGAACCTGGGTCCTCTGCAAGAGCAGTCGATGCTCTCAACTGCTGTTAAGGACATCGTAGCCGCCATGTGGGTGCTGGGACTCGAACCCGGGTCCTCTGCAAGAGCAGTCAGTGCTCTTAACGGCTGAGCCATCTCTCCAGCCCCTCATGATATCCTTTTGATTGCAATCTGTGGTTGGAAAATTTTAGGGGCCCCCTATGTAGCAGCAAGGGGCCTCAGGATTTTTATGGAATGTACATTATCACCACATGCATATTTAGAAAAGGATAACTGACTCCAACAGAAACATCTTCAGGGAAATACAATTGGCTGATTCCACCAAGGTGAGAAGGGCAAGGGCCAAGGTCTACTACTTTCTTATTGTCCAAGGGTGTGGTAGCATAAAGAACAGAAGCTATCCACACAGTCTCTGTCCCAGACTAAACTCTTACACCGCCATGACATGAACATCAGTACAGGTGGAGCTTGGCACATCCCTATTCTTTCATAGTTATGCCCACCTCTGATGCAGTCTAGGATCTCCAAGGACCAGCAGTTGTCTTTCGTTAATCCATTTTGTTTCATTAGCATAAAAAATAAGCTTCGTTGTTACATGTTCTAACATGTATCATTGAACTTTGCTCATGTTCTGTCCTCCATTGTCCCTCTTCCCACTAGTTTCCTTCCTCCTCGTACATAGTCCTTCTCTTTTATGTTTATATATGAGTATGCATATATATGGCAGATTATATTTATGTACCTATAATCTAGATCCTGCATACACGAGAAAGCATGAAATATTTGTTTTTCCGAGTCTGACTTATTTTGCTTATTTTGATGATCTCCAGTTCCATCCAATTTCCTGTGAATGACATAATTTCATCCTTCTTTACAGCTGAATAAAACTTTACACCACATTTTCATTATCCATTCATCTCTTCATGGGCATCTAGGTTAGTTGTATATCTTGTCTGTTGTAAATAATGTAATAAACATGGATGTGTAAGTGTTTTGTGATATGAGCAGCAGAAATCTGAGCACATTAGTCCTATTTTGAAACCTGTCAGTGGCTTCATCACAAGTCCTCCAGCTGGAGACGCTGCCTCTCACTTCCCCTTGTCCCCCGACTTGGTCTTCACTGCACTTCCCAGCCATATGGCCTCTTACACTCCAGATCCCCTTTATTCTCCCTCCTGGGAGAGCCTCTTATTCCTCTGCCCTCCCACATGTGTCCAGGCTCCTCTTGTCCATAAGTGCTCAGCTGAATGGCCATTTTCCTAAGGAATCCTTTCAGACCTCTCACACTAAGTCAAGTTTTGAGGTTTCTGTATTCAGAGCATGCTGTAATGTGACCCCAGTTCATTGAGGACCATATCAGCAATGACTTGGTGAATGCTTGCTTCTGCCCTACTGAACAGTATGCTTCATAAGGCAGAATCAACATCGGGCACACCTACTGCTACGTCCTTGGCTCTTTTTTGTTGCTTTGCATACACTAATACTAAATGACATTGACACTAGTGATAACTTACTTGAGCCAACCTCTCATCCAGATGTTTTGCATATTTTCCCACACCCTACCCTGACCTTGAATTCCTGATCATCCTCTTATTCTGCCTACTCCTTGGGAGCTCTGAGATCGTAGGTATGCACCACCATACCTGGCTTATTTTGTGTAATATTAACAATCTAGTCCTTCCAACAATATTAAGTGTAGGTACCCTTTTCACACAATTGAAGGTGACACCACTGTGGCAGAGCTCTTGCATTACAGATGTGTGGAATTGAAATCCACGCATTTAAACACTCTACACCTTGCCACGATGGCCAGTCGCTGTGCTCATACACTATCACTGTGCCCTGGGAACATGTACTAAATTAATGGTGAAGAGCGGCATTTCCTGAACTGGCTCTGACTAGCCACCCTCACAGCTTGCTCTCACCACGCCAACAGTTTCTCTATTTGATTGATATTTTAAAAGTAGTATAACACTCAGGTAGACACAAATTTGAAAAATCTAGATTATTTGCAGTATAAACAATAAAGCATTTTATAAATGTTATTTGTAAGAGGATGAGTAAGTCATTCATCCTATGAAAAGTATTGTGAGATTTGGGATATAAAATTCATTAAGGGGGTTGTAAAATAGACACAAACATTTAGTAAAACTTATAGATGCCCATATAGCTTGAAATCAATACTAAATAATGGCTTAGCAGGAAAGTGCAAGTGTATTTCCAATGATTAACATCATTTCCCAGTGAAAATTAATTTACTATTTATTTAGTTACTAAGACCCCCCTCTGCTACTCCTTGGGAAGTCAGTACTTTCTGGCATCCTGTTTCTGTGCTATTTGGGGTTTGTGCTCTGTTTTTAGAAAGTGAGCCAGCATTTGATGAATGGCTAGATGCTGCTACCTATCTTTTGCATTGTTTCCAACCATAAAATTGCTATTTCAGATAATCCGCTCACAAAGAGTTAGTCATTTGTTAAGAGGGAGAGTAGCCTGACAGGGCATCCAGTCTGACCTCCCCAAACTAAAAAGGCACTGGCTTTTACAATGATTCCACTCATGACCTTAGTTTCTTAATAACTGTGCTTTTTCTGTGGAAGAAAGCATTACCACATTTTCTGAGGGAAAGGCACCTATCTCCTCACTTCTTCTCTCAACCTCACCCCCCCTTGCCTCTACCCACACAACATCTGTAGTTCTTCAACTCAAAGTACAGATTATTATAAAAGTTAACGGACCTTACAAAGAAATGCTTGTGGCTTCAAAGAAAAAAATAATCTTTAAGTAGTTATTCAACAGCATAGAAACAGTTCCGTTGAGGGGACTCGTGGCACCCTTGGGAGTGACCCCTTCCATCCCTAGCTCTCCCCCACTGTAAAAGCTTGACCATGTGCCAGAATAAATGACTTCAGGAGAAGTTAGTTAAGGCATAAAATACACAGAGTCGTTCACTTCTCTAGTTACTGGCTTTAGTCATCCCGTAGTCAGTGTAAAAAGAAAACAAAAGCTTGCAGCTTATTGAAATGTATCCATCCCATCAGGCCTCAGCCTATAGCCACTGGAAGGTCACTGGAAAGCACCCTCCAACAGTGGCCTTGCAGGAGCATGCAAGAGTCTTGGATGCCAGCACTAGCTTTATCTCCATCAACATGTGCTGTCAGGTTTAGCAAGAAAGCCAGGGAAGCGAAGGTTTGCAAAAGAATAAATAAAATGGTTTCACATCTCCTAGAGTAAATCATTGAGCCAGGATTTGGTGTTCAGACATAAGCAGTTTTCATTTGTAGAGTTTTTTGATCCAGGGACTGGGCTTCAGCCACCTTACCCCACTCTTCTTCCCACTTGATTGCCAGAGTCTTTAAATGCGTCACCACAACCACTGTGTGAAGCTGCTTCCATGATGGAGCTTGCTGGAGAGTCCCTTGTAACTGTTCTTTACCATACCTTCATTCTGAAAGATGCTTCTTGTGATCAAAAGCACCCTATGTGTCTCCTTAGTTGTTCTTAAGATGAAGAAAGTTGAAATAGTTTACTACTAAAAGATAAGGAAACTCAAATGTTGACCAAAAATTGCTATCACAGTAGAGGAGATGCACCTCAGTTATTGCAAGGATTTGCGAAGGGCATTTAAAAATATGTACTGGATGGAGGAGAAAATCACAAGTGCTTTCCGTGAGCAAAATAAAAGCATAAAAGTTAAAAGTAGGATTTTTGGAAGAAGATATGAAATAGCTTTATGACTCACTTATTCAGCTCTGTATGCATCCATGTTATCAATAATTGATAACAAAGCAAGAGTATATTACAAAGTTAGTGAGCAATAATTACGAAAATGAAGCATTTTCTTGACTACTAATTTTTACACAGTATTAAAAAAAATTGGATTTATTTACCCATGTGAGTGCTGGAAACTGAGCCTAGGTCCTCTGAAAGAGCAGCCAGGGTTCTTAACCACTGAGCCATCTTTCCAGCCCCAAATTTTTACAGGTTCTTAAGATGTGATAAGAATCTAAAGCCCAGGAGAGACTCAAGCAGGGAAAAATACTTTTTATTTAAGCTTGAGAAGAATTACCACCAACCCTGTTCCCTTTCTCGTCAGTCCTGGGAATGGAACCTAGGATCTTGGCATTCTAGGAAAGTGCTCTGCCACTGAGCTATAGCCATACCTTGTTTTGTATTTCTATTTTAAGACAATGTCTTACTTATTTTTCTAAATAACTCTTGTACTTATGATTCTTCTTTCTCAGCCTCCTGACTAGCCAGAACCATGAAGAGTGACACACGGGGCCCAGTAACACATTATGCACTTAGTGAACAGACTGTACTGTGAAATAACGGAATGCTTCTCTCCAAATGTGAGCAAGTAATCACATAATAGATAACTACAACTGTTGCAAAAGCCAGGGAGAGCAGCTGGACACAGGCTGTGCAGAGGTCACACGCAGGGAAGCCACACACATGCGATTCCTGGGAGGCCTGGCAAGGAAGGGAATCTACAGGAAGGCACTGGGGTGATAACAGTGGTGAGAAGCAATCATTGTGTTAAGATATCTGCAGGGTTAGAAGGTACACAGAAGAGAACTTAAGATGGAGCTTGTTTCAGAGCAAAGTAAGAAATAACTCTGATAGAGATGTCAATACAAGAGAAAATACTGCACAAACTTTTTGCAAAATTAAAATCTCTAGTACTTCAGAATGGTTCAGTAGGACTTGCCAACCAGTAGTTGAAGTATAAGAAGGCAGGATGGCTAGATGTATTTGGGGCAGGGTGATATCTACGCCTAACGTGATGTCGAGCACAGACCTGATGTGCACAAACACACAGAAATAACAATGCCCAGCCCCTGCTTTTCCCTACCTGGCTACCAGTTTTCAGTACCTTGTATCTTACATTAGTCTCTCTGTTTAGCTAATGATGAAATAGGAAGAGTTCTGTCCCAGGAAAATCCTGTAGATTTTGCCCTTAGAAAGTGTATACTTGCAACCAGGGTTATCTCTAGCCTGTACCAGATGAAGGGTGATGAAGGGTGTTCAATCATTTCAATAATATACTTTCTGACCTCCTATTAGGCCTTCCACTAAAGCATGTCAGCAAAGTACAGCAGCAGGTTAACCCCAGCTGGCCACCTGCTTTGGTAAATGAAGCTTCATTGGAAAACAGCATGGTGCACTTATTTTCTTATTGCTTATGGCTATTGTCAGACTGTTCCAGCAGAATTGAGGACTTGGACCAAGACCATATGGTCTGCAAAGCTGTACGTATTTGTTCTCTGGCTGTTTTCAGATAAAATCTGCTGACCCTTGCTCTGGAGCTTTATACATGATACTGAAGACTCCCTCTTCCCTCTTGTAGATTTTGACATGCAGAAGTAAAAAAAAAAAAAAAAAAAAAAAAAAAACTATTTTTTGGCAAAGGGCCCCCCTTTTTTTTCTTGGATACTGGGGCCTTTTTTTAAAAACAATAAAGCGTTAGGAACGAAAGAAAAAAACTCATTTGTTGGCACAGGCCCTCACTTATCTGTCTGGATACTGAGGCCATTTATTAACAAATAGTAATGCGTACGGACTGTTACTTTCAACTGACAGCTTTCCTCTTGGAGAAGTGAACATGTGCTGGAAGCAGTAGAAAGCCAGCTCCATTGCCAGAATATCCTGAGCCCAAATCAAATTGGTCTGTGGAAGAACTTGGCTACTCATGAGAGAATTTGGTAGTAATATTTGAATCAATTTTTGCTGGGCAGTGAGTTATGAAAACGGGCTTTGGGTTTCAGATCTAATGAGAGAAAGAAACCTGGGCCTCCCCATTGGAATGAGATTTGTCCTTGCACTTTCCTGCTTCTTGTTCATTTAAGAATGGAAAAAATATCTATATTTAGCTTAACTAGGAGTGAGTGAGAAGCTTGGTCATTTTCAAGTTCAAGCACTGAGTAAATACATGTGAAAACACAACACACAATCCAACAATTTATAAAACCACCACAAAGGGTCAGGAAAGGCCCTTTCTGAATGAAAAATAAGAAGAAGAGAAAGTACTCCCGGCGGCAAGTGGGAATATAGAACATTTTGCAAGGTTCACAGTAGGTGTGGCTTCCTAACCTCTAAATGCCCAGTGCAGGCTCCCTGGCCAGTTGTGGGCCCAGACACCTTCCGGCTGAATTATAGTCATGCCCCTGCCATCTCAGTGCCCAGTTAGCTGTGGACAGCATTAGCTATCCCTCCGTCACTGGGAAGACCTTTGGCTCCTAGCCGGCCCCACACCAGCAGTTTGATCAGAGGAGTCTGTCGTCTCTGTTTGGATGGAAGGAAGCAATTCATGTCAGTGGGGCATGACTCAGATTAAATTCAGATTCATGTCACAGTAGAGTTTAGGAGGGTTTTCCATGTATTGGGTGCTTTCCAAGGACTCTCCCATGTCACTAAATCCTCACAGAGTCATAGGCATTTTTTGTCCCTGTTTTATAGATAAAAACAGAGGCTCAGAGGGATTAAGAAGTTGCCTTGGTAAAAGTGGAGCCAGAACTTTATTCCTACACTGTGACTCCAAATTCAGTGACCATTGTCACATGCCAATAAAAATTTACTTGAAATTGTTCTGTAGTAAAAAATAATCTAGGGATTTAATCCCCCCACATCTTGTCTGTCATTTTGGTCTGTAAACATTTTATGACATAGATATAAAGTACTGGTTTAAGTGGCTCTGTGACCTAGTTATAGACTTGAACAACAGCAAGCTATCGAGCCAGTAATTTGCTTAAAGATGACCTTCTTCCTTTCACTGCTTCTCATTTTCTGTTGTCAGTGAAAAGGTAAAATGACTACACTATAGACAACAGTTCCAACACAGTGAGAAATCAGACTTGAGACAGGGCTAGGAGATCTCAAACCAGAGCCCCATGTAGACACTCCATTCACAGTCCACCCCCAGCCTCCTAAATCCAGCTCTTTCCCAAGATCTCTCAAAAGAGCAGAGATTCCTTCTATATCTCAACTTCTTTGCTTTATCTATTATTCACTCCTTTAGGTGCCAATAATCATCAAGGAAAGAAAGCTGCCTTTGATAGGCCTATTACCCCCCAAGGTGCACCAGTCCTCTGAGCCCTTCCCCACTGGCCCTTTCCCAGGCTTTCCCATGATTCTGCAAGAGCAACATTGGGCATATTCACCCACCAAAACTAACTCTGATGGTGACTGTCATGGAGTGCTTAAGTGACCAAGAGCTGCCAAGATGAAGAAAGAATAGCTGCAGGGAGAATCTTTGTTTTCAGAAAAACCCATACTCGCAGTAGCCTTCTGCTGGTATCTTGGTGCTGCTCCTCTGTTTACGTTTTTGGTTGTCATTTGGTTTTCTTTCTCTATGGAGGGAGGAGCTATATATACTTGTATGTTAGTTTGTTTTTCTAGTGCTCATTTTTAAGCCAATATAAATGTGTGTGTGTGTGTGTATGTGTGTGTTTATATAGATGGCCTTAAAACACAAGTGTGTCTCAGATTAATTGTTGACAAACATGGGTAAAAATAGAAAAAGAGTCAAAAAACATTTGAAGTATCTTGAGATGGTGAGTAGACCTTGTGCTGCAGCAACGAGTCCAGAATCTCTCTGCAGAGAAATGTTTACCCAAAAGAGCATCCACTCCCATTTTTGAACCAGAAATCTTTTATTTCTTTGCAAATTGTATGCCTTGTCCAAGATTTTTCTTAAGACTTTATGATTCATACAGATAACTATAAATAATCCAGAAAAGATAAACTACTGCACACTGCACTTATGATGAATTTATTCTTTTAATCTGATGTGAAATATTATATTTTCATTTGCTAAGTACAGAATATTAGAATCTTCTTTCCAGATGACTTGATCTTGATGATCTCTCCTCTGCCTTGTATTCATTTAGCTTGTTGCCATGTTGTGGAATGCCCTATAACTATTTCACGTCTAAAGCCATCCCAAAAGACTAATGGATACTTTGAGTCAGTATTTCTGATTCATACTTGGCAACTGTTTTCTACTACTTTATTAAAGATGTAGTTGAAAGAATGAACGAACAAATGAATGAATCAATGGGGAGCAAACAACCTCTACTGTGGAGCAGACCAACTTGCTGGACTGAACCCTTGCTGATTGACTACAGTGTTGTTCCAGGCTACTGACCCCATATGCCAAGATGCTTCCTGGCCATATATGGAAGCCTTATGAGTTCTAGAGCTATAGCTCAACCTGCATGTGAACACCCAATGTGGGAAATATTACTCAGCCTTTGTCATCTGGGAATGAGTCATTAGGCCTGAGCAAGATATGAAAGAGAAATTATGTGAGTTGTGTGGCGACTATGCTCAGAGTGAAGAGATCTAGGGGCCCTGCCTCACTTTACCAACACACTGCCATGCTGGGAATGACGTGGCTGTTGAGGGTGACTCTGGGAGATGCCACACTCTGGTGGGAATGCTCAGCTGTCTTGTTGGAAGCTTTTGAGGAAACAGCCAGTTGCCAGACTGGTGCACCAAGGCCATGGCAACATTGGATAGTAAGGTTGGACTCCAGCCCACCACTAACTAGCCTTTCTTGATTCCATGCTGTTTTCTGGTAGCCTGTCCTCTACTACACAAAGCGAGGTCACAGGTGACTAGTGGTCAGCAACAAAGGGCAGTCTTAAGTTTCAACAAAGCTGGCCCCTTTGAAGCCTGACTGGTCAGATTTCAAAGCCAATTTTCATGCATTTACTTTTAGCGTGAGCCTATTGGGCTGTGTACTTCCCATCTTCCGTCCCCTGGTCCTTATCTAAGCTGATGCTCTGTAATAACCATTGTATCCCTTTAATCTTACACACCCAATCTGTCCATCTGTTCATATCTTCTAGCTTCCTGTGGTGGCAGGAAACCAACATAGGGAGCAATCCCATACTATTTCTAGCTTTGCTCTGACGTACTGACTGGTGCACAAGCATCTCTTCAGCTCTTACCTGTAGCCAGGGATAGGCAGTGGTGGGTATTTCTAGCCCTTGTCTGAACCCAAAGGAAGGGCTTTGAAAACTGTGTGTTAGGGTGCCAGTGCAGAAACTCCTGTTATTTTTGTCTCTAGGCTGCCAGTCATGGTGAGCTCAAGTACTGATCTGAGAATAACAAGTTTGGAATAAATAGGTCAGATCCCTAGAAATACAGTGGAAGCAAGAGTACAAGCAGACAGGCTTTAGGAAGGATAGTCATATTATTCACTATAGAAGCATGCCTTTGTGTAAAGGCAGAGGCCTAAACATGTGTGAGCCATAGTGAGATGAGAGGGACAGAACCCTGGTCAGAGAGGAGCACTGCACAGACTTTGAGGGGCAGAACATGGGCACAGACATTAACTACTGTTCATCCTTCTATGTATACAGATTTTAAACCAGATTCAGTATTCTGTTTTTTCCCCATGGTGCCATGCTCCATGTTCAATATTTAATCAAGAATGTTCAAACAATATTCAGTTCTAGTTCTCTCTAAATCTGCTTTCCTTCCTCCATGAAGTTTTCCAGTGTATTTCTTTCCATTGGTACAGTCAATGAGGGAATCTCCTTGCTAGGTAGGGCTGTGTGTTGCCAGGTGCATAGTAGGTCCTCAAAATATTTACTGGATTGAAAGGTTTCATAGTCCAATCACAAGCAAAATTATTTTTCATTTATTAACCATTCAGCTTCTTGTGAAGAATGGAATAGACTGTCCTGTGATTTAAGACTCTCAGTTTAAAAAAGAGTTTGCTGGTATAACTGAAGACAGGTAAACATAAACTGTTGCAATGGTTGCTGCTGTGGTAAAGCCTCAGTGACACACATAGCTTAGACATACAGCGATCTGTTTTTTATGAAGCACTTTCTGTCCACAGTCTTTTTTCAGATTAAAAAAATTTTAATGATGTGTATGGGGGCCAGTAGTACTGCATGAGTGCAATAACCATGGAGGCCAGAAGAGGGAGTCAGATCCCCTGGAGCTGGAGTTACAGTCAGTTGTGATCTGACCTGTGTGAGTGCTGGGTGAACGTGGATCCTCTGAAGGAAAAGCCACATGCGCCCTTACAGCCCAATCCCTCCAGCTCCTCTCCCAATCATTACTGCTCACAATACCCTGTGAAATATGTAAAGCTGATCTCATTTTACCTAACAAGTACAATGTGTTGAGGTAACTGGCTGGAGATCACATGTGAGGATGCTATCACAGTCTTCTTGATAACAGATTTTTGATGATGTCATTAGAAGCATATTCCTCAGCCCTTCATAAAGCTGCCCTTCCTGTAATTTTACCTACCTTTAAAGGAAGTAGGGCAAGATACACAAAGGTGTTCTAACTCTAACTGGCATGGTTTTAATAACCATGTTTGCTTTGAAATTTCTTAGAGGCTGTAGGAAAGTCATGGGGAAAGAAGTCAACTAGTTTTACTTTTCACTTTCTCAGTTCAAAATATATGAAATGTTATTCTAATGTGTTTTACTTGTTAAAATAATCAGAGTTATTTCAGTTTGCAACCATGTGAGCATGACAAAAACTTGCTATGTTTAGTCTAGAGTAGGTATAATGTAACATGCATAGTAAATTATCCAAAATTTAAGAGACCTTTTTGAGTGTTACATCTGCGTTTATTTGTAAGTTACTGTATAGACTCAGCTTGATAAACACCTTTACATGCCTGCCAACTGAGACCCGTTTACTACTTTTAACTTGAAATACACTGACAAAAGAGAACCATGGAAAAAGCTTCGCTTTGTAAAATGAAGAAAAATCTTTAATTATGGGACTTTTTCCATTCCATTAAACCTTTGATTTAACTCACAATAAAAACTTACTTCTGTTCTTCTAATTATTTCATTGTGACTCAAAACCAAAGATGTTTTACTTTCCATCATAACAACTTTCATAAATTAGCCAGGTACTATACTCACAATTCACAGCATTGTTTTTATGGAGAAAATGTCATCTACCTTCCTTTAAGCCAACATTAAAATTTATTTATAGATAAGAAAAAGTACAGCTTGAGTCCTCTTTGACTCCATCACCATGTGAAGAGACACAGTGTGCCTGAGTGTGGTGTTCCCATCCTGATAGGAGACCTGGAGCCACTCTCCAAGTCTCTTTTCCTTGCATTAAAAAAAAAAAAAATTACTAGAGATCTTTGTTTTAGGAAGGTCAGCTGTTCCTCATCTATCAGCAATCTGTTGTCAATATTCCTTTAGATAAGATTGAGGTCTGTTCTTCATAGCCACTTTTGAAAGAGATATATCTTTGCTCTGGAAACTGTTAATGAGTATGTTAAAGCTGTAATGATATGCTTCTTCTAAAAAAATTAAAAAGAATATTTAAAAAATTACTAAAAGACCATTTCATTTGCAATTTTGGTAAACTTTTTTAGTATTACAGTGGGAGAAAGTTCTCCTCTGGCTTTTAATTTAGTCAAGTAGGTTGACAACTGAAAAGCTGTGATGATTATTGATTTTTCATGCATCCTTCATTCTTCCTCCTTTCTCATCAGACATAGGAAAAGGGGAAGATGAAACCTGTCTCTGTCATCCAAGACTTTGGTCTCATGGTCACTCATTGCTTTGACAACAAAATAGAAATGCAGTGTCATCACACTATCTAGTTCAAAGAGTGTTTGTGTAAACCTGCATGTATATTTTCTTCATTCCTCAGTATCCTTGGAGGATCAGTTCCAGGAACTCCATGGATGCTCAAATGCCTTATTAAAAATGGTATTTACATGCAACCTTCAAACATTCTCTTGTACATTTGTAATCATCTTTAGATTACTTAGTTCTTATAATACCTAATACAGTATAGATACTGTGTAAATAATTGTTAGATTATTTAAAAATAATGAGGAAATGTACATGTTCAATACAATTACATTTTATTTTTCTGGGGGTTTTGGGGTTTTTTTTTGTTTTTGGGGTTTTTTTTTGTTTTTGTTTTTGTCTTTTTGTCTTTTTGAAGCAGGGTCTCCCTGTAGCCCCAGCTGTCCTGGAACTTACTATGTAGACCAGGCTCACCTTTAACTCACAGAGATCCACCCGTCTCTGCCTCCCAAGTGCTGGGATTACAGCATACGCCACCATGCCCGGCTTATTTTTCTGGTTTTTAACCTGTGGGCTGTATACACCTATGGGGAGAGGTGGATAATAAATACGTAAGCAATTATTTTGAGCAGAATAAATCCTAGAAAGAAAAGAAGTTGGAATAATATGACAGAAAGTAGTGGTGGGCCTGCTGATGGGATGTGTGCTGGATAGCTTTAGTGTCAACTTGACACACCTGGGTTAAGGGAGCCTCAATTGAGGGATTGCCTCTATTGGACTGGCCTATGGCCATGTCTGAGGGGCATCTTCTTGATGAATGATGTAGGAGGCCCAGACCACTGTGGGTGGTGCCACCCCTGAACAGGTAGGCCTGTGTTGCATAAGAAAGCAGGCTGAGCAGGGGCCAGGGGAGCAAGCCAGTAAGCAGCATTTCTCCATGGCCTGTGCTCCAACTCCTGCTTCCAGGTTCCTGCCCTGAGTTCCTACCTTGGGCTCCCTGATGAACTGCGACCTGGGAGAAGTAAGCTGAATAAACCCTTTCCTCCCCAACTTGGTATTGGTCAGAGTATTTTGTCACAGCAATGAAGAGAACAAACTAAGACAGGATGCTTTCTGAAATGCATCTTCAGTGGTATGAAGGAGGCTAAGATGTCCAGATCTGGGGTTAGGGCACACAGAGTAGAGAAGATCTAGGTTGGTTTGAAGGAAGTTAGAGGCTTGTGACTGGGTCAAAATGGCTGAGAAGAGTCAGAACTCAAGTCTCTAAACCAAGCGAGAAGCTTTTGTTTATTCAAAGTACACCAAGACCCCTTCAGATGGCTATAACCTAGAAATTGTGTAATGCTTTCTCTATTTTAGAACAGAGTACTCTTATAGAACAAGGACAGATATGGGCAATTTCAGAGGCTGTGGGGAGACATTTCCAAGAGTTGAATCATTTTGGCAGCCATTAATGTGTGGTTGAGAAAACACTTCGGCAGTTCCAAAGGGGTCTGAGTGAATTTAGGCAATTTTGGAGAAATTATTTTAAGTTTGAATGTTAATTAGTACTATAGATGTTGCTCAAGCTAGTGGGAAAGAAAAACTATACATAGCATAGAATGGCCAGAGCTCATCCCGTAAAACTAGGACCACTGCATAATCAAAGGAGGTAGATTTTTTAGTTTCTGTTAAGAAGTAGAAGATTTCTTAAGAGATAAAAATAACCAGAGCTTGGGTTGGCTCTTGATAGTCTAGGACAATACACAGATGCCTTCCCTTAATGCTCTTGCCTGAAATCTGTCACAAAACAGAAATTAATCCCCAAAATACTGTGTGTGAAATAAACCTCACTCCAATGGGCAGCAATGCATGATTCCATTCATATGTACTTTCAATGTAGCAAACGTACGCTTCAGTGAAAACAGTTGGAACCAGGTTTCTTGTATGAGCCAAGTCTGTCTGGAAGGGATGTTCAGGAAGACAGGGACATTTTCTATCACGGCAGGAGTTCAGGTTGTCTAAGTATGTGCACTTGTAGAAACTCTTCACACACTGCACTCCATACTCAAACATTCATAGTTAATGGATGACCCTCAAAAACAACTGCCAAGTATATTGCCATGTGTCAGGGTTCACTGGTATTTGTACCTGATTTTATGTTTTGTTTGGTTTTGGTTTTAAAGAAAATATAGCCAAGGAATCAGATGGATACAGGACTAGATATATGATAGAGTATAGTAAAATGTTGACAAATGGATGTTCACAATATAATTCCTTCCATTTTTACACACATTTACAAATGTTCATAATATAGTTTGAGACAAAAAGCTAAGGGCTTTGAAGACCTGAATAACATGACCTTTGCTCTTGATTCAGAAGCATTTGCCCTTGGGTTTGGGAGAGGTCACACAAGCCCTTAGCATTTGTATGGAGCTTCAAGTACTTTCAATTGTCTAGTTTTCATATGGACAGTCCTAGTATAATATAAAAGTTCTCTTTGAATATTTTGCCTAGATACCTAATCCCAAACTGCATATTTTATGAAATTCTAACACTACCAGGCACTCCTTTTGCTCTCCTTTTTCACGTTCTGACTTGATAAACATTTGACAGACAAACTAGCTGTATTTCATGTCTAACAATTGAGCAAGCTGTCGTACAGACCTGAACACCCCAGTGCAGCCCATACTCCAGAGTGGCACATTGACTCAGGTCCCTGACGTAGGCCTGCATGCATGTAATGTTATATATTACTATCACTTTCTTTTTTGCTGTTTTTTTAATGTGTATGCGTGTACTGCCTGCATGTAGGTAAGTGTACCCATGTCATGCAATGCCCACAGAGGACAGAAGAGGCTGTCAGGTTCCCTGGAACTGGAGTTACAGACCGTAGTTAGCTGCCATGTGGTTGCTGGGATTCGAACCCTGGTCTTCTGCAAGAACAGCCAGTGTTCTTAACCGCTGAGCCATCTCTCCAGCCCCACTGTCACATTCTTAATGGTGACAATAATATAACTCTTTCAAAAAAGAAAATGGAAAGTTTTTACTTATTTTTCCATCTTCAAAACAATTCTGGGAGGTCAATATTATTTTTACCATTTTGGGTCTGAGTCTGAAGTTCAGAGAGTTCAAGAAAGTGGTTCAAGGGTATACAATGAGGAAGAGGCGTAACCCAAACCAAACAAGTGAACAAAAATCTCATGTTAAAAGCCAGAGTTCAGTGGTGGGGTGCTCAGAGTTCCTGGGTTCATTCCTTAGACACAAAAATGTGGAAAAATGCCCTATCGCTCTTTGGAATTCTATCTTTGGTCTGCCTAACTAGTTTGTAGTTAATATGTTTAATAATTTTACTTGTATCATTAATGTCCTGTTTACATTTTATCATGGGTTTAAAATTTAAGATGAACTATTTAAAATGGTCTAAAGATGGAGCCAAGGCTATATTTTGTTTCAGTTAAGAAGCACAGACCAAATATAATTTTTAATGTTACTACTTTTTGGTGCTAGAAATTGAAACCAGAGACTTTTGCATGCTACAAAGGTGCCCTTCCAGTAATCTATATTTTCTGTCCCTATATCAGTTTATTCTCATCTTCAGCCTATATTTCATCCATATGTCATTTTCTTAGACATATAGAGAGAAAGCCTCAAAATAAATAGGTGTATTAATGATTCCTTTAGACTTACTAATAATTTCTTCTGAAACAAATAATTAATCCTGGGATAAAATCAAGATATACTTGCCTTTATTGACTCCAATAGTATATCAGTTTCCTCTTTATCCTCAAACATAGACCTATTGGGAAATTGTGCATTCAGGTTTTTTGCATGTTTGAACCATATTTAAATAATAATAAACAACTTTGAGCACAAAAATTTTCAGTATTTTGGTTTATTCCCACATTTCCCAAATCACGCTGTACAATTTAATTTGTTTGCACAAGTGTTTCAGTTGCTTCCCAAGGTGATCTATGAATTAATATTCACTCCAATAATGTATAATGATGCTATTAGCTCCCAGACACAAAATATTTTTTCTGACCGTAATCAATCCCAACTGCAGATAATAAGGACCATGATAAGGATTCAAAACTGAATACATTATGGCCTCATTTAGTATTTTGAATAGACAAATGAAACACAAATCCAGTTTTGAATTTTTTTGTAACACTAATCTGTTTTGATTTTGTTGTTGTTTAGTTTAAGACAGGGTCTCCCTGTAACCCCAGCTGGCCTGGAACTTGCTATGCAGGCCAGGCTAGCCTCAGTCTCACAGAGATTCACCTGCTTCTCTCTCCTGAGTGTTGGGATTAAAGTTGTGTACTACCACATCCAGCTGGTAACACACTAATCTTAAATGGTGTATTTTGTCTTATTGACAAAACTTCTTTATTGGCTTAATAAAAATAAAATCTTAGAATCAGCTGAAGGAAATTCACAAGCTAATGTTCTTGATCATTTAAAAGTAAGAGTCTTTTATTATCACACCTCTGTGTGCTGAAGAAACCCTTTTGAATCCCACTTACCAAGCTGACGTGGAGAACAAGGCCAGCACATAGGGTAACCTGGGCCTTATCTGATCAGAGAAACTAAAAGTAGAGGCTAGCATCTGTTCATTGAAAAGGCAGCTGCTTTTCAACTACGTGCCAACCAAAAGGTGACTTATTGTCAATCGCTGTACACCTGTATTTATCGTGGCATCTTTAAGGACCTAGAATTGGGATACCAGTCTGGCTCCATTTGCATGCACCGAATAGTTATGCAGTTGTTTCAAGTTGATTTTGACACCAAAGCAGCCCATGCTTTTAGGTAAAAGCAGATCACGTATATTGCATCAAGTAAAAGTTATATTGGAAGAATTATGGAGTTACCCTGCATTTGCAGGTAGGAGATAGGGACCCAGTCTTGTTAACATTCACTGTTCCTATGTGAGCATCTTTACTACTGCTGAATTTGTAGAAGAAATGGAATGGGAGTAGAGAAGTTCCCATAAAGTTAAAAAGGCTGTGAAGATTGCTTCATAGTTAATGTTGTAAATGCCTTTGGTTGATTATGTGGTGTCTGAACATGTGCTGATTGCTTACCGTGGTTCCATCATGCAAGGCCAGGCAGATGATGCGCTTCTAATAATTCCCAAGGGACGGGAACAAGAGAGCCTATAAAATAGATGTGCATATTTTAAAAGTTCCTGAAGAAAATGTCACTATGTTGACTTTGGCCTTCTTTTGTATTCTGTCCCCTGGTAACTGTGACTGTCAATGGAGCACTTCTCCAACAAAGAAGGACCTAGCCAGGTCCACATGTATTGTCTAAAGCCAGATGCTGAATTTCCTCACTCTTAGGATAATTTTGGTTCAAGGTATAGTCCCTTAACAAGCTCCCTGCTTCAAAAGCCCCAAGCCCTCTTTGTTTTGTTATGCTTGCCTAAACATGTCTCTCCAAAGAGACGGATTATAAATACCACTTTATTATAATCCTCTCCTTTGCTTTTAAATGTAGACCACTAAGTGCATGTCAATGGTCTATCTTTGACCCCTAATTTAGCACATTTTCTTGGAAAAAATTGTGTCTTGACAAGCTGTGTATTGGCAGCAGATGCAAGGCAGTCATTTGGATACCTACATTAGGTGGACTTACAAAGTCAGGCAGACAGAGGATGCTTTGGTTTCTCACTAGCTGAGCATTTCTAAAGGATGTCTTTTCATTTTTTTTAAAAACAAAATTCTAAGTATTCTATAATAACTTCAATTTGTCCTTTGATACTCAGAGGAGTATTTTTAATTTCTAGTCAGTTGGCTTTTAAAGTTACATTGTTGTCACTGATTTGAAGTGTAGTGTTTTGGTCAGAAAATATAATATATAGTGTATGTTATGTTTTTGAGCATTCTTTGTATGCACAATAATATAACAATCTTGATTTCCGTAGAGGAAAATGTTTCTTGTATAATCATAAACTCATCATGCAATCCTATCTGCTGTGTAGGTTTGAAGTGTGTCAGTCTCTACAGGCACTGTTAAGCCTATCCTGTCTTAGAGACTGCCAGAGTTAACCCTGACTGTCAACTTGACAGGACTTAGAATCACCATAGAAACAAACCTCTGGGCTTATCTGTGAGGGAACTTTCTAGACTAGGTTAATTGATGTGGGAAGACCATTCTAAAGGTGGGCAATGTTGTGCAGTGGGCTGGGGTCCCTGGGCTGAATAGAAAGCAGAGAGTGAGCTGAGCAGTCCTATTCTCTCTCAGCTTCCTGACTGTAGATACAATGTGTTACCTCGGGCTCCTGCTGCCATGCTTTCCCCTCTGTGAGGTACTGTAGCCCCTAGGACCACAATAAACTTTTCCTTCCTTAAGTTATTTTTTTGTTCATGTATTTTGTTGCCACAACAAGACACTAATATAGAGACCTCCAAAGAATTTCCATCGCTCCCCCTTGAACTTTTAACACTTTTCCCCCTGTGTATTTTTAATATCGTATGATTCCAAGCATCATAGGATGACTTCAGTTTTATTATGGATTGCACTGCACATGAACTTAAGAATCTCTTACCACATTTGCATTGTGGTGCTTTTGATCAGAGGTGATTGTAAGTCACTGATGCTCACAAAGCTGACAAGTTTTGTTTTATCATGGTTTTGCTGCCTCACTGGGCACTTTCTGAGAGACCTCTTTCTCCTTTATTTCAGTTTGCCAAGGCACGAGTAACAGGCTCACCCAGCTGGGCACTTTTGAAGACCACTTTCTGAGTCTGCAGAGGATGTTCAATAACTGTGAGGTGGTCCTTGGGAATTTGGAAATCACTTACGTGCAAAGGAATTATGACCTTTCCTTCTTAAAGGTTAGTTCCCTGAATTTGGTTGTCTTAAACATTAGAGAATTAAATTTGAACAGATAGAAATCTTAGTGGAATTTGACTGAAGTAAGTATGCTTACTGGATCCAAGAAACTACAGGTGAGTTTCATGAGACAGCCACTAGACTAGCTATGGCCAAGTTATTCCTGGAAAAGAAGGTGGGAGAGAAACAAGCTCTTCTGGTGTTCAACTGTCATCATAGACACTAACATTAATCTTTGGCCATTGCCTCAGCCGGAGAGTGCTGGCATATAGCTTTCCAAATAATAATAGCAATAAATATGAAAGGCTGGCATATAGCTTTCCAAATAATAATAGCAACAACACATATAAAAGACCCTGATTTATAGCTTGTACCAATCTACATACTTGGTACAAATAGTCAAGTATAGCTGATTTCGAGCTACCAGGAGTTTACAACCAGTTTTTAAAAATATAAAATATTTAGCTATAGGTGCTAGTGAACCAGTTAGAGCCAACTCCAAAGGCTTCAAAGTTTGTTTAGCAGATACTTGGATTTCATTGGGCTTGCTTAGTCTTCTGGTTTTATTTCGTTTCTTTCCTCCCCTCCCACTCTCTTCCTTCCACAAATAATCATATGAGATACATTCAAAAATATTCTTTTAATTTCCCTTTTATTTGTGGTAGAGTAGGAGTCACTGCGTTCCCAAATGATGCATACTGTTCTTTAATGCAGGCTTCAAATGCAGAAGAGAAAGAATCATTGCAAATCCTGCCACACCCTTTACCCACATACAGTTGTCTACATGTCCCTCTTGTGTGTGTTATAGTGCAGTTATAGGAGACTTCTTGACCCATTTAGACTTTGAACTCAGTGTTTTCTCTCTCAGACCATTCAGGAGGTTGCTGGCTATGTGCTCATTGCACTCAACACTGTGGAGAAGATCCCTTTGGAGAACCTGCAGATCATCAGAGGAAATGCTCTATATGAAAACACCTATGCCTTAGCCGTCCTGTCCAACTACGGGACGAACAAAACTGGGCTGAGGGAGCTGCCCATGCGGAACTTACAGGGTGAGAGGTGGGACATCAATGCAGAGAGGGATGCTGACAGCACTTGGCAAATCTGTCGCTTCTGTTAGTTCCAATTCAAAGACATATTTATTTATTAAACGCACATGTATTGGGTGTCAATTGTTTGAAAGATTCAGCAGTAGCAGTTACAAAGAGGATGGTAGGTAATGTGATGGAAAGTGAAGAGTCCATCCATGTGAAAAGCAGCTCTTCCACGGATGAAGAATATCCAGAGGTGGTAACAAATGGCATAGTTCTCAAGAACTCTGCCAGCCTTGGATGAGTGAGAGTTTGTGTAAGTAGGAAGTAAGCTTGGACATCAGGCAGAAAGGATATGTGACCATCTTCCTTAACCCTGTAGGGATGCATTCCAAGACTGTTCCAGATGCCTGACTATCAGATGATGCCCCAAATCATAATGTTACAGCAGTTTCCTTTATCTGCATGTCTATCATAGTTTGATACATCAATTAGATAATTGATACATTACCTTAACAATACAGCAATACATTAACAAGAGTAATGAAAAAAATAGAACAACTAGTGTTCTGCAATAAAACCTTGAGAGTATGGTCTCTTGCTGTCTGGACCTTAAGTAGTGAAACCTAGAAAAAGAAAAACCACCCATGGGAGCGGGGTAAAGTACATTAAACATTTTGCATGTTTGAAAAGGTAGGTTTCAAAGTCAGTGTTATATAGGGAAGGTCAGAGTGAATTTTTAAAAAGGAGAAAAGAAGCCGGGCATGGTAGCGTACACCATTAAGCTCAGCACTCAGGAGGCAGAGAGGCAGGCAGATCTCCATGTGATCAAGGCCAGCTTGGTCTCTACAGTGAGTTCCAGGCCAGCTGGGGCTATAAGAAGACCCTGTCCTCAAAAAAAAAAAAAAAAAGGATTAACAAAATAAATACTGGAAAACAATAAAAAAAATTAAAGAGGGCAAAAATAGGTTTGGGCTTTTTAAAAACATGGATAGCCAATAGTTCTTGGTGGAAGATGCTTGGTAAGCTTAAAATGAAAAAAAAAAAAAAAAAGGATTAACTAAATAAATACTGGAAATAGTAATTTTGCCTTACCCTGTGGTAGGCTTCTTAAATCAGTAACTTCACTCAGCACCATATCCTTCCTTCAAAACAACTGTTTTATACTGCTATTTTACAAATAAAAACATGGCAGTTAAAGCCCCTCTCAAAGTCCCATGTTACTGAGGAGAAAAACCAGCAGTGACGGAGAAAGGGGTGAGGTGAAAAGAAAGCACACAGAGCCAGAGCCAGGGAGCCGTGTTCAGAATGACTAGCTAGGATGTGGCCACACAGGCAAAGCTAGGAACATAGCCAGCCAGGCACTTCCCTCCCTAGTTCTCTGGTTTACAACCCTATAAACTGCCTTCAGAATCCCACCCACCACTTTAACTGCTCAGCGCACCCACGCATGTTTCTGAGTTTGGGCTAGCATTCATGGCTCTTGTACACACACTGCATGAAATGGCCTGTTAGGTACTTTCAACATGCCTCGTTCTGCCTGTCTTGCTTCACACATGTGAGGAAGCCAGGCAGCAGCCCGTGTGAGTCTGGCTCCCGGAGCCAGGCTGTCTGGGTTCCAGCCCCAGCTCCATTACTCATCAGCCAGACAACTCTGAAGATGTTCCTTCACCTGTGTCTTTCTCTGTATCTCACTGCCTTCACTTCAAAAATGTGGACATATTCTGGCTAATTTACTCCCTTTGTGTTGTCGGCAAAGTCAACCACATTACTACAGGCAAAGCATGCCACATGCAACAGCATTTTTAGTTCTTTGGTGGCGGGTGTGTATGTGTGTGCATGCTCTGTTCCCCTGAACTACATTCCTAGGATTATTTTTATAATTAATACAAAGTTATGGTTGTCTAGACCCAGATTATCTAATAGAGTACTATCAATGATCATCTTAGTGCCTAACACAAACTGAGCATTTATTAAATGTTGAAAATTAAAATAATACTTTCAACTGCCTACTGGTTGCCTTTCCCATTCAGTGTACTTCTTACAGTCACTGACTACCGGTATTCTAGAAGGCCCTGTCTTTGACTGCTGTCTCTATGCTCTTGGCCTCCTTGTTTCTTTTCCTGATTGTCACTGAAGCCCTGATGTTCCTGCCCTGCTTCTAGATCTGATCCTTTGCTGCTGTTGTCCACTTACACCTGGCTCCTGTGGTTTCTCTCCTTCCTTCTGCTGTCTGTCACCTCTGACTTTCCAGATGGAATACATTGCAGCTCTTCCTGAAATGCCTGCCATCCTCCTGCAGTTCTTCTGTCCCCTACCCTCTGTTGAGAAAACTGTCCACCTGTCTCAGCTCTGCAGGTTTGCCTTGGGTCTCTGTTTGCAGGAAGACTTCGGCACTGCTATCTTCTTAATTGCTCTGAAATAAGTTCCTAAGCACGTGGGAAATCTTGTCTCCCTGCACCCCCAACAGCCTTCACAAGCTTTCCAGGACAGTCCCTCCTTTCCCACGTCAGCACTCTGTGCACAGACAGGTTCTTCCATTCCCTGCCTGTAAGGTTCTGAAGTCCTTTATGTGTCTGTGGTTGGGTTTTTTCCCCCACATTTAAGTGGTAGTCTTTGGACCTTGGTGGTGTTTAATGGAGATAATGATTATTTATCAACTAGCCCAGTACTTGTTCTTGTCATGGTCTCCCATGGACATGAGTCTCTTTTGTGCATGTCAGCGCTCAGAGAGAAGCCAGCAAGTCAAATTCATCTTTGTAAACCCACAGCATCTGTGCATTTTATATGCACAAACCATTCGATCGATGTTTATGTTTAATGCTACTAAGGCAGCCCTGTCCCATTGTGCAGACTTGACTTTGTCCCATCCTTGACTTTTTAATGTCCTCTTGGTTCTTCTAACAGTTATGCAGCCTCATGTGGCTGTGCTTCACTGGTGCTTATTTGCATCTTCATCATGCATACAAATTCTGTTCTCCTATCATACCTGCACATTTTTCTCCAATGAAAATCCACCAGAGGCTCCTGGGAGTATGCCAGGTGACAGTCACCTTGCCCTGGCATTCAGAGTTTAAATATTCAAGATTGCCTCCTTGCCCCTCCTGCCCTCTTTTCTCCTCTGGTCATCCAATCATTCTGGTCTAGCTGATCTGGCTCCAGAACTGCAGCTCACTGTACTGTCTGTCCCTGGTGCCATAGTCACCGAATAGTCACTCTTTTTTCCCTCCTATACTTCTAAATTTCACAACTCAATTCAGGACAAATTCTAACTCTCCCATGTCACTACCATAAGCTGTATTTTCATCTGTCTCCAGCAGCACTTCTGAGGGCTTAGCATGGGGACTCATAGCTGCACACCAGTAACTTTCTGGCAGAACACACAAATTGTAAAGAAATACATGCACACATTAGGTGAATTCATAAGAGGCAAAGAGTTTGGTTACTGTGGTTCCATTCATGCAGAAATCCTGCTTGGTGCTGTGCGATTCAGCAACAACCCTATCCTCTGCAATGTGGAGACTATCCAGTGGAGGGACATCGTCAACATCGACTTTATGAGCAACATGTCAATGGACTTACAGAACCATCTGAGCAGCTGTAAGTGTTGGATTAACCTTCTGTTAGCTCTAGATCCTCTTATGGGTAGAGCTGGATAATGTTGGGGTAGGAGAAAAGGAATGTTCATGTTGGCTAATATTAAATAACCTAAACCTCAAATAAGTAGTAAACAATGATCTTCCCATTAGAAGAGATTTTATGCAAGGGAGGGATAAAAGTAAGTTTTTTATTGCTCAAGGCAACATGGATCACCCCCAGGGGAATGGAACTGTTGTGTGGCCACTGATCAGAGAGAACCTTAGCTTTGGGACAAACTGCAGTGGCACCCTTCCGTGCTGGCATGGGGCTATGTCCCATTCTGCCTCATGGGCATCCACCAAATTCTCATGTGCTTCTGCCTTGCTACTGAATCCCACAGTGGCACCCAGGTCATCCTGGTTCTCACACAGAACCATAGGGAGAAAGTGTGTCCATATTTTCCTAAATGCTTCTCACCTCATCCATACCCCATTCATCAGGCAGCTGTCTGCAAGTGAGGGGCTTGCAGAAGACTAGAATTAAGTGTGAGGCTGCAACCCCAGACCTTTGCCAACACTGTAGAAAACTCTGGAAAGTTACATTTTCACTCGCCAAGCTCCCCTTCCTGATAGTACTGGTCTTTCAAGTCTTTGAAATAAGAAGGGATCACCATTTCCTGGTCTGTGGTTCCCTGCAAATGTGTACTGCATGCATGTTTAGTTTTGGCTTCAAAGTGAGGCTGACAGGAATGCTCAAAATCAACTAACCCCTCCCTGCTTCTGTTTTACTTGTTTGTTTTATTTGTACTGATGCATTGATTAAATATTTGTGAAGTATTCATAAATTTTTCACCTTAAGCCATTTTTAGGCACGCGGTTTAGTGGCATTACATGTCCCTATTGCTGTACAAACGCCATCCATCTTCTGAACTTCCCATCTTAATCTGAAACTCATTAAACAGTAACTACCTGTTTTCCCTTCCTTCCTGCCCCTGATCAAGGCAAGCCCTGTTCTACTTTTTGTCTCTGTGAATTTGACTACTCTAGGAACCTCATTAGAGTATATTGTTTGTCCCTTAGTGCCTGGTTTATTTCATTTAGTAAACTGTCCTCAAGATTTATCCATATTACAGCCTATATCAGGAATTTTGCTCCTTTCAAAGATAGATAATATTCCCTCATATACTACATTTTGTTTTTTTGTTGATGAACACTTGGGTTGATGACAGTGAGCCTTTTTGTTTTTAAACATGTAAGTTTACCGGATACCCACTATGACACACTATAAGAAACTGAGCTCTTTCTTTCACAAAGCAAAAATTTTATTGCGAATGATACTTAGTATTAGTAGATTAGCATTAGTATTACTAATAAGGCTAGTATTTCTTAAGCTTAATGATGAACAATGGATGTGTTAAACTGTACATATTTAGAACAAAACTGTACATATTTAGAACTTCTAAAACTGTACATATTTAGAAGGTCTGTGGGGCTAATTGAGTTTGCCATAGATAAAATCAGGTAGCCCACAATGGCACACCTACACTCGCTGATACCATGGTGTATGAAAAATCCACAAAGAAAAGTTGGGGAAAAATAGTAATACAGTAACAAGATTCAAACGTTTCAACATTTGGATTACAGACCAATATGATACTGATTGAAGAATATCTTAGTCAACTTTACATTACTGTAATAAAATGCCCAAAGCAATCAACCTTTAAAGAAGGAAGGTTTATTTGGAATCACAGTTTTGGAGTTATAGTTCAAAGTTAGGTGGCTCTGTAGTTTCTGGGCCAGGGCTGGTGCAGTGCATCATGACAGCACAAGGTAAGGAAGTGTGCTCACCTCATGACTCCTAGGGTGAAGGAAAAAGGACAGGAGGGACAGGGGTTCCAATATTTCTTCAAGGATATTCCTTCCAATGACTGAACTTCCAACAATCCCATCAGATTTTTTTTAATATTCTATTATTTTTACTTTATGTGTATGTGTGCATTCCCTACATGCATTGCATCCATGTCATGTAATACCCACAGAAGACATCAGATTCTTGGGAACTGGAATTACAGATGGTTTTTAGCCACCATTTGGGTGCTGGGATTTGAACCCAGGTCCTCTGCTAGAGTACCCAGTGCTTTTAATCCTCGAACTGTCTACTCCCACCCCCATTTTTAAATATATTTTTATTTATTCTTTGAGAAGTTCATATATGTATACAATGTGTTTTGGTTGTATTCACCCCCTCCTACCCACCCTTCAACCCCTCCAGCTCTCCTCCACCCCATCACCTCCTCCCATCTTTGTATATATATGTCTATTTATGACTCTCACAAGTACAATTAGTGCTGCCTATGTATGAATGGGTATGGGGCCAAGCACTAGAGCATGGTCAACCTCCCAGGAATCACATCCTTGAAGAAAAATGATTCTCCCTCCTCCAACAGCTATAACTCCAATACCTCCTCAACTAGGAGTAGAGACTCATGGGCCCTTCCCTCATCCAGGCTAGAATATTGACCGGCTTGATCTTGTGCAGGTCTTGGGCAGCAATCACAGCTGCTGTGAGTTCATGAGTGCAATAGTCCTGGTATGTCCAGAAGACACTGTTTTGAAGCTGTCCTCTCTGAGCTCTAGCTCTTATCATCTTTCTACCTGTTCCCTGAGCCATGGAGGGAGGGCTGTGATGTACATGTGCCATTTAGGGTTAATCACTCCACAGACATTTATTCTCTGCACTTTGATCAGTTGTATGTCTCTGAATTACCCTAGTCTACTACAAAAAAGAAGCTTCTCTGATGAGGACTGAGATCTGCATTAATCTATGGGTATAGATGTAGTTATTTTGAAGACAATTTGATATTATGTCCATTTATCAAAATAATAATAGTAGGTTCTCCTAGAAGTTCCCCAGCCAGGGATTCTTAACCAGATTTGCAGGGCTAGGTATGACTTTCCTCCCATGGAGTGGGTCTTGGATCCAAACAGAAAGTGGTTAGTTGCCTCCAGAACATTCATGACACTGTACACCCATGGGTATATCTTGCCAGGCTGGTTATTAGTCCCACCTCATAGTTCTCATCACCTCTTGATAATAACATGATGAGGACAAAGCCTTTAAACACGGGCCTTAGGGAGCCACTATATATCCAAACTGCAACACTAGTCATAAACCTTAACTGAATCAAAATTCCATAAATGATATTTCAAGTAAGAACTGATTCAATAAATTGTTCTGCAATTATAATTATTAAGGGAAAAATATTCAAAGCACCAGAGCTGTAACAGATGTTTTGAAAACAGACTAACGATATGAGGCTATTCATATTGGGATATGTCTATTTGACCTCTGGTCTTCCCTGTCTCATACCTTCCACTCTCCTCCCTTGGCCAGTGTGTGGCAGACATGGATTCCTTTTGAGAAGTTCTCATGCCATCTTTATCAACAATGAAAACAGTCTCATGAGACTATTTTAAATGTTACATGGGTGAGACAGCAGAGAGTCAGAAGAATGGCCAGGGCACCCCAGCCTTATACGATTGTTGATAATCTGAGGTTAGGAGTGGACTTACATGAAAAGAAATTAAACAAATTCATCAGCTACTCTATACCACAATAAAAATTCCAAGTATATATTAAGTATATGTAATAAAATAATAAATATATGTTTAAGTCCTAGAAGGAAACATAAAGATTTATAATACCAAGTTGAAGAAAAGTCAAACTCAGATGTCATTAAAGAAGCTATGTGAAAAAAAAAAGTTATGTTATATGATATCTGGTTGCCATGAAGAGAGCTGTATAACTAGGTAAAGCACTCTCCAAAAGCCTACCTAAAATGTTAAATCCCCAGCACTACAAAAAGCAAAGGCAGCAAAACTAAATCTGCTCCACTGCTGATTTCAACAAATTTGGTGGCAAACACCTTCATAATTCTCCATTCTATTAATGACAATTAACCTAAATTGTAGATAACCAACAAAGTAATACACAGTATACCACTTGGCTTGGAGGACAGGGTGCTTATTTGTCAGCTGTGACTTTACACCCATAAACACCTGGTGGCAACTGGCCCACATAGTCAGTCCAGACTGAACGTAGCAAAGTGGTAATGAGTATACGCAATCAGTCTAGAGAAGTCAAAGCAGGTGGGACCTCAGGGACCTGGAGTTCATTTAAATTTGTCAGTTTTGTGCCCACGACAAGTCAATAAATACTCTCTCCCTCAGTTTCCACAGCTATAAATGCAAATAAAAACAATTCATGGCTCCACATTTTTTTGTGTTACAGGAGTCTGTAAGCTATCCTACAAACCAGCCTCCCTGACTATGAATGAGAAGTTTTCAAGCTGTTCCTCATTTCCAGAACATTATCTAGGACCTGAGGAAAGGTGTCATCAGTCTTGTCTCACTTGTTCACTTGTATTGAGATAAAATTTTAACTACTAGATTTATATTTCAGGCCAAAAATGTGACCCAGGCTGTCCCAATGGAAGCTGTTGGGGTGCAGGAGAGGAAAACTGCCAGAAACGTAAGTCACTGAACAGTCGTGTTCCTGTGAGACCCACACCCCTGTGAGCAGAGTCCAGACATGGTGTGACCCCTCTTGTCCTAGACAAGTCCAAGAACTTGAGAAAGAGCCGGTGTTAGCAGCATCATGAGTGCCATTCTTGCAAGTCTCGCTGCATGCAGCAACAAATACTATTCAGGACACTTCATCATGTCATAAAATACCTGAAAGCCAGTCTGCCATGCTCCAGTCATGTCTTGTAGAGAATATGCATAGCTCCTTACCCTGAACATGTCCTTGCTGACCTGCATCACCTTCCTCTTCCTCTTTTACCTCCTCTTTGCCTGGTACTAAGCTACAGAAGTTTGACAGGATTTCTCCAGGGAGTTCCTGTGTGAATCCTACTTTAAGAGTTTCATTTACCTCAGTGTGGTCACTGGCTCACTCAGTGGCTGAGAAACCTGGGAACATGTCAACTTAGACTGATAATTACTATCTAACATCTAACATCTACTTATTCGAAAGATCTCAAACTTTGGACTTGATCTAATCAGCTCTCAGAACTGATTTGAAATAAAGGAGAAAAAGATACCAGGGAGAAGTTGTGATTGAGTTTGAAATAATGTGAACGCCCAGAAGCTTGTGCCAGAATTACTAAACCCACCCATTTTCCTCTACCGTGTGCAGGAAGCCCTCATCTTCCGTGTCCTTAGAAGAGCTACCTCCTAGATCCAGCTCATGGGTGATCTTTCTTTTTCAGTGACCAAAATCATCTGTGCCCAGCAGTGTTCCCGGCGCTGCCGTGGCAAGTCTCCCAGTGACTGCTGTCACAACCAGTGTGCCGCTGGCTGCACAGGGCCCCGAGAGAGCGACTGCCTGGTGAGACTCTGGTTACTCGGGAGTCAGGCTGCAGAGCTCTGCATCTGCTCCCACCTGACTGTAACAGGGAGCTTTCTGTGTGGTACATTTGTCAGTTTGGTAGGAGCAGATAGTGCCTGTGTCTGTTATCCACTTAATCTGTGACCTTGAACAAATTACAGGAGCTGTCTGTGCCTTCGTTCCCTCACCTGACAGTGATGGTTAATAAAGTCTCTACTGTTAGGTGGTACAAGTGGCGTGGTCCATGTGGTTTTTATCACCAAATCCTGGGAGCTGAATGAACACTAATACTAAATAAATGTGATTGTTGTCAATAGTGGTAGCATTATGCTATTTATTGTTTCCCCTAATTCTGTTGTGAATGTAAAGAGCTGACACTGTAAGATCCCCTCAAACCCATCCACCCCTATACAGACCTTTAATGGTATGACATTGGGATCTTCTGACCCTCATCTCTCTGATTTTCCCACCACATTTCTGGTGCCTCTTGAGCTTTGTCCCCAACCCCTGGGGGTCTTTTCTGCCACTGTAGAAGCTCTCACAAAAGGCTTGTTGCTCCATTGTGAAGTCCTGGAACTACCAAAGCTGGTGGCTGGGATTCCTGGGGTTTGCACCAAGTGAGGCAAAACCCTGTCAGCTGCAGAGAAGGAAGGCCGCCCTAAGGTGCATTCTATGCATTCTGTAGTTTCTGGGAACAGAAGAGTCTTGCCTTCCAGAAATTGGACCTGGCCCCAGGATTTTTCACTTGATTTGTCTGGGCTGATTCTAATGAGAATCCCAAGGAAATAACTGTATGTGGAGTTCTTAGGAAGAGCCAATGCTGCAGGCTGCGTGGGCCCCGAGAGAGTCTGGCCCTTCCTGTAGGGAATCCTTCCTGTCATGGTTTGATACAGTTTGACAATAACTTCTTAAATGTATTCTCAAGTGCTGTTCATAAGAGAAACATGTTTTAAACTGGGCTTAAAAATAATGCCACTCCATAGTTACCAATAGCATGTTTGGATTCCTTTGTCACCTGTAAATCAATAGAGATTTATTTTCTCTAACCATAAACCATAAGCTGTGGCAGCTTGGTCAGTATACGTAAGAACAGTACTTAGTACTTACAGTTGAACACTTGAGCACTGGGAACCTCATAATGAATTTGTTTAGCCTGAAACCCAAATGGCCCTGTGCTTCATTCATTTAGATGCCACATCCTTGACGAGGTATGTTGTCCCTCCTATGACAGGTTTGCCACAAGTTCCGGGATGAGGCCACATGCAAGGATACCTGCCCACCGCTCATGCTGTACAACCCCACCACATACCAGATGGATGTCAACCCTGAGGGGAAGTACAGCTTTGGTGCCACCTGTGTGAAGACATGCCCCCGTGAGTTGCCGTCGCGGGAATGCCGCTGGCTCTCCAGTCATCTGTGACCTCTTTGTCTTCTGCTGTAGTCTTGAGCCCCTTGTCTTAGGCAGTTGGGAGTTGCTGTGCTTGCCTTGTTTAGGTTACTTTGTGTCCAACCAGGTAAGGAGCCAGCTTCCTTCTGGGGAACAGTAGACAGAGACAGCCTGAGCCTAATGCAGGCCTCCACTCTTCAACAGGAGTCATCATCTGTGTTAACCATCATCGCCGGTAGCCAGACTGCATCAAAGAAAAGACGACTATTCACCTCAAGTCTGAGGGTCAACTGTAATAACTCAGGGCATTCAGTATCTGAGTAGCACAAAATCGTGACCGTCTGGGCCATTTCATTGTTTGACTCTTCTACGATGCTAGTGCTTTACCAACCTAAATTAGAAAGGGTATCAGGTCTACCTTCTTGAGTGTGCCTCTTAGGAGGAGTATTGCAGAAGTTTTCTTTCTTTTCATTTTACTGGTTTGGGTTATGGTTTTGTTTACTTATATTTGTATCCTACTCATGCCTATAGGGAAATGGCAACATGGATTATTCTCAAATAGAGAAAGTAAAACAAGGCATAATGAGCCTTAGAAACTAAGCTTGATTTCCATAAGGGAAATAAAAATGTAAAAGAACCACTCTCAGGGGGAGATTTTTCCTGCTAGATGTATGTGCATGAAAGTCTATTCAAAAAAATACACAAATAGAATAACAGGCCACTATAAGATAAATAGCAAACCAAGACGAAGCAAAGATTTCCACAATTACAGCATAGGTAGGGTCTTTGCGTGAGGACTTAATAGAGTTTTAAAAGCCACAGTTCACACTCAAAGCCTAAGACAACAAAAGCACACAATTTGCGGGTGTACTGCCTATGCCCAGTAAATATCAAAGCACAGAGCTTCTAAAACATGGTATGAACACAAATATTACCCCAGACTTAACCGTGAGGGAAGTGAAGAGAAGGGATGGGGTACCTCTCTGAGATGCAGAACTGGCTGGTCTTGTCATTGTCCCACCAAGGAACATACAGCACATGGGAAAGGACCATGAAGGGCAAAGCTGGTGTCAAACAGAATGAAATGTAGTTATCTCGGTGGGTCAGTGATCTGTTTAAGCTCTGATGTGTTTAATAAGTATCCAGGCTTTACCTGTAAGTCCCAAAGACAGACCTGACCAAAAACAGGAAAAACCCTGATATTTAAAGAGGTGCTTTCATGGGTGATGTTTTTCCCCTCCCATAGCTATTTCACACCTGTGATGAAAAACCAGCTTGTCTCCACATTACTGTCCTGAAAGCTATTAAACTTGAGATTGATTACTTTTCTATTTGAAACCTGGTAATGCATGTCCTCAAAGTCAAGCAAATTATCAGGGACCCTTTTCAGCAGCACATGTAGAAGAGAGTATGAGGATGTTTGTGGAAGGCCAGGAGCCCCTGCTGTGGCCCTCACCACCCTCCTTTCATTGCCTCCTCCTCAGGAAACTACGTGGTGACAGATCATGGTTCATGTGTCCGCGCCTGCGGTCCTGATAACTTTGAAGTGGAAGAAGACGGTGTTCGCAAGTGTAAAAAATGTGATGGGCCCTGTCGCAAAGGTAAGGAGCCTGCAGGTGCAGATAAGGCTTTTTTCTTGACCCTTAGGCTGGAATCATATCCATTTCTAAATGAATATATCCTACTCCTTTAATTTAAAAAAAAATGTATATTGTTTCTTTAAAATAAAAGATATACCCACAAAATCAAGTTACAAAGCTAGAGGTCGGGGAGTTCACTAGGTAGAACCAGTTACAGAGGTGCCACCTGCAGCCCAGGTGGGTGAGCTGGCCTGGACTAAAAGGGGAGGACCAATGTCCTGAAGAGCAGCTAGACTTGGCCCAAGTGGTAAACAAAAGGAAGAATTCAAGGCTCAGAGAGGTCTGTGAGGTCTATCACTTCAGTAGTTGTAATCCCAAAGTCTGCCAAGGGTGCTGGCAAGTAAGAGCTCTCCTCAGTGTCAGTGGGATGAACGGGAGCAGGGGTTCTTGCTTCTGCTTGTGGAGACCCAGTATTATTAATTCAACAAATGTGAGTAAAACAGACATCTCTCTTAACAGTTTGCAATGGCATAGGCATTGGTGAATTTAAAGACACACTCTCCATAAATGCTACCAATATCAAACACTTCAAAAACTGCACTGCCATCAGTGGAGATCTCCACATCCTGCCGGTGGCATTTAAGGGGTAAGTAACAGTTGAATTACCTGAGCAGAGAACAACAACAACAAAAAGTTTTGTTTTTAATGGATAATGATCAATAATCATTTTCTGTGTTTTCCAGGGACTCCTTCACACACACTCCTCCTCTAGACCCAAAGGAACTGAATATCCTAAAAACCGTAAAGGAAATAACAGGTTTGTGCTAGGAAATCCAGAAGCATAAGTGGAAAATTAAATTTCATAGACATTTTTCCTTCTCCCTTGCTATAAGAATTTGTATTTGAAATTCCATTAGCCCATTGATGATTAATTCTTTGAAACTTAAAAGAAATGCAGTTTCCCTGCTTTCAAGTGGAAAGTGTGACTGGAACCATGCAGGATTGGTGTGGACACATGCAGTCTTCCTTCCCGGCTCAGACTAGCCATCTCCATAGCCCCATACTTAAGGGGGGAAGAGGAAGGGAAGGGAAGGATAAGTTGAGAAGCAGCCGGCAGTGGTTCTTGGTTTCACAAACTAGATTTCAAACCTGTTTGTCCACTGGCAGATCTTGGACCCATGACTGACACCCGTACTCCATGTCCTTTGTCTCTAATAAGGGGATGATTAGATATGCACAAGGTTGATTTGAGGACTGGAGTTGATCACTGACAACTTGAAAATAGAGCAGGAACCAGTTTGGCTTCTGACATGAAGCCCCTCAAAGATACCGAACCTGAGCACATGGTTAGCCTGTTGGGTATACAAACTGGGGTTGTAGTTCCATGGAGAAGGAAAGATGCCCATTTTGGGAAGTATCACCTGGGCTTGTGGCTATAATCTGCATATCCATCCTCAGGGAAGAGGATGAGAAGAATCCACTGCCACTGTCCATATGGCAGGCAGTCTCATAGGGATTCTAGAACAATATTGCATACAACCAAAAGAATTTCCAGTGCCCTGTGTCTGAGCCTTCTTTCTGCCTTCTAGGGTTTTTGCTGATTCAGGCTTGGCCTGAAAACTGGACTGACCTTCATGCTTTTGAGAACCTAGAAATTATACGTGGCAGGACAAAGCAACAGTAAGTGGACCATGGCCAAAGTTAGGTAAATTAGTGTTTGCCTTTTTATTTTGAAGTTGGACTTAAAAGAGAGGTACAGAAATAGTATAGAATTTCTATGGATCCTTCACCTGCTTCCCCTAATGTGCACATCTTACATGAGTAGAAAAAAGGATCGAGGTAATAGCGTTGACAGTGTAAAATGCTGTTAGCTCAACCAGGTGCTTTATTCTGAGTTCACCAGGCTTTCCTTGAATGTGTTTATTCTTTCTCTGTCCACTGCAGAATTTAATGTTGCATTCAGATCTAATGTCTTCTTAATACCCTCCAATCTGTCCTGGATCCTGTGTCTTTCCTAATCATTTATTGTGTTGATACTGTGGAAAAGTATGTTCAGGAGTTTTGTAGAATGTCTGTCCATTTGTATTTGACTATTATTTCCTCATGATGTAGTTGAGGTTATCCACACCAGGGGACGCAAGTAACATTTTAACACTAAATGATTTGGAGGAGCTAGAATGACCACTCTTCCAGCTATAACAGTGAAATATGTATATGCTTGTGCAGAGAGAGAGAGAGAGAGAGAGAGAGAGAGAGAGAGAGAGAGAGAGTCTTAATAGAGTAAGAGAAATCATAAGTTTTGTGGTGAGGAAGAGAAATTTGGAAATCTTTAGACCAAACCTGTCTTGGAAACTTTTAATTATGAAAACTACTTTAGATAATTTACCCAGTAAGACTACATAATATCATGAAATGTTTAAAAAGTCAAAGTACCATACACACAAAATACACACTGCTGTCCAAAAGCTTTGTTAGCCAAATACTTTTGATGTCAAACATGTAGTTGTTCTTGCTTCCTGAATTTGCTCTGAAATTCTCAGGAATGTTGTCTTTTCCTGGCGCTCACACAGAAATGAGATTTAGAGCAGTGCTTCAGAGTGGCTGCTTTGTAGACGTCTGCTTAGAGATTTAAGCAAGGTTAAATACCATTTACTTTTCCACTCAGTAAAAAGTCCCCTAATATCAGCCTGTTGCTGTGGGGTGACCACTAGTTCCTGATGTGAGTCACCGAAAACTGGAACTTGACCTGCAAGGAAGACCCCAGCCAGACCCCTGACTCCTTGGCGTCTCTGGGCATACTCTAGGGGAGAATTCCCCACAGTGGTGGTTGTAGGTCTCCTGTCTAGGACTCCTCACTTATCCTGAAACAGGTTGTGGGGAGAGAAAGGAGAAGAATTACCAGGAAGAAGGAACTGCCAAGTAACACTTTAAACCTTTGGCATTCGACTCCTTAGTTGTCAGTCTCTTCAGTTTGTCCTGTCTTAACTGCCTGTTCCCTATGCTGGTGTCAAAGGCACTTCCTACAGATGCAGATCACTTCCGTATGATTTTCTATCAATTGCAAATAACACAAGCTCCTCCACCAAGGACATAGATCCATGCTCTGTCCTCATCCCCCAGCCCCAGGTCTACCTCCTAGCCCTTCCTATCTACAGACACCCTGCACTATCCTGCTTCTCTAGGAGCTTTGGGACTTTCCTTCATCTACTTTAAGTTACTGGAGTAACTTTCAAATCATCCAATGAGTATAATAAATTCAGTACCTTGTAGATTCTTACTTAGCCCATCATTGAGGGGGAAGAAACTTTCATGGGCTCTACTCTCCAGGTCTCAGTTATGAGACACCATGGCTTGTACAAAGCCACCCTTCCAAGCCATTTCTCCAAAACCTCCCTAAGTGCCCACCCCTGGCTGACCTTGTGCTCACTGAGGTTGCATCCCTCCCTCCAGATTCAAAGAATCGGCACGAGTGCTTGTATCACCTGTAGACAGAGGTTCCTCAAGTAAAGGAGACACATATTAGACATACATAAAATTTGGCAAATGGTATCACAAATGCTCCTTCAATTAGTATATATTAGTAATGTGGTAGATGAGTAGGTGGGTAGATGGATAGACAGACAAATTCACAACACTTAAAATATATTTCAGTGTTGCAGATAACCAAAAAAACCATGTTCTCTATTTTCAGGCAAAGTATAAATGTAGTAAACAAAATGATAGGAATATATTAATTCGGTGCTCCAGTTTACCTCTGAGGTTAAAGATGTTAAATGGATAAGAAACTGACTTTTCCTTGAAGGAACGTAAACATTTACAGTTTCCAAAAGTTGTGATACATACCTCTCACAGGGTAATTTACAGTTGTTGGAACACAGTTTGTAGGAAATCAAAGTGGCCCAGAAAAACAAACTGTTTTGGGTGGCATGCTGTTTTCAATTTACATACAATGTAATTTTTCTTCTTCTCCATTTAGTGGTCAGTTTTCTCTTGCGGTTGTCGGCCTGAACATAACATCATTGGGATTGCGTTCCCTTAAGGAAATAAGTGATGGTGATGTGATAATTTCAACAAACCAAAATTTGTGTTATGCAAATACAATAAACTGGAAAAAACTATTTGGGACTTCCAGTCAGAAAACCAAAATTCAATACAACAGAGCTGAAAATGACTGCAGTAAGTAATTGGTTTTTGTTCAGTTATGCAGGTAGTTTCTGTAGGTCATTTCCTTTTAGAAGGAATACTGAAGGGATCGTTCCCAAACATTTGAGTTGCTTTTTTCCTTCCTTCAATAAATTAAAGTCTGCAGATTCATAATTGTAGTTATCATCAGTACTGATTCCAGATAGCCAGGTATGGTATTGCACAGCTTTAATCCCAGATTTGGGAGGCAGAGGCAGATGATTCTCTGTGAGATCAAGGACAGCCTGGTCTTTGTAGCCAGTCTAGACCAGCTGGGGCTGTAGGAAGACTCTACACCCCCCGCCCCAATAAAAGGAATCAACTCCAGATCATTCTCATTTTCTTGGGTGAATTTTCCCTGTGCCGTTGACACATTTATACTTTTGAGCACTTTGCCCTTTGTCCCCAGCTGGCAGTGCTGTCTTGAAAAACTGTGGGTTCTTTAGGAGTTGGAGCCTTGCTAAGGGAAGTAGGTGTTGGGTGCCCACTTCCTGTCTCCTCTCTGCTTCCTGACTGTGAACGCAGTGGGACCAGATGCTTCACATTCCTACTGCTGTACCTTCCCTGCTAGCATTGATCATATTCCTCATTGAATTGTGAGCCAAAATAAATCTTTCTTCCTTTAAGTTGCTTCTCATCAGGAATTTGGTCACGGTAATGAGGAAAGTAGTACAGAAAATTGGTATCGAGCAATGGAGCTGCTGCTTGGATGGATCTGACCATGTGGTTTTTAGACGTAGGGAGCTGGTTTGCAGGAGGAATGTGAAAGAGTTAGGAACTTTGGGCTACAAAAGCCCTAGAATGCCATAAGCATTGCTTATCAGGCTGTCCTCCTGAGAGTTTGGAAGACCAAGATGTTGAGAGAAATGTAGACAGTGAAAATCTGGCTCATAAGATTTCAGAGGGAAACAAGGACTCTATTGGAAACTCAGAGGCCATTCGTGACATATTCTGGAAAGGACTCTAGCTGCGTTCTGCCTGTGTCCTGAGAAATTGGATGATGCTGAATGCAAAAGTAATGACTCATTTGCTTGGTGAATGAAAAATCTCAAGACAGGGTAGCATCCATGCCGTTTCATGGTTACTGCTCACTGTTCTTGTCCATGTCTACAGTAAGAGAGAGCAAAAAGTGGAGCAGAAAGATGAAAAATATGCTGCTTGATGGGGAAAGAAGAGAATTTAAAGTTGCAAATAAGGCAGATGTTGATAAAGCATCTGTAATTGTTAAAGATGTTAGCACCTTTAAAGAGAAACCTTTTAGCTGAGTACAGTGGTATATGCCTTTAATCCCAGCACTTGGGAGGCAGAAGCAGTTGGATTTCTGTGAGATGGAGACCAACCTTGTCTACACAATGAGTTCCAGCCCAACTGTGGCTACAGAGAGAACTTGTCTCAAAACAACAACAAAAGAGAACCCTTTTTCTCTGTACTGAGGCAATAGTAAAAGTGCTCCGAGGGAAAGGCCTCATCTATCAAGGCTTCATCTTGTGAAAATGTAAATTTATTTGAAAGAAGGGAGCCTAAAGTGAGAATGCTGCTGAAGAAATTGCTTGCTCAAGTAGGCCATATACGCCTACTGCTGGCAGCAGAACCTGGCAGCATCATCCAGATGGAACTGGTGCTGTAGGCATAAAAAACATAGGAGTGGGGCATGGACGCTTGTGCCAGGAGTCACAGAAAACCACTGAAACTAGGCAGTGTGCAGCATAGTTGGAGTCTCTGAAAGGATGCCTGGAGAGGCCACTGTGGGAAGCTGTAAAGGTAAGGCCTAAGTCGCAATGGAGACTCCAGGATTTCAGTGTTGTCAGCACATGGGATGTCTGCTAAAGAAAGCTGCAGGAATGGAGTGTAACAGGCCCAGAGAGAGCTTTTGTGTGTGCAGGGGGCAGGGCTGAAAGGGTGGAACTACCCAAGTTCTTGAGAGTCCAGATAATTCCATCATGAACCCCAGATGGTAGAAATGGAGCTGCAGTATTTGGTGTTTTCCCTGCTGGGTCTCAATCTTGCTTTGGTTGAGTCTTGCTTTGCTTTACCCCCATTCCACTTTTTTAGAGTAGGAATGTTTACTATGGGTCAGTGTATGTTGGAAGTACATAAATTTTTTATTATTCTTGCTTTGAGTCTCAGAATGGACTTGAGACTTTTGAACAGTGTTGAGACTATTAGTCTTAGCAGGTACCAGTGAGATGGTTCAGTGGGAAAGGGCACTTGCTGCCTGACAACTTGAATTCAATTCCTGGGACTCACGTCATAGAAAGAAAGCACTAACTCTGGCAAGTTCTACTTTGACCTCACATACACACTGTGACATGTGTATATACCCTCTTCTTCTACACAAATGGAATTTTTAAGAAGACTTATAAAGTTGGAATGAACACACTTTCATTACAAGATGTCCATAACTCTATGTGGGCCAGAGGTAGAATGTTGTAGTCTGAACATGAAATATCCCCAGTAGGTTCCTGTGTTTGAACACTTGACCTCATGCTTCTGCCACCATGCCTTCCCTGCTCTGATTTTAAAGCTCTAAGTTGGTTTTGGAAACTGGCAAATGCCCCTGGTCTTATGGTAGACACTGGCAGAATTCATACTGACTTCTAGTGCTGCTGTGACTCTCCTGGGCCTGGACAACTTAGCTAGTTTACTTATTACTCTCTTTAGGCTTTGGCTTCCTCATTCATAAATGGTAATGACAATGATTCCAGTACCATAGTGCTACTGAAAGACTGACATGAAATCTTACATGTGAAGTTCTGGGCTTGGTGCCTACCACACAGCAAGGAGCAACAACCTCCTTTGTCGTTCCTGTTGACTGTGGCTTTAATCATGAAAATAATCCCAGAGACAGGTCCAGGTTGCCCTGAGCTCCACAGAGAAGAGTAACTTTGGTGCTACACTCACTCAGACCCCTCCACGTGCCTATGAAGAGCACACAGCCTATCACAAGAGTATCACCTCTTCTGATCCCTCCTGTTCTTGTTCTATAACTGACTCTTTGACTCACTGTGTCTTCTCAGAGGCTACAGGCCACGTCTGTAATCCTTTATGTTCCCTGGAAGGCTGCTGGGGCCCTGAGCCCAGGGACTGTGTCTCCTGCCAGAACGTCAGCCGGGGCAGGGAATGCGTGGAGAAGTGCAACATCCTGGATGGGTGAGATACTGTTCTTTGTTTTGAGAAGTCAAAGTGCTGTTTTTATAGCTTTAAAGTTATTCCAGTTAATTCTTTTCCTTTTTCTATTTTTCTTGCTACTATCTTTGATTTGTTTGCATGTATGTTTGGTTTTTGGCAAATTGTTCATCAGAAAAAAGAAGTAAATTTTTCATTATTCTTTACTCTATCCCAATAATTTACCAAATTTCTTTCCCTAGAAATACCTTAAGCTTTCAGTTTACGTGACAACATTCTCAAGATAGAACAGATGCAGGGGTTGAAAGAGTCAAAGTACATGGTCCCTAGACCTTTTCTTTCTAGTCCACTGTTCCTGCTATGTTAAAACCTATTAATACAAAGTATTTCCTGGTTAATATTTGTTTTATGTATGCCTGGAATGCACTGATAATTGAATAACACAAATAATTTTCAATATATCCAAGGATGAAAAAGTAATTCGTGTATTTGTTTAGCTGAGTATTTTTTAATCTCATTTTTATGTGTATGAGTGTATTGCCTGCATGTATGTAGGTGCACCCATGTTGTGTAATGCCCTCAGAGGTCAGAAGGCATTGGATCCCCTGGAACTGGCTGTTAGCCACCATGTGAATGTTGGGAATCAAACCTGGGTCTTCTGCAAGAGCATTCAGTGCTCTTAACCACTGAGTCATCTCTGCAGCCCCTTAGCTGAGTTTTAATCAATAAAAAGTACAATCTATGAATACACTGAGAATTTCAAAATTGGTGTTTTTTAATACTGATAACGATTAAAATAAATTACTTGGAAAATTAATTGAAGGACAGAGAGAACATATCTTTATTTTCTAATGTAAAGAAAAAATGGAAATTTTGTGATGGGGAAGAGTTTCAGGTAGTGCTGGGAAATCCCCCATCTTATTTCAGCAGCAGAGGATGGGCCACAGTTTGTATATGGAAATATTCCAGAACAAAATGGGAAGATAATGGGCAGGCTTAGAATAATGGGCATAACTTCTGTCTCAGCCTCCAGTGGGGAGTACAGTGCAGTCTCTCCAGTTACAGACAGACACACATACCTTTCAGTTTCCAAGTCCTTAAGAGACACGGTGACAAAATGACTGTGTTAGGCCCATGTCTCCATTAGTTGGAAGAAGCCCAGTGTCCTGTAATACCTGCTCACTTTTCAAAATGGAGCCCTTTAGAATGGGGTTATACAGAGATGAAGTGCAGAAAACATCATGTGGAGCTTTTTATTTCCAGTCAGTTGGCTGGGATCTTTTTGTTCTACCTATACAGAAATGACGGAAAGGCAAGGAGAACCCCCTTAAGTGCTGTTTTGTGGCAACTTTTATACACCACAAAGTTTGATAGCAGTGAGTAGTGGCAACAGGCAGGTGGAAGTAGGAGCAGGAAGCACCCTCTACTGTTATAACTCCCAAACATGGCTTGATTATTGAGGTCTTTAGCTCTATAAATATTACAGTTCTTTTTTCTAACAGTTTAGTTTTTTATTTTTAATTGAGCTTTTGATTTTTTAATTGAGCTTTTGTAATTTCATACAACATTTCTTAATCAAATTTAGACCACTCCTCCATCCATGCCTCCCCATCCCCCCACCAGACCTCATATATTCCACCATACATGTTAAGTCCTATCCAGTCAAACATTTGTGCCCAGATGTCCTTCATTGTAAATTCATCCACTGGAGTCTAGTCAGCCCATCTAGAGATCGAATGTAAGGCATATTCTCCCTCCCCCACTAACAATCAGTCTCCAATAGTTCTCAGTCTAGTGCCGCCCACCACCCATTTCTCTCCTCCCGTCTGGGCCCTTGATTAATTGAGTTGGCATGGGTCCTGTGCTCTATGCCACCATTGCCACAACTTCACATGTGCAAGCTTCCAGTGGCCTGAAAGCCTCTCCTTCCCTGTGTTCATCAACCAGCTCTGGCTCTTACAAAATTTCTGCCCCCTCTTCCAGAATGGTCCATGATCATGGGTGGGTGGGGTTCCATATAGGAGTCCTATTCAAGGACATACACTCTGTAGTATCTTCTTCTTTAAAACTTGGCCAGTTGTGGCCTTCTTGTGCATCACATTCTGTTGTATAAGGAAGTTTTACTGATGAGAGATGAGGGGTGCATTAGTTTTCTCTCTACCCCTTGTTCCACTATGTTCCATAAGCCTTAGTTGTAGAGATTCAACTGTAGATTTGCCACCTAGTACTGGCATCTCTCAGACGTCTATGTCTGATCAGTTGTGCAATTCTGCAGTAGCCTCCATCTGTTGCAAAAAGAAGCTCGATGAGTGGTGTACAGAATGCTTGTCTGTAAATATAAGGATCAATATTTAGCATATAGTAAGAAATTTCATTTGTATAGGGATATGAAAGAGACAGGGTTTTTTCTAGGATCTGTGTCCTCTCCTGCCATGTATATTTGCTTGCGTTTACAGTGCTACCCATGAGTTCACTCCCATTGAGAAGGCTTTAAGTCCAATTAGATAGCTGTTGATTGCCCCCCAAATAATAGTGTCATTGCTGCACCAATAGAGGTAGTTTACTGTTCTGATCATTAGGTTATTAGGTTTTAGGGCTGGGTTGGACCATTGATTGTGTTTCCCCCTTGGCAGTTTGCATATCATCATCTAGCACATGATAGCCAAACTTTGGTTAGAAGGCTTCCAGGTCAGTTCCTGCTCCTTTGCTTCAAGTCCTATATCTGAAGTATGTCCTGTCTTCAGAAGTAGGGTCTTATCTACTAGATCTGGGAGATAACCAAGAGGTTTGGCAATAGCCTGTTATTTGGGAGTCTCCTGGACTACCATCAACAACCACTCAAAGGATGGTTGGTTCTTTCTGGCACTGTGTTCTTTGCCAAGCAGCTCCCAGGTATACATATGCACTAACGTTTGGACACTGTATGCTCATTTCTCATGGGGTTTTGAGGATATCACATTTCCCTCTGGAAAACAGCCCCTCATGATTCATTCAACTCTACTCTTTTTCCTCCCATCCAGGCTCCCTCTTTCCTCTCAAGTCCCAGTGCTCCCATAGCCCTACTCTTCCCCCCCAAATAATACCCACCTCCCACCATCCCCCCTCCTAGCTTCACTCCCCCCACACACACTGTGTCCCCCATGCATGCCTCTCCTCCCTGCCAAACAATCCCACTCTCCCCATCTCCCCCTGGTAACATCTGTTCCCTATTATCCCCCTTTCAGGATAACTCCGTATCCTTTTTTCCCCTGGATTCTGGTGTTACATCAGAATTTATATGCTCACATAGAAGGGATTAGTGTTACAGTCCACAAAGGAGGGAGAACATGGGTCACTTACTTTTCTGCATTTGTATTACTTCACTTAGTATGACACTGTCTAGTTCCATCCATTTACCTGCAAATTTCATAATTTCATCTTTTCTTACTGCTGAGTAGATCTCTGTAAAAAACATACCACATTTTCATTATCCATTCATCAGTTGAGGGACATTTAGGTTGTTTCCATTTCTTATTGTGAAGAGAGCAGCAACAAACATGGATGTGCAGGTATCTCTACAGTACGATGAGTCCTTTGGGTACATGTAAGGGAGTGGTGTAACTGGACCATATGGTAGGTTCATTTTTAGTTTTTTGAGGGTTCTCCACACTGCTTTCCATAGTGGTTGCAGGAGTTTGTATTCCCACCAGCAGTGAATGAGCCTTCCTATTTCTCCACATCCTCTCCAGAATTAGGAGTCTTTCATTCTCTAGATCTTAGCCAGTCTGACTGGGGTAACATGGAATGTTAAAGTGGTTTTTATCTGCATTTCTCTAATTACTAAGGATGCTGAGCAATTTTTAAGATGCTCCTTAGTCATTTTTATTTCTTCACTTGAGAACTCTCTGTTCAGGTCTATCACCCATCTTCTTATTGGGTCATTTGTTTTCTTCTTTCTTTGTTTTTTTGAGTTATTCATATATTCTGGATATTACTTCTTTTTCAGATGCGTAGCGGGTAAAGATTTTCTCTGATTCGGTGGGTTTCCTCTTCCCATCTTTTTGTTGTTTTCGAGAAACTCATCTTACCTTCAGGGATAGATACTACCATAGGATGATAAAAGGATGGAAAAATTATTCCAAGCAAATGGCTCTAAGAAGCAAGCAGATATTGCAATTCTAATATCTGACAAAATAGACTTCAAATTAAAACTCATCAGAAGAGAAAAGGATGGTTACTTCATTTTTTTCCAGTTAATTATTTATTTAATAGCCACACACTTAGAAAAAGCATTTCATTACAATAGCATTGACATATTCAATAACAATTTCCAGAGCTAAGACGCAACTCTTTCAGAATTGGCTGTAAATTTTTGGGTTTACAGTTGAATTAATACAGTTATACAATATTGTACTCAGTATAAACCTATAAGACATAAAATTGAATGAGGTTTTAACCTTTAAAAAAAATCTCCATTTCATTAAAATACACAGTTTCATACAGAAAGATTTATTTTTAATGCAATTGACATTAAGATGTTTGCACATGTGTTTCTACTCTCTAAATATCTGATTATTACTAGTCACAGTTGGTTACTTTCTGAGCATGGATATAAAGTCATCAAGTAGATTTCAATGGTAATGTTTATCACCTCTACTAATTAACATGAAGCAAAGTTTTATGCTTCTTCCTCAAATATAACTCATTTTTTATTTATTGAGTTTTTTGGAGTATTTCATACAGACAATCTGAAACAATCTTATTCATCTTTGTACACGCATCCCAAATGTCACCCTCCCATAACTCCCCTCCCACGCACACACTGGAGCCTATATATTCTGTCATCCCTGTTTCTGTCCACTGTGTTATCAGTGCCCCAGCCGTTCCCAGTGCTAGTCCATTAAGAAAAAGATCTCCATTTCATTTTAGAATATATTGTTCCTTGCAGAAAGACTCATTGTTTTTGCTACTAACACTGAGATGTTGGCACATGCATCTCTAATCTGTATTCATCTGATTATTACTAGCCATAATCAGTTTCACTTGGATCCTTGGCACCTGTGTATGTCTATAAAGTACTCGGGTAGATTTCAGTGGTAATGTTTATCACCTCTACTAATTAGCATGATGTAAATTTACATGCTTCCTCATCAAATATAATACATTTTTTTAAATTTGTTGATTTTGTGTGTATGTGTGTGTGTATCACACAGAATATCCCAAACCATCATATTCAACTATACACCCACATCCCAGATGGCACCCTCCCATAGCCTCCCTCCCCCAACTACAGCCCTTATACTATGATATCCCTGCTACTGTCTGCTGTGTTGTCAGCACCCCTAGCCATTCCCCACAACTTGCCCTTCTGGTGACTCTAGTCAGCCTGTCCAGAGGTGGTTGTTTTAGGAGGGTCAGCTGTTCCTCTTCTACTAGCAATCAGTTGTCAATACTCCTTTAGATAAGATTGGGGTCTGCTGTTCA
>NW_008354421.1:1108931-1109462 GCF_000622305.1 Nannospalax galili
GGTGGGGTCTCCTCGGCCTCCTTGATCAAGAGGACAGATGACCCACCACCATTACAGGACATTTTGAGAGATGCTTATAGACCCCTGGAACTAGTCAACCTGGGAGGGCAAGGAGCAAAAACTGTCCTTTATGTCCCTCTGACCAATTAGTATAGGCCTCAAAGTATGTCTGTTAAACATCCAAGAAGGTTAGTTCCACCAGTCTTGATCTGCTGTGTATAATTTGTCAGTAGGTTGTAGGAGTAATATGGTTCCCTCTGGTTTTCAAAACTAGCTAGGCATTATTTATCTCTCACCTTGTCTCACCCCTCCACCATAGTTTTCCCACTTAAGATGTCCCCATTCCCTCCCCCTTTCTCCCTTAATAATACCCATCTCCTACAGTCCTACCTCTCTTGAGCTTCTTGTTTCCCCTTATCCCCTGGGTTCCTTGTATACCCTTCCATCCCCCTCCCTTAAACTAACCCAATTTTTATTCATATCTCCCTTATTAAGGCCTATTTCCTACTGTTCTTCTCTTTCAGGTTCTTT
>NW_008354421.1:1109833-1110389 GCF_000622305.1 Nannospalax galili
CTAGCTCTTAGCTATTGTGAAAAGGGCAGCAACAAACATGGATGTACAAGTGTCTCTGCAATAGGATGAGTTCTTTCGGTATATGCCAAGGAGTGGTATAACTTGGTCAAATGGTAGGTTCATTTGTAGGTTTTTAAGAGATCTCCACACTGCTTTCCATAGGGGTTGAACAAGTTTGCAGCCCCACTAGCAGTGGATGAGTGGTCCCCCTTCCCCACATCCTCTCCAACATTTGGTATCATTTGGTATCATTTGTTCACTTGACCTTAGCCAGTCTGACTGGGGTAAAGTGAAATCTTAAATTGGTTTTAATTTGCATTTCCCTAATTATTAGTGATGTTGAACATCTTTTAAGATGTTTCATAGCCATCTTTACTTCTTCTTTTGAGATCTCTCTGTTCAACTCCTTAGCCCATCTTTTAATTGGGTTGCTTCTTGTCTTGACTCTCCATTTTTTGATTTTGTTATATATTCTGGATATGAAACCTCTCTCAGATGTGTTGCAGGTTAAGATTTTCTCCCATTCTGTGGGTTTTCTGTTTGCTTCCCTGGTTGC
>NW_008354421.1:1110724-1111164 GCF_000622305.1 Nannospalax galili
TGCTGAAATCATATTTACTCATATTTGGGTCTTCAGTTTTGTTCCAATGATCTATGGGTCTATTTTTGTGCCAGTACCATGTTGTTTTTATGACTATAGCTCTGTAATACAGCTTAAAATCTGGTGTAGTAATGCCCCCAGCATTGCTCTTAATGCTCAGTGTTGTTTTGGCTATCCGAGGTCATTTGTGCTTCCATATGAATCTTAGGATAGTTTTTTACAATTCTGTGAAAAATGGCATGGGGATTTTTATTTGCATTGCATTGAATCTATAAATGACTTTTGGTAGGATGGTCATTTTCACAAAATTAATTCTTCCAATCCTTGAGCATGGGAGGTCCTTCCATCTTCTGAGGTCTTCCTCAATCTCTTTCTTTAAAGACTTAAAATTTTCGTTGTAGAGGTCTTTAATGTCTTTGGTCAGGTTTATTACAAGATGT
>NW_008354421.1:1111483-1111900 GCF_000622305.1 Nannospalax galili
CCAGCCTTGTGTGGTTCCTGATTTCAATGGGAATGCTTCCCGTTTTTCTCCATTTAGGATGATGTTGGCTGTGGGTTGTTATATATGGCTTTAATTATGTTGAGGCATGTTCCCTCCAGTCTCCAAATTTCCCTCTAGGTCTTTGAACATAAATGCATGTTGAGCCCATTTATATGAATCTTTGAGCCCATTTATATGATTTATGATGTTCATTGACTTACATATATTGAACCATCCCTGCATCTCTGGGATAAAGCCAACTTGATCATGGTGGATGATCTTTTTGATGTGTGTCTGTATGCGGTTTGCAAGTATCTTGTTGAGAAGTTTTACACTTATGTTCATTAAGAATATGGGTCTATAGTTTTCTTTTTTGGTTGTATCTTTATCTGGGTTTTGTATTAGAGTGATGCTGGC
>NW_008354421.1:1112621-1113311 GCF_000622305.1 Nannospalax galili
TTGCATTGTCATCTGGTAGAATGCATGGAATTATTGCAATCTTTTTGTATTTGTTGAGGTTTGTTTTGTGTTCCAGTATATGGTCGATTTTGGAGAAGGTTCCATGGGGTGCTGAGTAGAAAGTATGTCCTTTGGTGTTTGGGTGGAATACTCGGTAGATGTCTATTATGTCCATTTGATATATGGTATTGTTTAATTCAGATGTCTCTCTGTTACCTCTCTGTCCTGTTGACCTATATAATGGAGGCAGTGAGGTATTGAAGTTCCTTACTATTAATGAGTTGGGATTAATCTGGGTCTTAAAGTCCTGGTAATGGAGACAGTGTATTGAAGTCCCCTACTATTATTAATGAGTTGGGATTAATCTGGGTCTTCAATTCCTGTAGTATTGTTTTTATGAATTTGGGTGCACCAGAGTTTGGTGAATATATGTTCATGATTGCATTATCTTCTTGGTTTATTGTTCCTTTGATCAGAATGAGGTGGCCCTCTTTATCTCTTCTGATTAGTTTTAGTTTGAAGTCTATTTTCTCAGATATTAGAATTGCTTCTCCTGCTTTTTTCTTAGTACCATTTGCTTGGTATATTTTTTTCCTTCCTTTCACTTTAAGACAGTATCTGTCCCTGAAAGCGAGATGAGTTCCTTGCAGACAACAAAAAGATGGGTTTTGTTTCTTAACCCATTCACCT
>NW_008354421.1:1113816-1118505 GCF_000622305.1 Nannospalax galili
AGGTGAGGGCAGGGCCAGGCCCAGAAGCAGTGCTCCTGGGGACCTGAGAAGGAACTGAGTTGGTCTGGATGCAAAGGATCAGGAAGAAGTTTTGGTGGTTCCCCAGGTGTCTGGGTCACCAATACAAGGAATGGGACAGGATCCAGGCTAAGAGGAGAGACCAGCGGGGAACATGGAAGGGTGAGTGAGGCTGGGGGAGTCAAGGCGCAGAGTCAAGGCCCAATCTACTTACCCCGGAGAGAGAAGCCTGCTGGTCGGAGGAGAGGTTATTTCATTTTAATCAAAGGAACAATTGACCAAGAAGATATTACAATCATGAACATATATGCACCAAACTCTGAATCACCCAATTTCATAAAATCAGTACTCCAGGACTATAAAACAGAGATTAACCCCAACTCAATAACAATAGGTGACTTAACACCCCACTATCTTCAATAGACAAGTCCACTGGACAAAGAATAATCAGAGAGACATCTGAATTAAATGACATCTTACATGAAATGGACCTAACAGACATATACAGAATATTCCACGCAACCACCAAATACACTTTCTACTCAGCAGCCCATGCAAGTTTTTCTAAAATTTACCACATTCTGGGACAAAACAAGTCTCAGCAAATACAAAAAGATTGAAATAATTCCATGCATTCTATCAGACCACAGTGCAATAAAGCTTATAATCCAACAGCAAAAGAAGCTCTAATAAATACATGAACTCATGGAGATTAAACAACACACTCCTGAATAATGAATGGGTCAAAGAAGAAATTAAGAAAGAAAAGTATTCCTGTAACAAAATGAAAATGAGACTATAATGCAACCAAACCTCTGAGACACCCTAAAAGCACTCCTAAGAGAGAGGTTTATAGCTCTTAGTGCCTACATTAAAAAATCAGAAAGAACACATGTAAATTACTTAACAGTATAACCCAAGACTCTGGAAAGGCAAGAAAAAAACCAGCCCCAAACCCAGTAGATGAGAAGAAATAACAAAAATCAGAGCAGAAATTAATGAAATAGAAACAAAATAATACAAAAAAAATTCAATGAATCTAAAAGCTGGTTCTTTGAAAGGTTAAACAAAGACCCTTAGCCCAGTTAACCAAAAGAAAGAAAGAGCAAATCCAAATCAATATCACAGTTCTTATGTAGGTCTAAGATATGGGACTCCTTTCTCTACAAGTGTTAGAATATCTGTGTAAGCATAGAACACTGGGGTTCCTTAGCTCTTAGCGGCAGTTGTTGAAGGTTTAAGAAAGACCTAGGTAGTAGGATTCCTCAGTCCTTGACAGTGATCAGTGTTGTAGTTCTCCTCAGCAACCTTAGCAACTAGTCTGCAGGGAGGCGAGGCTCAGTCTTAGCATTCTGTAAGTCTTGCAACCAAAGCATGCAGTGTCTTCAGCAATAGGGCCCTGGAATGCAACCAACAGCAGTGGCAATAACTTTGTTGTTTTAGGGGCCTCTGAGGCCTCTAAATCTAAGGCCAACAGCTCCCAGGGAGGTAACTCCCCTCCCTAGGGTGAATCCCCTAGCAATGGGATTCTCAACAACCTTATGGCTTCTAGAAGCATCTATTTCCACTCTCATAAGATACTGTTGTTCACTGTTTAGCATTTACAGACCCAGGCTGTTGTAGACATTCCCAGTCACCTTGGTGGGTATCTCTTGTGAATTACCTAACCGTAAAGCTCCCAAGAATTCCACAGCAACACCAGGTCTTCGCACCATTTGTGAACCAGTTTCTCAGCCTTGCTCATTCAGGTGCACTCCAATGTCTTTCAAGCAGATTTCCAAATTTGCAAAACATACAGGTTAGCATTATATCACCTATATAACGAAATCTTCCAGAAGATGAGCTGGACAGCAACACGACGTCCTGAACCACCATCCCGTAACAAACAGTGGGGTTTCAAAGATAACCTTGGTGAAGTGCCCAGAAAGTGAGTTGTCATCTGTTCCAGGCAAGTGTCAGGTGATCACAGAAGTTCAAAACTAAGATGACATTTAATTCAAACATAAGCAAGGTCTAATACAGCATAGAAAGATTTCATCCATGTGTATCGTTTCTTCAGATCCATACTGGGTACAATGGCATGGATAGGAGGCACTAACTCAACTCTCCATAATCCCTGTTCTTTCTAAGCTGTTCCACGTCTGTATCTTAAGCTCTTCCTTAGAGCCTCCCTGCATTTTTTCAATGTTGATGAATTTGATGGGGCTGACTCAAGCTGCTGGGCTCTACCCAGTGTCAAGGGGGAATAACTACCCCCTGCCCCATGCAACCGCTTGTTCTCTGGATTGACACTGGGGCTAAGCAGCTGTTGACTCTTCATCTATCACACCTGACTACTGGGGTGGCCTGGCTGTGCAAACCATCTCTACCACAAGCATAACCTTTTGCAAGAGGGGAATGTACCCTGCTTAGTCTTGGGGGAATCATTACCCAGCACTGGGGCAGGATTTTACCCATATTGTTTTATCATGGATGTCTTCTGTGAACTGCTTCTCAGGATTTAAGGCCTTTCAGAAGCTCTTTAGCACAAAATTTGGCCTTTTATCATTTTTTTTCTTAAGAACTTGAGCCTGACACACATCTTGCCATATTTGCCTTTGAGTAACCCAAATGGTTGCTTTCTCTGCTTTGCCTTTTTTCTAGCTCCTCTGAGTTGCTCTCATTTTATGGACATATGTTACATGCTAGTCTAAGTCACTTAGAGCTGCCAAATACTTTCCTACTTCATAAAGCTCCTATCCCACTAAGGGACCCAGCAAATCTCCATACCAATCTCAAGGTCCCTGCTGATCAAGTTCTTCTTTAAGTCTCTGGTGAATGCAGTCCTATCCAGCCCAGTGAGCTGGGTGTCACAGATTACTTTCCTCAAACCTAGTTCTCTCAGTAGTGCCTGTCCCTCCTCTGTTGTCCTCCAGCCCTGATATCAATGGGGACCTCCACTGGTGATGACCAAGTGTCTCTAATGGCTCATAGGAGACAGTCCATTGGGGACTGATTTCCCTGTACAGCCTCTGGTTACACATCCTGTGTCTCAAGGATGGACAGATGGTTATATTGCTCTGTTTTCCCAACAATCAGACGGATCCCATCTGCCCCAGTGTCCCACAGCCTCACAATCCAGGCTGTGAGAATCTCTCCATGCTTGTTTAAAGCTTTTCCCTAATTTCAGTTATTCCAGTGCTGAATATTCTCTGACTACCATGGTCTCTGGCACTGGACCATTGTTAACACCAGATCATGGATTTTCCCTTTCTCACTATCAAAGTTCAGACTTCAGGGGTGTCCTGCCTTTGGTCACCTCTATTTCACTGTCTTCCTCTTTGCTACCTGACTTCACCCAAAGGTTTCTGTATTCCATGAGGGACTTGTTAATACACAGCTCATTTGTATTCTCTTTACCTCTGGCCTCTCAGCTGTGAGAAGCAGCAAGCCAAGGCCTCCATCTCCCCTGTGTTAACCAATTTATCTACTAGATCAGAGGCCAATGCAGAGGATGTCAGTCTCACATCTCACTACAATTCCTCCCTTATACCTGCAGTTTCCCTCTGGGCTGCCACCTCTGCCTGAGATAGATCTCTTATGACACACAGCAGTGGCCAGGCTGCCTCTGCAGCTGCTTGCTGATATCTCTGCCCTGATACACCACTCCCAGGGCTTGTAATATCTGTTCTAGGCCTCTGGCTGTTCTCAAAGCATCTCCATACGCCTGTGGCGGACCCTGTCTCTCAGGAGGCCAGCCACTCCATGCTGCCTAGAAGGCTGCCATCCCCGGATTTCCCTGACGAACCTCCCCTGCCTAGGTGACTTTACCTTAGTTACACATCTCACTACCCCTGCACTGCCCATGCCTCTGCTGCTATCCCCCCCATAGGACTAGCCCACCATGTCAAAATTTCTTCTGCCAACACTCTCCCCTCACACAGCTTTGCTTAAGTTCCTCATCTCATTCCCCATAAGGGGGATTGGCCAATTGCTCATCCTAGACTCATGCTCATTCTTGGTTTTGTCACAAGCTGCCAGCTATGCCAAGTGTTGCTAAAATTCTTTCCCTTGGGGAGACGTAAACCATGTCCACCGCCTCCTCCCTTGGTCAGAATGACAATCCAAGATACAGCTTCACCAAAGTTCACTTTGGGGAATCGAAGAATTTATTGGGCTTACTTACAGAGCATAGATGAGGGTTTACTCACAGGAGTGTGGGTATTTTCCTCTGTAAGGCTGCACAGGAAAGCCTTTACCCAGCATGGATGATGGCTTCCCCACAGCTGTCTAGATGGAGCCTCCCTTATTCTTCCCTGGCCTACATAACTCTAGCCCTTCCCCAAGGCCATATGCAGTTAGGGCAGAATTACCCAGGTTGGGTTTCAAGGAGTCATATATTCAGGTAACAGTTCTATGACCCTCCCTAACTCTCCTATGAGGGGAGGTTAACAGCAAAACCAACTATGGTGATCTTTTGCAAGTTGACACAGCTGAACTCCTGAAGACAGCAGTTGTTTGGCTCATATGTTCTGTACAACCTGTCACTCAGCTGACCTCCTGAGCACAGCTCGGCCTCCTTACTGCTCAGCTTAGAGTGCCGCTCCACTCCCCTGCCATCCAGCACCGCTGCTCTTCTGTCTCTGCTGCTTTTCCTTCGTGCCACCAGCTCAGCCTGGACTAATAAAATTA
>NW_008354421.1:1119571-1121105 GCF_000622305.1 Nannospalax galili
ATTTTTTTTAAAAGAAATCCTAGCAAATTTTTAAAAAATCAGTTTCTTCTCTACACACATTATAGCAAACTGGTAAGGAATGTAACTGAGAATTCACGTTCCTCAGACTCCTCACATTCTGTTGTTAATACTTGATATTAAGCATATAAACAGCTCTGTTTCAGTTTGAGTTCCAGCAGCTACATCTACTAATTGAAACACTGTTAGAAGTTGTCTGTAATCCAGGTGCAGTGTGACAGAACTAAGACCACTAGGCTGTCAACAGGGCTAGCTAGTGGCTGATTACAAAGCAAGCCTTTGGTGTGTAGGCTTATATGGTAAAACAGCTCTGGTTCAGTTTGAGTTCCAGCAGCTACATCTACTAATTGAAACACTGTTAGAAGTTGTCTGTAATCCAGGTGCAGTGTGACAGAACTAAGACCACTAGGCTGTCAACAGGGCTAGCTAGTGGCTGATTACAAAGCAAGCCTTTGGTGTGTAGGCTTATATGGTAACTGGATTTTCATCGGTGCAGTGAAATAATTGTGCTGTCGCTTTAGTTTTCCAGCTGCTCTGGCTTTGAGTATGTTCAGCTTCTGAGTAAACATTTTCTAAGTCATTGGAAAATGGAGCCAGGGAAAAAGCCTTGCTAACAGCTTTATTTCAGCCTCTTGAGACATATGAGGCACAAAACCCAAGCAGTCCCACAGCCTTCGTTCCTGAGAATTTTACAAGGACATTCCAAGTTTTTGTTGTTGTTGTTTTCAATGTTTTGTTTTGTTTTTGAGATAACGGTGTCAGTATGTAGCCCCAGTTGGCCTGGAACTCACTAAGTAGACTGTCCCAGACTGGCCTACATCTCACAGTGATCCACCTATCTCTGCTTCCCAAGTTCTGATATTAAAGGCATGCTCCATGCCACCACGCCTAACTGACACCCCAAGTTTTACAGACAGACTCTGATGTGGCACATTCACACTTCGTTCCCCAGCCAGCACTTCCATGTGCCACCTCTTTTCACCTGGAGAAATCCAGAAAGGGGTTTTCTTCGAGTGCCTCAGCAAGTCTGGCTTCCTTTAGTACTTCTTGTAACTTGAAATATGATATGCAAGGAAGATTATGTGACCAATAAGGATATAAGTACACATGTAGACAAATCAAGATGGCTTTGACAAGTACAGATGCAATATGGTTTCTTTATGTTTAGGTATTATAGATGCATGCATTTTTCTACTATTATTCTCTTTTACTTATTAAACTTTTTTGATTAAATTGGAGGTAAAGAGTGACCAAGAATCTAAAGGCTAACAAAATCACAACTAAATTACATCAGAGGGCCAGTAAGATGGCTCAGTGGGTAAGGGGTGTGACAACCTGAGTTCTATCCCTGGGACCCATATAGTAAAAGAAGAGAACCAACTTCCCAAAGTTGTCCTTTGGCCTCCATGTGTGCACCATGTGGCACAGGCTTTCACACATAAACACACATACACACACACACACACACACACACACACACACACATAAATAAATAACTTTTAAATGTAATAAAAGC
>NW_008354421.1:1122130-1128313 GCF_000622305.1 Nannospalax galili
TTTAAACTCAGCCATATTTTTTAAACTTTCTTTATTCTATCTTTGTTCACTGATATTTGGGGCCTTGGAATGTTAAGACAACTTACATTTGCATTATCTTCAATAATTCCATGGAGCTGGTGATTTCTGTCTATTGACAGGTTAATTTAAGCCTTTTTCTAAAGAAGTGAGAACAGGTGTTACATGCCTTTTCTGTTACACAGGATTGATTACAACTAGGGTCTATAAGAGTAATAAACGAATCAAAGCTGTTTATTTCACTAATTTAAAACATTACTCATTGCTTACACTGCTGTTCTTCCTGCCAAACTTTAGTTTTAAAGAAACCCCAAAGGCAAAGGTGACCATTGAACAGCCCAGGCATTTTATTGAGTACAAAGGGAATAATAGTCAATTCAGGCATCTGTTCTGTTTCAGATGATAAATATATGTTCACACTAAGTCAAAAAAGGTAACTTTTCTTTGAAATTTTTGTCCTGGTAAATTAAAGTTATGCAAGAATTTGACCATTTATTTGTATGAAAAATGTACTTGTCGTGTATCTTATACATAAGAAATTACTTACAAATTCATTACAGTAAAAGAATACAATGGGACCTGGAGAGATGGGCCAGTGATTAAGAGCACTGGCTGCTCTTGCAGAAAACCCAAGTTCACTTCTCAGCACTGTCTTGGCAGCTAACTACTATCTGTAACTCCAGTTCCAGGGTATCTCACACCTCATTCTGACCTCTGCAGTCACTGCATGACACAGGTGCACTTACATACATGCAGGCAATACACTCATACACATAAAATAAAAATAATACATGAAATATTTTTTAAAAGAAAAGAACGAATACAATGGGTTGGAGAGAGACTATCTTCTCAAATAGAACTCAATGATATAGCCTCTTTGACTTCATATCAAGAATCAAAAGGCAAAAGAGTTGGGTCTATTGACCCATGCGTTTAATCCCAGCACTCAGGAGGCAGAGGCAGGCAGACTGGATTGCTGTGAGATTGAGACCAGCCTGGGATGGTCTACATAATGAGTTTCAGGCCAGGTTGGGCCACATAGTGAGACCCTGTCTCAAACAACAGCAAAACCAAAGCAAACAAACAAAAGGCAAGAAAGCCCACTGTCAGCTCTCCTGTTGACCTCTTCATCTTATGATGCCCTAGTCCTTCTCTCTTGAAGTACCTGCCTTGTCACCATCCCCATTGATTATCCTCTTAAATGTGAACTGATTTGTCTTTCCCTCTGAACTCACTGGTCACAGCTTTCTGTTGACAATGAATTGAAGTTTTCCAGCATGGCTTTTAGAGGCTGCATGAAACCAAACATCTTTCCAAACTGCCAGTCCCTCTCACGAGGCACATGCCCCCAGTGTTTTATAGTCAGCAATGAACAGACTGCTAGACATCATATTTAGAGAAGAGATCTAATTTCATCAGTGCTCTAACATTAGAGAATGCCTCCTATCTATCCTGGATTGTCTGTGTGTATGTAGGGGGTAATAAACTGAAATCACTAGCGCTTCCTTGTGCATCTGACTGCCTATAGATGCAATGCCTGGCAAATTTGGTTTAAGGATGCAGGCCCAAAGGTATTTCAAAGGCAACACTGCTTTATCTAACAACAGTGGAAAAGCCAAGACCTTCAAAATCTAAGTAAAGCAGAGGGTAGAGATCAGAACCAGTTCCCGAGTGCTGAGGAACAGGGGTAGAACATTTTTAGTGTGTGCCCTCCAGGTATGGTCTTTACCATACTGCTCCCCTGCCCACCCTGACATTGAGTGCCAGCTCTGTGACAGCTATATACTCTGTTAAATTTTTGTAATGACCTCGCTGCTTTGATAAAGTCTGGAACAATCCCTGTCACAGGCAAACGCTCAAAAATATTTGCTGCATAAGTGAAAAAAATGAATTGATGCATTGTAAATAAATTAGTAACCACTTCAACTTTGAGATGTACTGTGATCTTAGTAATCTGACAGTAATTTGTCACAATTGCCTTATAATTTAATATGGAAAATCATAAAACAAATGCCAATGAAATACGATGGAAAAGATGTGTCTCCTTTTTTCCTATAGATGTGCTGGGCTGGGTCTTGAAGGATGTGCAACAAATGGGTATGTATCTTAGCTTTGGAGCCAGTAGACTTTGGATCTATTACCAGAAGCCATTTCTGGTTTCCCTCCACCTGATCAGTTTCTTCTAAATCCTCTGGGCTAGCCAAGGATTCCAGGTGAAACAGCTCTGCTGGTTCTGCCCTCCTCCCTGTATCTATTTTGTTCGACAGTGGAGGATATAAGATGTATAACTCTAGCTGGGCGTGGTGGCGCATGCCTTTAATCCCAGCACTTGGGAGGCAGAGGCAGGCAGATCTCTGAGCTCAAGGCCAGCCTGATCTATATAGTGAGTTCCAGGCCAGCCAGGGCTACAGAGAGACCCTGTCTCAAAATAAAAAAATAAAAAAGATGTATAATTCTAGAGCCAGCCCCATAAGAAGTTGTACTTTGGACGAGCCAACTCTTTATGTTTCTAGTTTCTGCAGTTACAGAAGTTTTACTTAATCTTGTCGCCTCTGTTCTTCCAGCTAGCCCAGTTTGTCCTATCACAAATGTGTCTGAATGGCCTTTTTGTCAGATGACAAAGATCCAGCTTAGGAACATTTTCTTGTTCCTTCCTTTTTGAAATACATTACCAGCAAAGACAGTGAACATCCTTCAACTTTTCATTTCTGATCAGTTTCCACCATTTGACTGAAATGCTGCCCTAAGAAATGCAAAATTGTGAATTTCTGTTTAGATTCATCAGATTCATCATACAAAAGTATTAACATCAGCATCTAGCGAGGAATAGGGAGATTACCGACAAAACACCTAATTGCCATTTCTGATGCCCTAACTCCATCCAAATTCCCAGGCATGTCTATATCTGCCACTTACCAGAGGGCCTGCAAAAATCCCTCCTCTTACCCATTCTTCCTCAATGTTAGCCCTCTCTTCTACTCCACAATCAAGGTGGCAGCTGATCCCTTCTGCCATCAGCAAAACAGTAAGATAAATAAAGGCAGATCTCAGCCACAGAAGTCCCTGTTTCCTCTCTGAGCTCCCATAGCTACCCAGCAGACACCTGTCTCCACGTTGCTCTCATTGACCTTCTATTCACGTTCTCTTATCACATTCCTCCTTGAAATCAGTCGGTCACCAGTCTTCAAAATCATTCCTTTAGAACTGTTTTCTCTTCTGAACCACCCACCTTTGTTACTATGGCTTCTCATGAAGCATGTGCTCAGAAACAAAGTATTCCTTACATCTTCACTTTGTATTAATGAAAACTCTTTAATGTAGATTAATTGGGAATTTGTTATACAGCTCAAGAGATGACTTTTGTACTTGCTTAAAAGAGATTTGGTGAAAGCCACCATTTTCATGATTTACATTTTATTTAATTAAGATAAATATGCAAGAATTTTAGTGCTTTTTCTATATTCAAATGATGCTGCTAATAACTCTTTGACATTCATTAACATGTCTACCTAGAAATAAAGATAAATTTACTAGGAGCTCAAATGGGGATAGATTCTTAAGGAAAATCACTTTCAGTCAAGTACTACCACAAAGGAAGGGATCTAAATTTTAATGATCTAAATTCAGAGTTAGTGATATTAATTACCAGATGTTCTCTGGTAAGCTTGAAACCCTGGCTTCTGAATATTTTTCATCTTTCTGAAATTCCAGTTGACCTTAGTGAGATAGAGAAGTTAATGCATTCTTTATTGATATATACATTTTTGGTATTTTTTTTATTTTATGTGTATAAGTGTATTGCCTGCATGTGTGCATGCTGTGAGATACCCAAGGAGGTCAGAAGAGGGCATCAGATCCCCTGGAACTAGAGTTACAGACGGTTGTTAGCTGCCATGTGGGTTCTGGGAATCAAATCCAGGTCCTCTGCAAGAACAGGCAGTGCTCTTAACCACTGAGCAGTCTCTCCAGCCCCTGTTAATGCATTCTTAGAGTTGGAGGACACAGGAGCCAACACTTACTACAGTGATCACTCTGTGTCTTCTCCTGAGCTCATTTACACCATCTTGGTGGTCACCAAGATGGGTGGTCACCATCTTGGAAGTAGAGTACCCTATAAGGAATTTCAGTGTCCCTGGAAGGTCACCCAGCCTGGCCAAGAGATACCCCCTGATTGTTTTTCTTAAATTGAATGAATATATGCTTGGAAAGAACAAGATTGAAGTTCATGTGAAAAGCAGTATTGAAGTCCGGGTTGTTTTTTGTACTATATATTTAAATAGAATATATTCTTCATCAAGAGACTAGAAAATAATTATTATAAGGAGAGAAGTTCAGATGACACCCCAATTTTTAAAATGCAGAAAGGGGGTTGGAAACAGGGAAGCTAAGAATGTTGGAAACCTTGTGTTAGTCAGCTGTCTTCTCTCCCTTTAGAAGCTGCACAATGTTCCAGTTCTTGAAATAGTTTTAAATAATATCATTGTGTTGAAAGACAAGGGAAATGTGTGAAATGTCAGTGTTACCTTCCCATGTCTCTCCACCTCATTCCAGGCCCAAGATCCCCTCCATTGCCACCGGGATTGTGGGTGGCCTCTTCTTGATAGTGTTGCTGGCTCTTGGGATCGGCCTCTTTATGAGAAGGCGCCACATTGTCCGAAAGCGCACGCTGCGCCGCCTGCTGCAGGAGAGAGAGGTGAGCAGTGAGTCTTGACCGTCTTTGGATCAGTAATCTCAAACCACCCCTCGCTCCCAGTATTCCAGAGAGAAAAAGGCTTCCTTTGAGAACTTGTAACATGGATCTTTATATTTTAGATATTATTTCAGCTTTCCGTCACTGTAACAAATACTTACGATGACCCAGTCGTAAAAAGGAAAGGGTAATTTGGTTCATGGTTTTAAGAGGGTTTGGTCCATGATTGGATGATACTCAAACTGCTTTGGATTTGGGGCAACATATCATGCAGGTGTGCCTGGTGAAGCAAAGCTGACACCAGAAGAAAAGAGGAAGAAGGAGCCGAGTGCCTTACTGTCTCCTTCCAGATTATGTCCCCAGTCACCTAAAAGCCTCCCAACAGGCCCCAACTCATGAATGATCCACTGCTTCCTAATGGCACCAGGTCCATATTAGCACATGGATCTTTGGAGGATGCTTTTCGAAACCGTAGCAGATATGTAATTACAGTTATGAATTATTTCTTATTATGGAAGAACTAGAAAAAAATCTCAGAATGTCCAATTTAACACAGTTACACTTTCGTATCTTCATCCAATTAAAGGTATGTTTTTAGGCTATGTCTTTCCAAATGCTTACAAAGCTGAGGGGATGCCTGCCTCAGGGACAGTTCCTATGTGTGTATGGAGGAAAAGGATCAAGAAGAGAGAGCTGCTGAAATCCCGTGGCAACCCCACAACTGAGATAAGATGTTACTTTGGGAAAATGCCACTCTCTGTACAAGCGGCTGTTCTTTCTGAGCTCTCTGTGTGATCAGCACTGTCCCTCACTCTGTCTGTAGTCAACGTCTGTGTCCCACACTGTGCTAGAAAACATAGTCCTTCATAAGCATGATGGTGCTGTATGTTATGGGATTCAGAAATGACCCAAATGAGTATGATAGAATATTTTTCTCTTTACTGTATTTCAATCAAAACCAAATGACATGGAAACAAAATGGAAAATGCATTTGTTAAATGTGGCTGTTCGGTTAAGCAACACCAAGTTGGAGAGTCTGTCTCTATATGTTATTAGTTTTTGAAGAAAAGGTGCCTGGTGCTCATTTTGAACAAGTATGGTGAGTGTTTTGTACTAAAGCATGGCCCCATGCTGTTAGATGCTGGCCACTATTGCTCTGAATGCATCTACCATCCATGTTGCATGTTGTGGAACACTGAGCTGCATCTGTGGTCTGCTCCCTCTTCACAGCTCGTGGAACCTCTCACACCCAGCGGAGAAGCTCCCAACCAAGCCCTCCTGAGGATCTTAAAGGAAACAGAATTCAAAAAGATCAAAGTTCTGGGCTCTGGAGCATTTGGCACAGTGTATTCATGTGAAAAGCAGTATTGAAGTCCGGGTTGTTTTTTGTACTATATATTTAAATAGAATATATTCTTCATCAAGAGACTAGAAAATAATTATTATAAGGAGAGAAGTTCAGATGACACCCCAAT
>NW_008354422.1:0-251 GCF_000622305.1 Nannospalax galili
TGTTGCATATGAAAGCAGGCTGAGCAGGGGCCAGAGGAGCAAGCCAGTAAGAAACATCCCTCCATGGCCTGTGCTCCAGCTCCTGCCTCCAGGTTCCTGCCCTGAGTTCCTACCTTGGGATCCCTGATGAACTGTGACCTGGGAGATGTAAGATAAATAAATCCTTTCCTCCCCAAGTTGCTAGTGGTCAAAGTGTTTTTTCACAGCAATGAAGAATAAACTAAGACAGTAATTGGTACCGAGAGTGGGGT
>NW_008354424.1:0-631 GCF_000622305.1 Nannospalax galili
AAAATATGTGTCACATCTGTTACTAAGTGCTTGCTTTCCCTTAGAAATCACGGTAGGTTTTCTGGGAGTGTTTGAGTTAGGCTTAGTGCTAGGCTTAGGGTTCAGATTAGGGTTAGGTTTAGGGGTTAGGTTTAGGAATTAGGGTTAGTGTTAGTGTTAGTGTTAGGGTTAAGGTACGGTTAGGGTTACTGTTAGGGTTTGAAGTTAGTGTTAGGGTTAGAGTTTGTGTTAGGATTAGGGTTACGGGTTAGGTTTAGGGTTAGAGCTAGGGTTAGGACAAGGGCTAGGGGAAGGGTTAGGGCTGGGGTTGGGGTTGTTGTTGATGTTGTGCTTGGGGTTGGTAGAGGGGTAGGTTTAGGGTTTTGCTTAGGGTTAGGGTTAGTGATAGGGTTGGCGTTAGGGTGAGGGTTAGGGTGAGCCTTAGTGTTAGGGTTAAGTTTAGGGTTAATGTTAGGGTTAAGGTTTGGATTAGTTTAGGGTGAGAGTGTTGGCATTAGGGTCAAGGTTAAGGTTAGCGCTAGGCTTAGGTTCAGGGATCGGTACTTACTGTAGTTAAAATGAAAAAACAGTAGCATTTCGTGTTTAACCACGTTATTTTTGAGTTTTATGTATAAATTACTTGCCATGAATG
>NW_008354425.1:0-221 GCF_000622305.1 Nannospalax galili
GGATCAAGAGTTCAAGATCATCCTCAGCTACATAACAAGCTCGTGGCCAGCTTGGGCTACCTCCCCACTTCAATCTCAAAACAAACATAATTAATAAAAAGCTAACACCCTCTGGAACACCAAGGTGGCTGAGCCAGTAAAAGGGCTTCTTCTCAAGCCTGACCACCTAAGTTGATCAATCCCCAGGACCCACTTGGTGGAAGGAGAGAACCAACTCCTGC
>NW_008354425.1:372-4205 GCF_000622305.1 Nannospalax galili
GCTATGAACTGTCCTTAACTCCAGTTCCAGGGGAATCCAAAGCCCTCTTCTGACCTCCACGGCATTGCACTCACATACATGCAGGCAGGCAATATACTTTTACACATAAAATAAAAATAATAAAATATTTAAAAAGTACGTTTTTGTTCAGGTGTAATTCACCATAAAATGAAGCCAGGTGAAGTTTATAACCCAGTGACTTTTTGCAGAATGGTGCCTGTCGAGGTAGCCCTTGTACATCCAGTTTTCACATGGCACTTGCACAGAATGGTGCCTGTGGCATCGCTCCCCAGTCTTAAAATGCTTTCATCACATGGAGGTCTTCATGTCTATTTCTACTGAATCATTTTATATCCAACTTTCTGCCAATTGTCTGTTTGAACTAGACTTGTTTATATATTATCTCTTTATTTTCTTGTTTTCTGAGACAGGGTCTCTCACTCTGTAGCACAGGCTGGCCTGGAACTCACTGTAATGTAGGCAGGACTTGAATTTGTGGCAATCTTCCTGCCTCAGCTTCCTGAATGCTGGGATTACAGGCAAGAGCTACCATACCTGTATACATTGTATTTCTAAAACAAGCCAGTAGAATTAGTTTTTCCAGATGCTTAAGCACACTAATAGTCCATTATTTTGTTTTACTGTGTTTGTTCCTAAAGACCTCAGCTCTAGTCTGGTCAGTGTTCTCCAGGCCCTACGGCCACCTGTTGCCCTATGTCCTGCTCCTAGGATGGACTGTCTGCCCTGGACCCATGTCTTCTGTGTTGTTCCCTCATTTCTGTGCAGCCCATCTTTCTGTGCATTCCAAAGAAAGGGTGTTTGGAAACAAATAACAACTAGTCCTTGTCTGTCTAAATTTCTTTATACTATTCCCGCTCTTGACTCTTAGTTTTGTTACTGGTGGGCAGGGTCTGGGTCAAATGTTTCAAGGTTCTTCACCTTTTACCAGAAAAATTGAAAGTAAGAGCTTACACAGATTTGTGAAAGAAGCAAGATAACTTTATTCGTAGCAAAGTGATAAGTGTAGGTTAGAGAGCGTTGCACTGTCAAGATTGACAGCGGACCACAAGAGAGAGAATACTCAAGAGCTCTGGTCATTGTTTGAGGCTTCTTTTTATAGGGGTCAAGAGAAGGAAGAGCTGGCCATTAAGGGGCCTAGTGTGGGTGGTTCTCTATTCTGATCAGTAGATTAGGTCTTAATTCATTTTCCCTATGGTGAATGGCCCTTATTTTTCCTCTTCATTTCTTTTTTAGCTTTTTTTTCCCCTTCTTTTACCCTGGGACACTTCAATTTCCACCTGTCTATTCTAAGGATTCTGGTCTCACCTTTTACACATCAAGTTAGTCTTCGCCTCTGTAGACATTTCAGTTGTAACAGTCTCTCCCTGTTAATCAGTTATTGCTTTTTTCTTCAGTGTCTGTTTCTTTTTTTTGGGTGGGGGGGACAGGATCTCATTGTAACCCTGGCTGGACTGGAACTCACTATGTAGACCAGGCTGGCCTTTAACTCACAGAGATCCACCTGCCTCTGCCTCCCAAGAACTGGGACTAAAGGCATGTACTACCATGCCTTGCTTTGGTGTCTGTTTTCTAAACAAAAATTTCTTAAATCTCAACACTGAGAATCTTGTCTAGGTGTTTCCAGGTTCTTGGTCTCTTCTCCAAAGAATTTAAAATAAGAGCTCAAACAGATTTGCAAAAGAAGCAAGATAATTTTATCCAGAGCAAAGAGACAGTACAGATTGTAGAGTGATACACTGTCAGGATTGTCAATTTTAATCATATGCAAGCCTAATTACACATAGGTGTAAGATGGTAAATAGGGGATTTTCCCTAAAAGTTTACTTAAAAACACAGTTTTTGCTCTACTTTATATGTGCCCCAAACCAGCTCATACCTGATCAGCCTTTCCATTCTTCATCTCCAGACACATTGGGTGTATATTTGAATAGAAACTTGTTGCGGGTTCTCTTCAGGCCAGCTGTGAAGACCCTGACCTGGATCGGGTCCCCTGCCGATTAGGGGGGACAAGAGGCGTGGAGTCAACACACAGACACCACACAGACACGGGGAGTCAGGTAGAAGCAAGCACTAGGCGAGGTGCTGCAGGCTCCTTTAATGCAGGAGGGGGCAGGCCTTATATTTCCCTTTTCTCCACCTCCAAGTCTCTTTAGTCAGCTTATTGGTTTCTGATTGGTCTGTGCCACGCAGTCTGTCAGCAGTCACTGGACTTGTGAGCAGGTCCGCAGGCGGCGGCTGCTTTTGGCGGGCTGTTTGCGGACCACGAAGTGAAGTGAATTCTGACTGAATCCCAGGGCTCTGAGTCCGAGCCATCTTTGGAGGCCGCCTGCTACAGAAACTGTCTAATTTTTATTGTTGTGAGGGGGTAGAGAAACTTATCTCATTGTTCAAAGATGGAAGTACATGCAGCCTAATGCAAGTGGGGGCCCAAGAGGGTTCTGAGGTTGCTAGGTGCATTATTTGGAGAGGGTATATACGCATGTGCATAGTGTGTTCAGTGAAGGAACTGGGTTTCCAACTGCATCATTACAAGGGGGTGTGTGCATAATCCACACTATAGGTTCCCAGGCTAAACTATCACCTATGCCTGCCTACCTCAACTTCCCCTTAAGAGACATTTCTCCCTGAAGGCAGGTCAGTCTACTTGAATTGTTTCATGCTGAGTAGAGATGTGGAGCTCAGTAGGGCAGAAATACTTTCTGGTCCTGTTCTGCCCCTAAAGCTATCATATCTCCTGGGACCCTACTGGAGAGTATCAATGAAATTTCTTAGCCTGCTGGTTCAGGGTCAAACAGACGTCTCCCTAAGCTGTGGTCACATGAGGGTTCCTCTTTATTGTTCCTAGTGGAAGCTGTTGTTGAAGGACCATCTCTAAGTTGACCTGTTGGATCTGGAAGAAATAAACTGTATGTTTATTGAGCAGATCCAAGGGTAGGCACGAGTGTCATGGAGAAGCCAGGCACCTCAAAAGGAAGGAAGGGTGAACAGGATCCAAGCCTCTGGGCCTGAAAGACCACTGTCCAGAGTTTCGATTGACTCTATTCCCTCTAGAATATGTTTGTTTGTTTGTTTTGTTGGGTTTTTGTTTGTTTATTTTTTATTTTTGGAGACAGGGTCTCACTATGTAGCCCTGGCTGACTTTGCTTGCTGGTAGACCAGGTGAACGCAGAGTGCCTCTGCCTCCCAAGTGCTGGAATTAAAGGCATGCACCGCCACGCCCAGCTGTAAGTGGCTTTTTGTCTGAGCTTCTGACCCATCTGCCTTCACCTCTTAAGTGTTGGAATTACGGGTATGCACCACCACACCAGGTTTATACAGTGCAGGAGACTGAATGGAGGACCTCATGAATGCTAGACAAGCACTTTGCCAACTAAGCTACATCCTCAGCCCCTGCTTGTTTTAAAACATGATCCTGCTATGGAGCTCTTGAACTTGTCATCCTCCTGCCCCTGCTTCCCAAGTATGGGGATTACAACTGTGCTATCTCACTCAGTTTAGAACAGGAAATTTGAAGATAGAAAATTATTCTAGGGGGCTGAAGAAATGGCTCAGTAAAGTGCTTGCATCACAAGCATGAAGACCTGATTCGGATCCCCCAGCACCCATGTAAAAAGCCAGGCATAGTGGCACAGACCTATAACCCCAGTGCTGTGGAACAGAGACAGAAGGATCTCCAAAATTCACTGGCTAGCCAGTAAAGCAAACTGGTGAGTGCCAGGGTCAACTAGAGACCCTGTCTCAAAAAATAATGTAGAAAACAATAGAGAGGACACACAGCATTGACCGCTGGCTTACCCCCCCCCGACACACAC
>NW_008354425.1:4586-11358 GCF_000622305.1 Nannospalax galili
GCAATTCATGATCAGGGTCTGAAGTTCATTTGTTTCTTTCTTTCTTTTCTGTACCTGATACAACATTTACACACAACACATAATAATATATCTAGGTGCTGGGGAGATGGTTCAGCAATTAAGAGCACATACTGCTATTCCAGAGAACCTGAATTTAATTTCTAGCACCCAGGTTCAGGTGCTCACAACTGCCTGTAACTTCAGCCCCAGGGGAATCCAATGCTCTCTTGGTCTCCATGGGCACCTGCACATACTCATATACACACATAATTTTAAAAACTAATCTTTTAAAAAAGAATATTATTTTTAAGGCCAAAATAATCGATGACATGGTGTGGCTTAAAAGTAAAGACAAGCCAGGAGTGGTGGCGCATGCCTGTAGTCCTAGCACTTGGGAGACAGAGGCAGGCGGATCTCTGTGAGTTCAAGACCAGCCTGGTCTACATAGTGAGTTCCAGAACAGCTGGGGCTACAGGGAGACCCTTCTTCAAAAAGACCAAAAAAAAAAAAAAAAAAGAAAAAAAAGTAAAGACAACAAATGCAGGAAGCAGGCATCCTAAGCAACCAAAAGTCCTCTGCCTGCATCATCACACTCCTCATCAGATTGAGCACGTTTTTCCCCTGTGTCTTTTGAGACATGAAGATTTGGTTGTGATATTGCTGGAGGTTTGTGTAAGCAAACAGACAATATCTTCATTTGTAGCTTTACTAAAACCAAGATTAGCATTATTTTTGTCACTTAGGACTACACCAAAGAAAATTTCAAATATCTCAATCTTTAAAGTATCCAAATAGAAAAGGGTTTCAGAAATATAAAAAATGGAAATTAGAAATGTGGCTAGAGGAGTTTTGGGTTTAGTTACTTGGGGTGCCCAGTTGTCACTGTAATGGAGGATGAGTAGCACCCAGTTTTTCTGAAGTCCACAGGATATGTTCTCAGAAGCTGATGCAAGCCTAATGTGAAAAACATGAATCTAAGAGTTTGTCTCTTGAAATGTTATAGCATAGGAGGTGGTTAAAAGTACCTGATTAGGGAGGAAGGCCCTCCACAAGGAACCTTGGGGATAAAGGGAAAGAAGGAACTCAAGAGAGGTAGGGTTCTTTATAAGGGGCTAGAGAGATGGCTCAGCAGTTAAGAAAGCTTGCTGCTCTTGCAGAGGACAGAAGTTCAGTTTCCAGAACCCACATCAGGTGGCTCACAACCACTTATAACTCTAGCTCCAGGGGATCTGATGCCCTCTTCTGGCCTCCATGAGCACTGCACTCAGATAGCATATGCATGTACACACACATGCACACACACACACACACACACACACACACAAATTGTTTTATTGAATTTTTGTGTATTTCATACAGAAAATCTTCATACTCCCTTCCCTTTGGCACCCTCCCAACCCCCCCCCAACTGGAGTTCATACCTTCTGTCATTTGTGTTAAGGCCTATCATGTAAAATTAGTGTCTCCAGATGCCCCTCAGTGCCAGTCCATCCACTGGGATCTAGTCAGCCTATCTAGGGTCCCTCCCTTTAAGAAGATCAGTTCTAGGGGCTGGAGAGATAGCTCAGTGGTTAAGAACACTGACTGTGCTTGCAGAAGACCCAAGTTCGAATCCCAGCACCCACATGGCAGCTAACAACTGTCCATAACTCCAGTTCCAGGGGAACTGACAGCCTCTTCTGTCTTTCATGGGCATTGCACAACATGCGTGCACTTACCTACATGTGGGCAATACACGCATACACATAAAACAAAAATAATAAATAAAAATTTTTTAAAAAAGATCAGTTCTTCCTCACCCAGTAGTAATCAGCTGCTTCAACTAAGATTGGGGCCTGCTGCTCATTTTTAGAGTTCTGTGCTGGGTTTTTGTCTGCTTAAGTTTGCATGGGTCTTGTGCATGCTGACACCATTGCTATAGGTTTGTATGATTAGAATCCCAGGCACCTGCATGGTCGTGCACCTCCTCCCTGGTTCTTACAATCTTTCCTCAGTGGTCCCTGAGCCCTGGGTGGTGAATTGTAATATAGGAGTCCTGTGCAAGGACCTACACTATGCAGACTCTAATTCTCTGCATTTTGGCCATTTGTGACCTTTTGCTTTCCTGGCCCTCTGTTGCATGAGGGAGCTTCATTGAGGAGAATTGAGAGATGCATTAGTGTTCTCTTCATCCTTTGTTCTGTGTTCCTTGTGCCTTAGGTGTAGAGATTGCATCTTAGATGTACTACTTAGGCTTGGGCAATTCACAGACAATCCAATAGGGGTAGAACTTAGATTTAGAAGAACTAATGCGAATGTCTTTAGCTAAGGAAGCTGAAAGCTTTAGCCAATTCTGATAATTAGTACCATTGACCTATTTAGTCATCAGAAGACTGAAGATCATAGACACAATGAAAATTTTATATAATAAGCCAGATTTTACAAATAGATGTAAACATTTGTAATTTAGCAGAAATGTCCCAAATGAATGGGAATAATTTTTGTAACAGAACCCTTCCTATTGCTGTGGCAGTGGTTATCTGACTTTATCCCAATGGAAAAACATATAAACAGCATTTGAATAACAATCAATCATTCTCACATGGATTGTTTGATAAAAGAATAAAACATATTCTTGTTCCTTCAGCCAGTTTTAGATAAATGCTGCTAAGAGCAGGCACATTTTTTTAAAGCATTATTTCTATAAGCAGAGATTCAGACTTCAGTTTTATTAAGTATTGGATTTTTACCTTAGGAATCTTGGTTGAGAACCACGAATGCGTGCACATGTGGCACCATTTTCCTTGTCTTTTATTGTAAAGATCTAACTGGAGGACAGGAGTAGAGTTAAGGCTGCCATTTGAGGACCATCTTTCTGCAGCCCCCAGCTGGTATTTGGGCCATATAGTAGTATAGTAAAATATAATACTTTTTTTTCGTTATGTTGATCAAACCTCTGTCAATGATTAGGGATACCCCTAAGGGGAGAGTTCACTAGAACAGGAAAGTTTCCTTTGACAACCTGAAAAGGAGGGGAGGGGGAAGGGAAAGGAGGGAGGGGTGAGGAAAGGAGAGGACAGAGAGGAAACAGGAGGAAGAAATGGAGAACTGCTGGTCTGTTTCCCCCCAAAGGGTGTCCCCCCTTGAGAAGAAAGAGCAGGGTGACTGTGAGGCATCCCCCAGTGAAATCCCTTCTTAGGACACTGAACAACATATTCAGTGCCTTAGTTTAGATGGATGCCGGCACCACTTTTAGCCTTAGAACTGAGTTCCCCCATCATTTATGTCTGCCTAGCAGTAGTACCCCTGGGTGCAAGGATTGGCTTTTGGCCGTCCTTCAGATGGAGAGCCTGGTCTCCTGCCAAAGAGCTTCCTGTGAAAGGTGCTCACTCATGTGTCAAGTTCCTGCCTCAATGAGGGTTGGGGAAGAAGCTGCATCTAGTCTAGGAATGATGGCCTATTATAATTCCCACAATAGGTTCCCTGCAGGCCATATGCCCAATCAAGTAAGTCAAGAAAGTGCCATGATCTAAAAGTGTCTTTTTCCTCAGAGTCTGGGAAAGAAATGGGATAGGGAAAATCCATAGGGTGTTTCATATATGATTCAATTAAGGGGTGATTCTTCCAAGGATGGAATGGGATGATTAATCCAGTTTATTGTACAGAAAGGGCAAGGTCCCTGAACCCTTAAATCTAGAGATGGTATTATTTGGAGAAGATGAGGTCCCCAGAGTTTAGTAATGTGATGGTTAGAAAGCCCATAAGCAGTTAAGCCTCAGCAAGCAAAGTCAGTGAAGGAACTAGACTGCCAAAAGGGGGTGTTCACAGTTGAACTGTCACGTATGTGTGGCTGCCCATTTGGGCCATCAATATTTCTTCTCCTGTTTTATTAATATTGTGAGTCAATGCTTTTATTTTATTACATTTATTGTTTGTTTGAATGTGTATAAGTGTGGAGATCAGAGGACAACTTGAGGGAATTGGCTTTTTCCTTCTGCCATGTGGGACCCAGGAAGCAAATTCTGGTCATCAGGCTTGGCAGCCAGTGCCATTAGCCATTGAGTCGTCTCACTGGCCCTTTTTTACATTAAAAAAAATTTTGGTGGGTAGCACCCACGTGGCAGTTAACAACCACCCATAAACCCAGTTCTGGGGAATCCAATACCTTCTTCTGACCTCCTTGGGCATTGCACAACATGGGTACACTTACACACATGCAGGCAATACACTCCTACACAAAAAATAAAAATTAAATTAAAAATTTAAAAATTGAGGCCAGATGTGGTGGCACATGCTTTTAATCCCAGCACTTGGGAGGCAAAGGCAGGCGGATCTCTGTGAGTTCAAGACCAGCCTGGTCTACATAGTGAGTTCCAGGACAGCTGGGGCTACAAGGAGACCCTGTCTCAAAGACAAAAAAAAAAAAGTATGTGCATGAGTATTTTGCATGCAACTATGAAGGTATGCCATGTGTGTGCCTGGTGCCCACAGAGGTCAGAAGAGGGCATTGAACTTCTGGAGTTAAGGATGATTGCTAGTCTCCATGTGGATGTTGGGAACCAAGCCCAGGTCTTCTCTAAGAGCACTAAGTACTTTTAACTACTGACCCATCTCTCTATCCCTATCTCCTTTTTAAAAAAGATTTATTTTTTATTTGTTTAATTTTTTTTTTTTGAGACTGGGTCTCACTAGGTCATCCTGGTCGGCCTGGAACTAACTGTATAGACCAGGTTGGCCTCAAACATAGAGATCCACTTGCTTCTGCCTCCAGAGTGCTGGGATTAAAGGCATACACAGCCATGCCCACTGGTCCTATTTTTTTTCTTTTTTTTTTTTTTTTTGGTCTTTTTCGAGCAGGGTCTCCCTGTAGCCCCAGCTGTCCTGGAACTCAACTATGTAGACCAGGCTGGCCTTGAACTCACAGAGCTCTGCCTGCCTCTGCCTCACAAGTGCTGGGACTACAGGTGTGCGCCACCCCGCCCAGCCCTATTTCCATTTTTAATTATGTGTATGTGTGTGTGTGTCTTCATGTGCTTATATGTACATGAGTGCAGGTGCCCTGGAAGGGTTAGAGGCATTGGGACCTCCCTGCACCTGGAGTTACAGGTGGTTGTGAGCTACCCAGTGGAAGTGCTAGAAAGTGAACTCGGGTCCTCTGCAAGAGTAGCAAGCACTCTTAACTGCTGAGCCTACTTTCCAGCCCATTAATACTTTTTTATTTCTTATTGTCATATGAGTGGGGGTTGAGCCACAAAAATAAATACATGTCAATAATCTATCATGTTGTTAAGTATGGTGGTGCACACTGGTTATCCCAGCGCTTAGGAGGCTGAAGCAGGAGGATTGAGAGTTCAAGGAGATCCTGGGTTACATAAAGCAAGAGCCTGTCTCAAGAAGAAAAACTGAAACAAACATTTAATAAGTACCATGTTTAACTGGATGTCTTTACTGCTTTAAAATTTTCTTTCTTTTCTTTTTTTTTTTTTTTTTTTTTTTTTTTTTTTGTCTTTTTGAGACAGGGAGGATATCCCAGTACCATGTTTAACTGGATGTCTTTACTGCTTTCTGTTTGTTTTGTTTGTTTGTTTGTCTTTTTGAGACAGGTCTCCCTGTAGCCCCAGCTGACCTGGAACTCTATGTAGACCTGGCTGGCCTCCAGCTCACAGCGATCTCTCTGCCTCTGCCTCTCAGGGGCTGGGATTAAAGGCATCTGCTACCATGCCCGGCTTTGTTTGTTTTTGAGATAGGGTGTAGCTATATATCTCAGAATGACCTGTCAGCTTCCCAGATGAAAATCTGTCTCTGTCACTATCTCTGTCTGTCTGTCTGTCTGTCTGTCTGTCTCTCTCTCTCTCTCTCTCTCTCTCTCTCTCTCTCTCTCTCTCGTGCTGAGGAATAATCCTAAAGCCTTGCACACAGGTACCCTACCACAAGCTATGTCCCTAGATCTCAGTGTTTGTTGATACAGGGCCTCACTATGTAGCCCAGGCTGTCTTTCAACTTGTGACTCTTCTGCCCTAGCCCTCCTTAGTGCTGGGATTACAGACATTAGCTACCACAACCAACTGAAAGTATGGATTAAACATAGAATTTTCCTCTGTTCATTCTTCAGCAAGGAAATGAAAACTTAAAACAGTGAAGCTGCGCAACTGGCCTACACCGGAGGTCTCAGCTGAGGAGGGAAGTCCGTTCAGCCCAGGAGTTTGGGACCAGGCTGGACAATACAGTGAGATAAGTCTCTGAAGGGGAACGAGAGGGACATTTTTTTTCTCATGTTTTAGGAATGAAAAAAATAAACTCATGCAGTATTGTTAATGGGTGTCTGGTCTGGAGTCTGACTTTCACAAGCTATAGAAAGGGCTGGAGAGATGGCTCAGTGGTCAAGGCTACTGCTGCTCTTACAGAGGACCCAGGTTCCTCTCACATTGTGGCTAACAACTGTTCATAACTCCAGTTCCAAGGCAAAACACACACACACACACGCACAGAGAAATAGAAGCCAGATCAGGTGGCTCACACCTTTAACCCCAGCATTCGGGAGACAGAGGCAGGCAGATCTCTGTGAGATCAAGGCCAGCCTGGTCTACATAGTGAGTTTCTGGTCAGCTGGGGCTACAGGGAGACCTTGCCTCAAAATAAAACAAAACAAAACAAAACAAAACACCAAAACAAAAAAGTAGAAATTTAAAAATTTTTAAAGTTTTGAAAAGAAGGCTACACGGAGGATGGGCTACAGTGGCAGTTCTTCAATACAGGGGAGCCAACTGGCTTGCAAAGGGGTTTCCCTATTTTC
>NW_008354425.1:13483-19758 GCF_000622305.1 Nannospalax galili
TATACACGTGTACAAACCATATGCAAGTGTGGACGTTAGAGGACAACTTTCAGGAGTCAGTTCTCTCCTTCCACCAAGTGGGTCCCAGAGATCAAACTCAGGTCATCAGAGTTGGGGGCAAATACTTTTACCTGCTGAGCCATCTCACCAGCCCCACATTGCTTTTTGAGATGTGGTCTCAGTGGGACGTGGGGCTTGCCCATTCACCAGGCTGGCTGGCCAGTGAGTCCCAGGGATCCTCCCCAGCACTGGATTGAAAGTGCATGCTACCATGCAGCTTTTTATGTGGGTGCTGGGAACTGAACTCAGGCTCTTATGCTTGTGCAGCAAGTGTTTTTCTGAGCTGTCTCTCCAGCTCCATATGGCTGGCTTTATTATGATTTTTAGTTAATTAATTAAAAAGAAAGAATCAGACTATGTAGCCCTAGTTGGCTTGGAACTTGCTATGCAGGACAGGCTGACCTTGAACTCAGAGATCACCTGCCTCTACCTCCTGAGTGCTGGAACTAAAGCCATATGCCACCACACCCAGCCTTCACTATGATCTTGTCTACAGAAAGGAACTTCTGATAGACTTCCTATAGAGTTGATCAATAACCTGACCTGGGTTGTTACACCATGGCAAAATCAAGTTTTCCTTTTTCTTTGACATTCTAGAATAGTGCTACCCAAGAGATCTTACTGCTATGGTAGAAAAGTTCTACACTTGCACTGTGAAATCTGGTGGCCACCAGCTACATATGGCTACTTGGGTTCCAAAACGAGACCAATACTACTGAGGAACTGAGTCCTTCTTACTTAGTTTGATTAATTAATTCATGTTTGGCTCATTACCTGTAGCTAATGGTTACCATATTGCACAGCACAGCTCCAGGTATAAAATATAACAGAAATTTTAGGTCTAGACAATTTTGAATCCCAATTCCATCACTTAGCTCTAGGTGATCCAATGAATGTTTCTTTCCTCCTTTTTTTTTTTTTTTTCCGGCCTTTTTGAGACAGGGCTCCCTGTAGCCCCAGCTGTCCTGGAACTCACTATGTAAACCAGGGTGGCCTTGAACTCACAGTCTGGTAATTTTTTTTTTTGAGGCAGGGTCTTCCTGTAGCCCCAGCTGTCCTAGAACTCACTATGTAGACCAGGCTGGCCTTGAACCCTTGAACTCACAGAAATCCACCTGCTTCTGCCTCCCAAGTGCTGGGATCAAAGGCATGCACCACCACGCCTGGCAGTCTCTTACCTCTTTAGGACTCAGTTTCTCCATCTGAAAAATATATCTGTAAGTGGCACTGTTCAGGTTTGTTGTGAAGATTGAATAAAATATGAAACCAAGTGTGGCATAGCATGCCTGTCATCTCAGCACTGGGAAGGCAACAGAGGTAGGACGATTGGAAGTTCAAAATCAGCCTGAAGTGCATAGTGACACCCTGTCTCAAAAACTGAAGGACAGGGACTGGAGAGATGGCTCAAAGGTTATGAACACATACTGCTCTTTCAGAGGACCTGAGTTCAGATTTGAGTGCTCAGGGTGAGAGATCGACAACCGCCTGTAATTCTAGTTCCAGGGGATCCCACGACCTATTCTGGTCAGTGATCTAGCACTTCCTAAACATTCACATGGCCCTTTGATTCTATCCCTAACACCTGGAAGGAAAAAAACTCTATTGGGCAGGACCCCAGAGTGCTCCAGGGGACAATAATTGTCAATGTGAAGCATCCTGCTGGTACGAAAGCTCAATCTTCTTGGAAATTTGATACTATTTGGGAAAGAGGGCTGAAAAGGGATTGTGTAAAAAAGACAAGACAGGTATTGCAAAGTGTACTTTAGAGCTGGTGAGATGGCTCTTGACGCCAGGACTGACAACCTGAGTTTGATCCCTGGGATCCCTAAGGTAGGACAGAACTAGGGATGGAGACATGGCTCAGCAGTTTAGAGCACTGGCTACTCTTGCAGAGGACCTGGGTTCAATTTCCAGCACCCACATGACAGCTAACAACTGTAACTCCAGTTCCAGGGGTTATCCAACATTCTCTTCTGATCTCTGTGGGCACTGCACGACACGGGTGCACTCACATACATGCAGGTAAAACACTCATAAATATAAAATAAAAATAATTTAAAAACTTTTAAAAAGGGCAGAACTTAAGTCCTGCAAGTTGTCTTCTGACCAACACACACATGCTGTGGCATGTGCACACCCATACATATGGACATACACAATAAATGATAAAAACACATAAGTTATGAAGGGTGGAGAGATTGCCTAGAGTTAACAGTGCTTACTGTGCAATCATGAGGTCCTGAGTTTGGATCCTATCATCCACATACCAGCCAATTTAGGCATGGTCCACTGTTATCCTATAGCCCTAGCACTGTGGGAAACAGAGGCAGGAGAATTACTGGAGTTTGCTGGCTGCCAGCATAGCCAAAAAATTGAGCTCCAGGCTTAGGGAGAGACCCAACCTCAAAAAAGTAATGCTTCCTTTGTCTTCCATTTGTGCACAAGCACAGGTATGTGCAAACCCCACCCCCACACGTACAAGGGCACATACGCACCACACATTTACAGAATTAGAATATTAATTTAAAAATTTTTTATTTTATTTTATGTACCTGTGTGGGAAAAGTTGGGATCGTGGGAAAGGCTGTAAGTAGTTCACAGGTGACAAATTTTCCCAATTCTTAATCACACTTAGCACCAGGTTTTACCTCATGGGCTTATGGCGGCCACAAAGTCAAAAATGCAATTGGTTCTAAGTTTCAATGAGTTCTCCCCACACCCTAGTGGACAAATACCATCTATTAACATTCTTTCTGTCTTCCCACTTCAGGTCAACAGGGACTTACTCCAGTTTGGTTATAGGATGTAATTTCCAATGATCCTCTTCTTCATCATAAAAGGATCTATTCATAATTTCATTCTTCTCTTCCAAAGGGATTAAGTTTTCTATAATAAGGTGCCTGTAAGAATACACACAGATGAATACAGATGAAAAACAGACACAGCCAGGCAATGGTGTATACCTATAGTCCAGCTACCTGGGAAGCTGAGACAGAGGTTGACTTGTGTCTAAGAGGTCAGCCTGGGCTACAGTGATATCCTCTCTCCAAAACCACAGCAAAACAGATTAGAGTGTTGCTTATCTGGTATATGAACGGGGGGTAATTAGGTAAGAGTCAAGTCATTCATCAACATTTACCAAGCAGGTGCCATGAGACAAGCATCATACATAGAGCTGAGATAAATGGCACCAGGTCCCTGCCTGATGTAAAGTGGTAACAGTAAGCTGGGCACGGTGGCGCATGCCTTTAATCTCGGCACTTGGGAGGCTGAGTTTGAGGCCAGCCTGGTCTACATAGGGAGTTCCAGGCCAGCTGGAGTTATACAGGTAGACCCTATCTCAAAAAGACCAAAAAAAAAAGAGGTAACACTATACCACTGACAGGTGCTAAGAGAGGTCTATCCCAGGACTATGGAGAACTCATTCTTTCCTCGGGATAAGCAGAGTAACAATGTAAGGAGACTGAAGAGGTAGGAGGGCTGACACCCAACTTACCCAGGGGTAAACATCTGCTACCCAAAGGGGTAGCGTAGCAAGATCCTGTCTCAAAAAAAATAAAAAGTGTCAAACTAGAGATTGGAACCTGCTAGGCTATCTCTATGGTGGTGGCAGGCCCCATCTTTGCCTCCATTCTTCCAAGACCTCAGGACAAACAATGCCAAAGGGATGTTACCATGGGATGGACACAGGACAAATGTCTCAGAGGTGCAAGTTACTAAGGAACAGAGTGTATACTTGAGAATCACTTTCTTGAGGGGGAAACAATTTAGGGACATGTAAATTTCTTTTATTTGACATTTCAGGAATTATTATTCATAACACATTCTTCTATTTATGCATAGAAAATGTGAATCTATGGTTATCCATAATTTCAGCATCCAGAGATAACTACCATTATTTTGATAGTTCTTGTTCTGATCTTTTTTTCTAGAAATACATGCCTACAAAGAAGACAGATACACAGAGTAAATTTTTAAAAATTTTATTAGTGTTGTGTGCATGTGCATGTGTGCCACAGCATGTGTGTGGGAGCCATCCTACCAGCCCCACACATACAGAATTTTAATGACTCCTTTCCAAATCTAAAATTTGGTTAGTTCAAGAATCTGTTTGAAAAGTTCCTCTTTAAGGAAAAAGTCCAGCTTATGATGTGGAAAGACTGATAAGAAAACATTACTTTGCAATACCTAATAAAACAGTCCATCCAGATGAGATCTTCTTTAGTTGAAACACTACTATCACCCACAGAGTTGGGTTTTTATTATTCTTATTTTTGCTTTGTACAGTTGGGGGGGTGTCTTTTTTGGTTTTTGTTTGTTTTTGAGACACAGTCTCACTATGTAGCACTAACTGGCCTGCAACTCACTGTGCAGACCAAGTCAGTCTTGAACGCACCGAGATCCACCTGCCTCTCTGCTCAAATTAAAGGAGTACACCACTAGGTCAGGCATGATGTTTGTTTTTGAGACAAGGTCTCACTGTATAGCATGGGCTGGCCTAGAACTTGTGATCCTCCTGCCTCAGCCTCCCAAGTGCTGAGATTGCAGGCATATGCTGCTACACCCTCTATCACCCAATCACCTATAGAGCTTTAAAATATACCTTCAGGGGTCTGGTGACATAGCTCAGTTGGTAGAGTGTTTACCTAGCATGCACAAGGCCTTGGATTTGATCTCCAGCACCACATAAAGTAGGCATTGTAGCACACACCATCCGCTCAAGGTCATTCTTGGCTACGCGGCAAGTTTGAGGCCAGCCTGGGCTACATGAGACCCCATATTAAAAATCAAAAAGAACCCTGTTGTCCAAAGAACAATGGTTATTTACTTTTTGGTTGGTTGGTTTTGTTTGTTTGTTTGTTTGTTTGTTTGTTTTATACAGTGTCTCACTATGTAGCCCTGGCTAGCCTGGAACTTTGTGAATCAGGCTGGCCACAAACTCACAGAGAACTGGCTGCTTCTGCCTCCCAAGTTCTGATTTTAAAGGCCACCATGCCCAGCCTGAAAACAGTGGTTCTTAAAATTAAAAGTATGTTTGAATCTGGTTAATGAGTACTTAGATGTTCGTTAGATCGATCAGAAAAAAGTTCACAATAAGAAGTTAATAAGTGATTCCCTCTCATCAGTAGTCAGGGACCAGGCCAGAAGCTAAGGTAGAAGAGAACTTGGAGACCATGTATTGACCTCCCAGAATGCAGCCAGATGAAAAATGACTTCCTCAGAAATAAGCAAGACGCGGCAGGGTGGCAAGGATGAACCTGGTGAGAAGCAGGCAGCAGGACCAGTGAGACCACTGACTCAGTAGGTGGCAAGGAACCATGCAGGGCCAAGTACTTACTTGAGCTTCAGCTCCCTGGTGAGCTCATTCTGAGTCTGCTCCAACTCTTGGCGCTCCTTGATATGTTCTTCTTGGAGGTCATGGATCTCAGCCTTCACAGCCTGGAGCTTGGAAAAGAGCTAGAGCCAAGGAAGAAGTAGGTGAGGAGAGGTTGTGCACAAAGAGCTCACCCTAGCCCCAGCTCTCAAGGCCTGGACTCCAGACTTCCCTACCTTTTTGAGCTTTTTGGTCTTGATGTCTACCTCCTGCTGCAATGAGCTGTATGTCTCTTTAAGCTCCAAGGTCTCCTCATCTCGACTTTCCATTTGCTGCTGAATTTCTCTTTCTCGACGTTTCTGAGCGATATCACAAAATTCATCAGCTTACCCTAGAGACTGTGTCTACATAAGAACACAGATCTGGATGCTCCCAGTTGGTCTCCAGCCAACATGAGGCTGGCACAGCTCCTCTCCATTCCCTCTGAAGATGGTTTCATACCAGAGGCATCTGCTCTGTGGCATCAGTGCATGTCAGTCCACTCCTTCCTCCCCACACAAGAATGCAAAGTTACCTGCTCTGCAATCTCCTGCCGTTTCTGCTCCAGGATTTTCTGCTGTTCATTTGTATGATCTACTATGTTTTTCCCTCCAACAAGCAGTTTACTCTCCATGGCCTGTGTGAGAAACAAAGTAAAATCCATGCTGTGAATGCAACTCCTCACAGGGAAGTCTGACAAATAAAAACAGCTCTTGTCTGGCCAAACGGGAGGATCACAAGCCAAGTCTCAGCTACACAGAGTAGAGGCCCTATCTTTAAAAAAAAAAAGAACTGGAAAGATGCTCAGGAGTTAAGAGCACTGGCTGCTCTTGCAGAGGACATGGGTTCAGTTTCCGGCACC
>NW_008354425.1:29364-30805 GCF_000622305.1 Nannospalax galili
AGGTCTCCCTGTAGCCCCAGCTGACCTGGAACTCGCTATGTACACCAGGCTGGCCTTGAACTCCCAGAGATCCACCTACCTCTGCCTCCCAAGTGCTGGGATTAAAGGTGTGAGCCACCATGCCCGGCAAGCTTTATTTTTAAATTACATGTATACTCGTATCTCTAATTAATTAATTTATTTATTTTGGTCTTTTTGAGACAAGGTCTCCCTGTAGCCCCAGCTGACCTGGAACTCGCTATGTACACCAGGCTGGCCTTGAACTCCCAGAGATCCACCTACCTCTGCCTCCCAAGTGCTGGGATTAAAGGTGTGAGCCACCATGCCCGGCAAGATTTATTTTTAAATTACATGTATACTCGTATCTGGGTATGGTTATGTGCACATGAGTTGCAGGTGCCCATGAAGGCCACAAGAAGGCGTCAGATGCCCTGAAGCAGAAGTCACAGGTGATTCTGAGCCACCTGATGTGGGGACCAAACTCCAGTCCTCTGGAAGGGCTCAAGCTCTCTTAAGCCCTGAGCCATTTCTCCAGTCCTAGCTGGAAGCCTTTTAAAAGCTTGGTTGATCTTATATCCTGTGAACTACCAAACCCCTAAGGACAACAATTGGAAATTATCAAAACTTTAAATGTACAGGGGCCAGCAAGATGGCCCAGCAAGATGGCCCAGCAGGTAAAGTCACCTACCACCATGCCTGATGATTTTATATGCACGTACACACACACACACACACACACACACACACACACACACACATGGAATTTTTACTTTTTTCATAGAAACCTTGATTTTTATTACTTGGAAAAGCTTCATATTTATTTTGCTTTCTGATTCTATGCTTGTGCCTTCAACACTTTCAAAAAGATTTTCTGCTCGTCAAGTAGGGAAAACATGTTTGAGCCTGTCACAGGCACACTTAGCACACACAGAACGACCACAGCCCTGCTGACACATATTTTGTTTTGAACAGTCTCATAAGGACTTTAGGTCTCAAAGCACAAACCTCTTAAGTCTGTCCAGGTACACACCACAGTCAGATTTTGGTGCTTTCCCAACCATCTTGGAATAAAGGTAAGCAACCCTATTACCAGGGGTTTGAGACAGCCTAGTTTTGTTAGAGTCTGTATTGTAGGAAAGCCTATGACGGTATGTCAAACAGTAGACCATTCTGAGTGTCTCTAGGCACTGTGCCCAGAAGAGCAAATGTAATAATTTTTTTTTTGTCTTTTTGTGACAGGGTCTCCCTGTAGACCCAGCTGACCTGGAACTCCCTATGTAGACAGGCTAGCCTTGAACTCACAGAGATCCACCTCCCTCTGCCTCCTGAGTGCTCGGATTAAAGGCCTGCACCACCACAGCTGATTATTTTTTAGAAAATGTACAGACTTTTTGACCTAGCATTTTATTTCTAAGAATTTATCCTAAAGATAGACAGTCTT
>NW_008354425.1:31040-32802 GCF_000622305.1 Nannospalax galili
TGGTTTGACATTTGGATGCTTTCAGATCTCTGAAGTATTGTTGGATCCTGACCTTCTGCTGAATTTGCTAACAGTCTTCTAAATTCTTTTTCTTTTTCTTTTTCTATGGACACTTCCCCCATATCTAAGAAATGGAGAAATGTTCGGAGAAAACCAAACAGCTGTTTCATTCTCCGTGTTTTAAGTTTGATTAGTGTTTTTATTCAACTTAAAAATGATTTCTAGGCTGGGAGTGGTGGTGCATGCCTTTAATCCCAGAGAATAGGAGGCAGAGGCGGGTAGATCTCTGTGAGTTCAAGGCCAGCCCGGTCTACTTAGCGAGTTCCATGCCAGCTGGGGTTACGGGGAGACCCTGTCTCATAAAGATAAAAAAATAAATAAAAAATGAGTCCAAAAATTCAATAACAAATATATTAAAAAAAATAAGGGGGCTGGAGAGATGGCTCAGCAGTTAAGAGCACTGGATCCTCTTGTAGAGGACCCCAGTTCAATTTCTAGCACCCACATAGCCACCTGTCCTTATCTCTAGCGGGGAGACCCTGTCTCATAAAGATAAAAAAATAAATAAAAAATGAGTCCAAAAATTCAATAACAAATATATTAAAAAAAATAAGGGGGCTGGAGAGATGGCTCAGCAGTTAAGAGCACTGGATCCTCTTGTAGAGGACCCCAGTTCAATTTCTAGCACCCACATAGCCACCTGTCCTTATCTCTAGTTCCAGGGAATCCGATACCATCTTCTGGTGTCCCTGGGCACTCAATGTACATGGTGCACTTACATAAATGCAGGAAAAACACTCATACACATAAAAAATAAATAAATAAAAATTAAAAAATGTAAATGAACAGGTAAATAAATACAAAAAAAAGGGAAAGGGATAAGCTGAGCATAGTGGCAATCTGTAATCCTGACATTTGGGAGGCTGAGGAGGAGGATTTTGAGTTTGAAGCCAGCCTGGGCTTCCTAACAAGACCCTGTCCCAAAACAGGATAGCTCAGGGGCTGGAGAAATGGCTCAGTGGTTAAGAACACATACTGCTCTTGCAGAGGACTAGAATTGGGTTCCAATCACTGAAGTCCAGCAGCTCACAACTGCCTGTAATTCCAGTTCCAGGGCATTTGATACCCTCTTCTAGCATCCTTGGACAACTGCAGGCATGTGCACATACCCCTCATATGTATACACACATGTATACACCTAATTAAAAATAAAAACAAACCTTAAAAAAACAGAGTACCTTAGGCAGTACAGTGCTTGCTTACTATGTACAAGGCTGGGTTCAAACCCATAGCATCACAAAAATAAGGGGAATATATGCATGTAATATGCTTGCCAGACATACAGTATTAGATATCATCAGCAGCAGAGCTTTCAATCAAAAAGACATATTGATCTAGAAAGAAAGAAGAGACTGCACTTTGTACTCTCTCCTGTGCTTAGGCTGGAATACTTTTTAATTCTAAAAGAATCAATAAACTGGCTTGTGCAAACCATGTTGAGTAAATGAGGATGTGGTATGGTGCATTGCAAAGAAAACAACCAATAACTTTAATAGGATTTGAATGCAAAGAAGAAAAAAGGTATTAAAATTTTTTTTAAAGAGCCAGGAGTGGTGGCGCATGCCTGTAGTGCCAGCACTCAAGAGGCAGAGGCAGGGGGATCTCTGTGAGTTCAAGGCCAGCCTGTTCTACATAGTGAGTTCTAGGCCAGCTGGGGCTACAGGGAGACCCTGTTTCAAAAAGACCAAAAAACAAAAAAGAA
>NW_008354425.1:33106-33664 GCF_000622305.1 Nannospalax galili
TATAGACAAGATACAGACAGACAGACACACACACACACACATACATACACACACACAAATAAATAAATAAATAATAAATAAAATCTTAAAGATAAACATGGATAGCTGGGCATGGTGGCGCATGCCTTCAATCCCAGCACTCAGGAGGCAGAGGCAGGCAGATATCTGTGAGTTCAAGGTCAGCCTGGTCTACATAGTGAGTTCTAGGCCAGCTGGGGCTAAAGGGAGACCTCAAAAGAAAAAAAAAGAAAAGTATCTGTACATGGCAGGTGTTCTGTAAATATTGGCTGTCATTATTCAGCAAATAGTTACAGAGTATTTGACCCAGGTAGTGTGCAGATTACACTGTGAGCATGATGTGACCCTTACCCCTTATACTCAGTATGTTTCTGGGGTTTAGATTACATTAACATTTGCCGCATTGATTTTGACTTGTTATTTCTTACATTTTGTTTTATAGTTGAAGTCAAGTGATTTTGCAGAAATCCAAGTACCCATGTGGCAGCTAACTGTCTGTAACTCCAGTTCCAAGGGATCCAACAGCCTCTTCTGTCCTCT
>NW_008354425.1:34438-51909 GCF_000622305.1 Nannospalax galili
AAGGCACTTACCAAAGTACTTACAAAGTATCTACCATATTTGAATGCTAATATAAACATAGATTAAAAATTAATATTACAGGCCAGGCATAGTGGCACAGGCCTTCAATCCCGGCACTCGGGAAGAAAAGGCAGGAGCATCTTTGTGAGGCCAGTCTAAAAACCAAAAAAATAAAATAAAAAAAATTTAGTATTACAAGTTGCATACCTAGCATGTGTGAGGTCATGGGTTCAATTTCCAGAATTAAAAAAAGAGGGAAGGGAGAGAGAAAAATAAAGAGGAAAAACAAATTCTTCCAAAACCTTTGTCAATAGTTACTGCAGCGATTACAAGTAAACCCTAATTTTGTCCATCAAACATCACTAGAATAACATTTTCCCTTCCTTCCTTCCTTCCTTCCTTCCTTCCTTCCTTCCTTCATCTCTCCAGCCCCTCTTTGTTTATGATTAGTAAGCATGTTTCCCAGAGAGAGCATGTATTTTTTGGAAATATTTAACATTTTTAAAAAAATTTTTTTGAGATAAGGTCTTCCTATAGCCTCAGCTGGCCTGGAACTTGCTATGTAGACCAAGGTGGCCTCAATTTCACAGAACTTTGCCTCTGTCTCCCAAGTGTTGGAATTAAAGGCATGTGCCTCCATGTCAGGCCTATTTTAAAATTTATTATTGTATGTACAATATATGTAAGGGTGTGAGTGTGCAGAGTTGGTGTCGTTGCATTCATTTGAGAACCCTGGTAAACCTCTGGGTAAGGATTTGGAGAGAAAGAAAATGGGCATTTCACTCTGTAAATTCTGGGTCATTACTGTTGTTGTATTACAACAGTAGATGGCTCAGTCAGTAAGGTATTTGCTGTGAAACATAAGGACCTAAGTTTGATCTCCAGGACCCATGTAAAATTCTAGCACTGAGAAGGCAGAGAGAGGCAAATCTCTGGCCGTGCTATGCAGCAGGCAAGCTCCAGGTTCAGTGAGAGACATTATCTTAAAAAATAGGTTGAAGAAGCTGGGTGTGATGGCGCCTACCTTTAATCCCAGCTCTTAGGAGGCAGAGGCAGGCTGATCTCTGTAAAATTGAGGCCAGTCTGGTCTCTGCAAGTTCCAGGCCAGCTGGGCCTATAGGGAGACCCTATCTCAAAACAACAAAATAATAAGGTGGAGAGTGATCATATGAAACTGGTCCATAGCTCCAGTTCCAGGGGATCTGACACCCTCTTCTGACCTCCATGGGCATTCCATGGCATGGGTTCGCTTGACATCAACTTCTGGCTTCTACATGCACACCCACACAAGTGAGTATGTGCATACATGCACACAACATGAACACGAACACACACACACACACACACACACACACACAACCTCTTCCTAAAAATTCTTTTAAGCCAGGTGTAGCAGCACATGCCTATAATCCTAGCACATAGGAAGCAGGAGGATCACTGCAAGTTTGTGGCCAGCCTGGGCTATATATCCAGTTCCAGGTCACATAGCAAGACCCCACCTTAAAAACAAACAAACAAAAAAGCTGGGTGTGGTGGTGCATGCCTTTAATCCCAGCACTCGGGAGGCAGAGGCAGGGGGATCTCTGTGTGTTCAAGGCCAGCCTGGTCTACATAGCGAGTTCCAGGAAAGCTGGGGCTACAGGGAGACCCTGTCTCAAAAAAGACCAAAAAAAATAAAATAAAATAAAAATAAATAACCCAGAGCACACTTGGATAAAACAGAAATGGTAGAGGATCTGGTAAGATGACTCAACAGTTAAGAGTACTGGCTGCTGGGTTCGATTCCCAGCACCTATATGGTGGCTAACAACTGTCCTTAACTCCAGTTCCAGGGAACTCCAACACCCTCTTCTGGCCTCTGAGGGCATTGCACAACATGGGTGCTCTTACATATGGGCAATACACTCATACACACACATGCATGTGTGCGCACACGCTCACTAATAATAAATATATAAAAAGAGAAATGGTAAAAAATAAGACAATTGGTTTGGGGCCATACTGTACATAGCCTTGAATGTCATTTTGAGGATTGAATTTAGCACAAGAAGAATGGGAAATAAAAAAAACAAAACAGCAATGACACAGATTTTTCAGATCTGTTTTTCTTTAATTGCCAGAACACAGAATTAGAGGAAAGGGAAACATTAGGAGGAGGCTATTGCCATGGTCCAGGCAAAAAAGACTATGGGTGCTGGAGAGATGGCTCAGTGGTTAAGAGCACTGACTGCTCTTGCAGAGGACCTGGGTTCAATTCCCAGCACCCACATGGTGGCTAACAATCGTCCACAGCTCCAGTTCCAGGGGATCCAACACCCTCTTCTGACTTCCATGGGCATTCCATGGTATGGGTACACTTACATACATGCAGGCAATGCACACATCCACATAAAATAAAAAATAATAAATAAAATTAGATTATTTTTTTAAAAGCTTGGACATTTCTCAATCTTGGGAAAACAGAGAGTTGGAGGGTGAGAAAGACAGAGGGAGAGGGAGAGAGAAGGAGAGAGGGAAGGAGGGAGAGAGGGAGAAGGAGCAGGGAAGGAAATGAAAAGGGAGAGGGGATGAAGAGAGGCAGGGAGGGTGAGAAGGAAGGAGAGAGAGGGAGAGAGAGAGAAGGAAGGAGGGTGAAGGAGAGGGAGAAGATGCAGATACACATGCATGCTGAGTTTTCTGGAAACATGCTGAGACCCAGTTGGAGATGCAGATGTTTACTGGGGGAAAAAGCAGGACTGAGTTGAGGGAGAAGTCAAACTGCATTGTAGATTACATGCAGGCTCAGTCAACCTGGCAGGGAGCTCTGGAGTAACTGGGCATGGCTGGATATTTATACTTCTGCGTGCCCAGTCATGGGAGGACAGTCACAGGATGGCCATGCCCTTGTGCAGGACTATTCTCTGCAGCTGAGGTAGCCACTTGGGAACAGAAGCATCAGGAGGCCCTCTGCTGGTTGTATTCCCTGAAGGGCAACAGCAAACCTTTCTTGAGGTTAAACTAAGGGGTGCACTTTTGTGCCTCCCATAGAGAAAAGATGAAGGATGGGAAGGAGGGAATGGATTCTAGGAGTCTATAGATTTTGTATTTTATAGGTGAGGCTAAAGAAAAACATTATAATAAAGCTTAACCCTGAACTCTACATTTATAGAATTTGAATGCATTTCTTCTATCTATTAACATATTAAACAACAGGAGAGAACAGGTTTAGGAAAAATGGTAATACATTTAATTTCTAATATGTTGACCCTGCGATAGCTGCAAGATATTAAGGTAGAGTTAATTTTCAAGAAGAAGGTAAAAGAACTGGCTATGGTGTCTTAGAAGGTGGGGTAAAAAGAGAGTGCTAGTTCCTGTAGTCAAATGCTGTAGATATCATGAAGGATGAGAATTTGACAGTGACAGGTGACTGGTGATCTTAGAGCACTTTGTAGAGAAGCCAGGCTGCAGTGGGTTGCAGAGTGAGTGGAAGATGAGCCAGGAAAAACAAAGGCTATAGGCCGTTTTTTCAGAAGTTTTGTAAAACAGAGGAAATAATTATACCTCATACATAAAATAAGAAATTTGACACTTAATTTATGAATAACTCATTGCTTCCCTAGTGCTTGGATTTTACAGCTGTGACATTTCTCTGATGTTTCTTTCTTCCCTATTAAATCAGTGACCTTTCCCAAGTCAACACACCTGGAAGCATTGAATCCTATTTATTTTGGTTACAGGCAACTGGTTTTATTTAGTTACATATTTTGCATGCCTCAGGTGAGTCTGTCTTTGCAGGACTCCGCAACCCCAATTCCATCATCTGTTTTCCATGGATAAGCAGTCACTCCTCAAACAGATTCAACAAAACATGTGAGTTCTTAAGTTCTTAGCAAACCAAGCACTTTGTCTCCTGGCCTCCTCCCAATACCCTCCCCAAACCCTTGGTTGACAGATGTAGAAGAAGGAGGTTATCACTCCAAACAGTCTGGGTTGTGGCACCCTGCTGGGAGAGTCCGTTTTGCTTCATAGGAGCTAAGACCTTCCCTCCCAGCCCTCATCAATCCAGTTCTTTCTCTGAGGGCTGGAGAGTAACTAGCAGCGACGTCCACCTGTGCACAGGAAGATGCCCACGGCCACACCAGCGATTATGAAACTGCCCACCAGGACGCCCAGGACCAGTGAAGTGTAAGAGCGGCCTGTTTGGCTCCCTGTAGAACAGGCAGAGAATTAATTTAAAAACATACTCCCAAGGGACTTATACCTCCAAGGAAAGTTCCTAGTAACTTAAGCTTTGTGGAAGTACCCTGTCCCCAGCCTCCAGTCCCTACCCTTTGTTGCTCAAGGTACCCATTCCGGAGCCTGCCCCCTCCCCAACACGGACAGGACCATAATCCCTTCCTACCTTTCAAGTTTTTCATGACCATATGCTCAGCCACATACTGCACACAGGTGTCCTGCAGAAATTCCTGCAGTTCATAGCGAGTCCGATTGTAGGCGTTGAGCTGCTTCAGGATGAAGGTGACTACTTTGGAGGGTGCCTGGGAGCCTGCCACCCATACGGCGGTGTCTGGCCGGAAAGTGACGAAGGAGCTCCCATTCACAGACACTTCGAAGAAGACGTGGGCTTCAGAGCCCTCTTCCGGAGGCAGCTCACAGCCCACGGAGCACTGGATTGTGAGAGGAACTGTGGAAAGAGATTCTGAGTCAGTGCTGTGTGCCTGAAGAAGGCGCCAGGAGCTGGGGGCTGTTCACCAAGAAGAAGAGGGTATGGAAGGGGGTTGTAGAGAGAAGGGATTGGGGTCTATGAGAACATGAGAGAGGGAGTTTTCAGGAGCGGGCTGGGGTTAGCATATCTAAAGAAGATCCAGGGACTATGGAGAACCCTGGAACCACGAGAGGGGCTGGAGGAATGGCTAGTGGTTGAAGTAAAGAGCACTGGCTGTTCTTGCAGAGGACCTGGGTTTGATTCCCACCACTCACATGATGGCTAACAGCCATCTATAACAACAGTTCCAGAGGATCTGACACTCTCTTCTGATCTCTACAGGCACTGAACAACACAGGTGCACTTATATACATGCAGGCAATACACACACACACACACACACACACACACACACACACAAAATGGGACCATGAGAGAACGGAGCAGAAAAAGGTAATGAAGAGAGGGAGTGATGGCTTCCAGAGAAGAAATTGGGGTCTTTGAGAGGAGTTGGGTTATGAGGGAGCTGTGGGTAAAACCACCAGCCCAGCACCTGTAAAAAGAAGAGGTGACTGGTGGCTTGAGAGAAAAGTGCTGAGGGTTTCGTGAAGGGAAGGATGGGGGAACTAGGAGAGAAAGGAATGGGGGAAGTCGTCAGTGAAACTTTGGAGGTTTGAGTGGGTCAGAGACAGGGCCCCCTAAGAGGGCATGTTGGCCAGAAAAGGATCTGGTGGATGGAGGTCTCCTGTAGTTAGCAAGGGTCAGGGCAACAGAGAGTCACGCCCACCCTCAAAGACCCTCCTCTCCAGGGGGTCCTGGCCCAAAGTCCCGCCCCCAAGCCCAGCAGGCCCCGCCTCTCACCCGCCAGGGCCCGTCCTCAGCAGCCGGGGCACCTGGCGCCCCTACTCACAGTACACGCTGCTCTTCCGCTCGCGGTGCACCAGCTGCACCAGGCTGTGGAAGTCGCGCAGGTAGAGCTGCACACCGCTTTCCGTGCGCGCCCAGCTCTCGGGCTCCTGCAAGGGCTGCAGCTGGAGGATCGTGACGTTGTTGCCCGGGCCTTCCAGCGTGTGTGTCAGGAGTCCCCCCAGCGACGCGTTGCCTTGGTGTCTCACGTGATAGGGGTCGCGGAAGTAGGAGATTTGCACCATGTGGAGGCTTTGGGGGCCTGGGGACAGAGTCAGTGCAGCGTCAGGAAGGGGTGGCTGGCAGCCCGAGATAATAACTCCCTACCTAGAGGCCGCCCACCTTCTCAGCCCATAAAGCTCTCTCCCACCTTCCTTCCCATTTGATGTTCACAATAGCCCTGCCAGGAGGACAGGACGGGGACTATTATCTTCGTTTTACAGATGAGGAAACTGAGGCCTGCAATAGGAAGAGGCAGTCCTCTGTCTCCCTTCTTCCCCCCTTCACATTTCCAGACGGTCAAATTCTGGCCTACAATTACGATTCCAGTTCCAGCTCCCGACCCTTCTTTCCTCTGTCACTGCCCTAGTTCAGGCCTCACTGATTGGCATCTGGGCTGGGGTACCCACGAGATAACCTCATTTCTCAGTTTCACCCTTCCTGACTGGATCTCTGCCTGACCCAGGGATAAGACTTTTTCCTCAAACTCCTCTAGTGATATACCCTCCCCTACACAATCGAGGATAATAATAGCTAATTTCTATGAAGTGCTTGTTACACTGTGGACACTGTTTTAACACATTATTATCTTATTTGTGCCTTCCTCCTAAAGCTTCAATGCAGTAGCTACTATTATTAACCCCATTGTACTTGGGAATCTGAGGCTAAGATGGCATAACAGAGGCAAGATTTGAATGTAGGTATTTGGAGTCCACCACCTTCAGTCTGCTGTCAGCACCTCCCCATAGGATACCTGTCCACAGACTAGACCTCAGAGTCTGGCCCCAGCCTGGGAGTCAAGGCAGGGTGATCTGGCCTGATCTGCATTTTCTGGCCAACCTCAGTTATATCAATTGCCTTGGAGTTCCTCCTGCTGACTTGGCTGACAGGTGAACAGTATGCCTTCCTTGTTCTGTATGGCAAATTTCTATTCATATTTCAAGACTGAGCTCAGTTGCCCCCTCCTTGGACCAATTTCCTGAGTCCCCTCCTCTACCTTCCTTTTCAGCTGGGTCTGTTTTAGTGATCCCAGACCTTGTTGTGTCAGCACATATTTTATGGAATTCCAAGTGTTTGTCTCTAAACATACAGAGAATACACTAGACGCCAGGCTATGGAATTGGGGTGGTTATTTCTGCCTTTAACACCCAGAAAAGGGCCTTGGCAGTGTTGGTGCTCAGAGAATGTCTGAATGAGTATGGTGGTGTAAGTGTCTCTGTGTGTGTGTGTGTGTGTGTTGCATTTGGGAAGTTGTGCTATGTATCTGCAGGTATGGATAAGTATGCTTATCCTATAAGCAAACTTAGACATGGCCCTTAACTGCTCTGTGATCCAATTTTCTCCTCTGTAAGATGAATATGATAATATTGCCCACTGCAGTGGATAAATAAGTTGATACATGTATTAAATATAGTAAGTACTCTGAATGCTGGTTAGTAATTGTTCCTTCTCTGAGGGGGCAACTGAAGCTAGAGAATGTGAGAGAAGGGGAGACTTGTGCGACTATAAGGCAAGGAGATAACTCCCCTTTTCTGCTGGACAGCTTCGGCCTTGGATCCTTCTGGCCTGGGCTTCTTTCTCTCCCCTGTTCGACCTCACCAGTTGCACCCCAGTCTTTCTCTTGGCCATCTTCCCATCTCAGCCCTAAACTTCCATTGGTGTCTTCCTGGTTCCTCATCTTCCATGTTCCCTAGCCCCACCCTTCATCTTCACCCCTTCTGCTCTCCTGCTCTCTCTTCCCTGAATTCCTCCCTTTCTCTGAAGCTGGTTTTCTCACCCACTCTACAGGTCCCTTGGCTATTTTTCCTGTCCTCCTTCTCGCAGCCTCTCCCAAGTCCTTTCCAGAGAGTTCTCTGAACTTCCCTCACCTTGTCTTTGGGACACAGAGCAGTGCCCAGGACCCAGCCTGCCCTGTAGAGCGATCCAGTCAGTCTGTTCACATGGATGCTGTGGGATTAGCTCTCCTGCAATCTTGCCCAAGTCCCCAGATACATTGAGAGTCCCCAGAACAATCCCAGGCTGAATTGTGTCCCCAACTCACCATCTGAGGCTTCCTGGTTACAGAGGGCGCCGCCGGGCAGCAGCAGCAGCAGCGGTAGCGGCAGCGACAGCAAGGTCATCCACATCCTGGTGCTGAAGTTCTGGATCCCACTCGGCTGCTGCAAGCTAGGGGCTGGGTCTGCAGCCTAGGAAAGAGAAGTGAGGCTGTCCCGGAGGGGCAGGAGCTGAGCGGAGGAGGATGGACAGAGGCCAGGGAATGGGAGGAGGAAGAGGGTGTCAGACTTTTAAAGTGTTATTTCTCTGTGTCTCATTTCCTATTAGGGGGCCGGCCCGCTTCGGCCCCTCCCAGCTTTGGGCTCTCCTGCCTGGACCTGCCTTTTCCCTTCTCCTGAAGCTGCTTCCGAGGCTTGAGAAACGGAGCGGAAAAGGGGGAGAGAAGGGCTTGGTGAGAAGTCCCGCCGCCGCTGAGTCAGGGGGTGGGGCATCTGCTTTCAACTTCGAAGACTCCAGGGTGTAGAGATCATCGGGTTACTAAAAGAGAAACTGAGGCCTGAAGAGATGTAAGGACTTGCCCAAAGTGTGTACGTCACGATGACGACTGATCCAGGACTGGAATTTAGTTTTCCAGCATGATTGTCTACACTTTATCGGAAGTTTAGGTACATAGGAATTACACATAAGGAACTGGCTTTCTGAAAGTCACCAAAAATGAGTAAATATAAAAGTATTCCTTGTTTGTCATAGGAGAGATTTATGAAAATCTATATAAATCTCAGTAGAGAGCTGGTTACACAAGCAATATCCTTCAACCCGAGGTCATAATCTCTTAGTGGACAATAAAAATAACAAGTCATGATTAGCATGCTTTTTAAAAAAGCGAAGTATAACAGAGTAAGACATTTTGGTGCATCACCCTTAGCAAGCATCATTTTGTGAAATACTTGTTCATTTATATAAGGGCATTTTGGTTTGTGTATCTTATTAATTTTGTTTTATTTTGTGTTTCACTCTGTAGCCCTGGCTTGCCTGGAACTCCAGACCAGGGCCTCAAACTCACAGAGATTCACCTGCCTCTATCTCCCAAGACCTGGGACTAAAGGCATGCCACCAAACCTGGCTTATTTCTTATTAATTTTTTAGGTTAGCATGCACAGTAAAGGATTTCATTATGGCTTTTTTTTTTTTTTTTTTTTTTTTTTTTTTTTTTTGTCTTTTTGAGACAGGGTCTCCCTGTAGTCCCAACTGGCCTGGAACTCACTATGTAGACCAGGCTGGTCTCGAACTCACAGAGATCTGCCTGCTTCTGCCTCCCAAGTGCTGGGATTAAAGGCGTACGCCCCCGCATGCCCGACTCATTATGGTATTTTCATACATATGTCATTACGCTTTGTTCTTATTCCTCGCCTCCCCTATGGCGCTCCCAATCCTCCTTCCCCCCTGTCTCTGGTCCCCTTCCTTCCCCACAGTAGCTGCCCATTCTGCTTTTTAAAAATACTTTATTATTTTTCTCTCTTTTTTTGGTATTTTTGAGACAGGGTCTCCCTGTAGCTCCAGGTGGCCTAGAACTCACTATGTAGACCAGGCTGGCTTTGAACTCACAGAGATCCACCTGTCTCTCCCTCCCAAGTGCTGGGACTAAAGGCGTGGACCACCATGCCAGCTTGTTTATTATTTTTCTTTTATGTGTATGAGTGTATTGCCTGCATGTATGTAAGTGCACCCATGCCCTCAAAGCCTGTGGAGGCCAGATGAAGGCATTGGATTCCCTGGAATGGAACGTATGGATGGTTGTTGGCTGCCATCTGTGTGCTGGGAACTGAACCCAGTTCTTTGGAAGAGCAGTCAATGCTCTTAATTGCAGAGCCATCTCTCCAGCCCCGCCCATTCTGCGTTTATGTCACATGTATTCTATTACCCTAGCTTTCCCCTCCTCTCCTGTCCCTTAAGAGCTCTTCTTGCCCTTCATCCTCCTTATTTTTCACACACACACACACACACACACACACACACACACACACACATACAACTCATATTCCACATATGAGAGAAAACGTGCAGTGTTTCTGAATCTGGCTATTTTACTTAACATGATGACCTCCAGTTCCATCTATTTTTCTGTAAACATCACAATTTCATTTTTCATTTTGGATGAATAGAATTTCGTTTTATATAGAGGTGCTGCATTTTTCTTGTCCATTCATCTGTTGTTGGCATATTTCTATGATGGGTTTTGGAAAGTGGCATGAAATGTAGATCTTTTGCTAGGAAGCAAGTAGAGAAGTTTGAAAGTCAGTCCCTCAAACTAGGAAAGTCCCTGTGGTGAAATACTACACAGTGGTCAAAAAACCCTCCCCCGGCCCAACCCTCACTTCATTTTCATATTAGCATTTCCTGAGGTTATGTTACTCACTTATGTAGTTATTGTCTGAATGTCCCACCAGAATGTAAACTCCATGTGGACAGAAGCTGTCATCTCATTCCATTGTGTTCCATACACACAATAAATATCAGTTAAATGAATGACTGAATGAGGACATTATGATGTTCATGCATCTCTGAGTAAGTTATAGAATACTATGTACAGCTTAGAACCAATTGTTCGTCTGTCAGCCACACAGCAACCAAGCACAGGTAGAGCCATGGCTTATCACCAGGGAGGGCTTTGTGATTAAGGGTGTATATTAGTGTGTATATGTAAATGCAGCAGTGAATTGTGAACCAATAAAGATAGCACAATTCCATGTGATGTTTAATTAAAATTCTCATATTTCCCCATATTGAGAAATACTTTGTGTGTCTATCTGTACATCTGAATACACAGAGAATGTCTGGAAGCAGACTATGGCTAGAGGTTGCCTCTGGGGAACAAGACTGGGTCAAGCACTAGTAGAGGAATTTCAACTTCACTTTATATCCTCTTCCTGGTGTCACAGTGGAATCTGGGACAAACTGTGGTCATAAGCTGCCTCCCATTCTCTGAACTGATCATTTGTGAGTGCTTCCATGTTTACTTCTCAAATGTTGCAAACTAGCTAAGAAATGGCATCAGCCTTCAGAGCTTACTGGACTGGTCTGGTTTGAAGAAGAATGGCACCCTTGTTTCCTGAACTGGGACTCGAAGTGGAATGATTTAAATCATGACCAATTATATTGGTCTTGGCTTTTAAAAAAAAACTGATGGCCAGGTGTGGTGGCACACGCCTTTAGTCCCAACACTTGGGAGGCAGAAGCAGGCAGATCTTTGTGAGTTCAAGGCCAGCCTGGTCTACATAGTGAGTTCAGGTCAGCTGGGACTACAGGGAGACCCTGTTTCAAAAAAGACAAAAAACAAACAAAAACTCTGATGAACTGTTTCGTATTTGAACAATTATTACTTCATGCTTGAAGAATTATATTCCAAACATATCCCTACCACCTCCCATGAGAAACACAATGTTACAAATATAATTGAAGTCCTATCAATTGTCCCCAGTTGAATCTCTCTTCCCTTCCTTGGCTCCTGAATGCATCATATCAAATGAAGATTGATTGTTTTTCCATTCTTCACATTGTGCATGTATCCTGAACAGTATACAGTGGTGTTTTGTGCTTTGTGGAAATGGAAATAAGTGATTGGGCCTCTGTAACTTGCTACTTTTGCGTGACACATTAATGTTATTCATCTTTGTTACTATGTGTAGATCCAGTGATTTTCAAAGCTTTAAAATATATTACATTTGGTACTGGAGAGATGACTCCACTGACTGCTCTTGCAGAGGACCCAGGTTTGGTTCCCAGCATCCACATGGCAGCTAACAACCTTCTGTAATTCCAGTTCCAGGGGATCCAATGCCCTCTTCTGACCTCTGCAGGCATTGCACAACATGGATGCATTTACATACATGTAGGCAATATGCTCATACACATAAAATAAAAAATAATAAATAAAATATTTAAAAATAATATATTCCATTTTAAAGAATATGCCACCATTGGGGCTGGAGAGCACATTGGTTAAGAGCACATGCTGCTCTTCCAGAGGACCTGATTTCAATTCCCAGCATCATGTCAGGTGGCTCAGCTGACTGTAGCCTGCAACTCCAGCACTGCACTCATGTGCACACACCCACACATGGACACACACATACACACATGATTTTAAAATAATACAATTTAAAAACAACAAAAGATAATATACCACTATTTTTTCATCATCTGGTTTTAGACACTTAGGATTTTTTTTAATGTATGTATATCTGTGCACGTGTTTCTGTATGTGCATACATGTACATATGTGTGTGGGCCAGAGGTCAACTGTTAGGTGCCTTCCTTAATTGCTATCTTATTTTTTTCTTTTTTTCTTTTCATATGTATTTGTGGATGTGTGTGTGTATCCAAATGTATGGTGCCAGAGGGTGCATGTCCATGTGCAAAGTCGACATCAGGAATCTTCCTTGGTCACTCTTTTGCCTTATTCATTCAATCAAGCCTGACCACCTGAGTTTGCTCCATGGGGCCCACATGATGGAGGGAAAGAACTGTCTCCCACAAGTTGTCCTCTGATCTCCACACACATACTGTGGCACAGGCACACACATACACACACACACACACACACACACACACAGAGTAAATGAATATAGATTTAGTTAAAAAAATTTTTTTCGGGGTTGAAGACATGGCTTAGTGGTTAAGAGCACTGACTGCTCTTGTAGAAGACCCGGGTTCAATTCCCAGCACCCACATGGTGGCTAAGAACCATCCTTAACTCCAGTTCCAGGGGAATCTGATATCATCTTCTGACCTCTGCAGCATTGCACGATATGGGTGCACTTACACGCATGCAGGCAATACACTCATAAATAAATAAAAAATAAATAAAAATAATAAAATATTTAATTTTTTTTTCAAGCTCAGAGCTTGGTGACAAGACTAGTCTTATAGGTCTTGGTCTAGTGGTACATGCCTTTAATCCCAGCACTTGGAAGGCAGAGGCAGGTCTACATGGCAAGTTCCAGGTCAGCTCCGGCTACAAGGAGACTGTCTCAAAAAACAAACAAACAAACAAAAACCAAACAAAAGGCCAGCCAGTTTTTTCCAAGGATCTTCGGTCTCCACGTCTGAGGCTAGAATTACAGGCGACCCAATGTGCCCACCTGCGTTTATTTGGGTTCTGTGGATCCAAACTCTTGTTTTCTCACTTGAATGAAATGTACTTTACCCACAGAGCCATTTCTTCAGCCTTCCACCTTAGTTTTTGAAACAGGGTCTCTCCTGTTTGCACCTGGAGCTCACCCACTAGCCAGCCAGCAAGTCCCCCAAATCCTCCAGTCTCTACTACCACAGAGCTGTGATTATAGGTGCACAGTTTTTACATGGGTGCTGAATCCGACCTCAGGACCTCATGCTTGCACTTTATTGACTAAGCCATCTTCCAGCCCATATTTTAAGTTTGTTTCTTGCACATTATGAGCAGTGCTGGCATGAACATTCTTGTTCATGATTCCTTTTGCATATATGGAAGAGTTTTTGTAGGTGCAGACTTGGGTGTGGATCTGCTGAGTCAGAGATTTATGATCTTCAATTTGAGTAGATACTGCCAAACTCTTACAAAGATGTTGTACTGATTTGCATTTCCAGCAGTGTGTTAAGTTCCCTGGTTCACATCCTTGCCAGCCCTTGTTATGACCAGATGTGTGGGTGTAAAATGGCACTTCATTTGGTTTCACCATGGATTTCTCTGACTCCTAATGAGCTTGTGCATCTCTTTCCTTGCCTTTTTCTCTCTTGAGGGCTTGGAAGGTGTTTTGGAATGGAAAGAAATGAATTTCATTCATCGACCGTCCTTCACATGCATTAGCCAACGTGGAATGGAGGGCTGGTGTTGATGGAGAGGGGACAGAAACAGTTCCACACTGTCACCCTCAGCAGCTGAGTAGCTCTCCTAGACATTCAGAGACCTCTATTCCGGCTAAACCAGGATTTGTGGCTTCGGCATTAAAAAGAACTTCAGGACTAGTCGGTGTATGATGAAACCATTGGAAATTTTATTAAAGATATTTTAATATAGGCCTAAGCTTAAGGATTAGGAAAGAGATGCTCAGAAGGTAAGACACACCTCTGAGCATAGGTGGGGGCTTCTCAAAGAGAGGATTGCAAAGAGGAAGACATGTCAAGTACAACTATGGACTCTTCAAGGGAGTCTGGCAATTAAATTGTCTTACCATTAGTCATAAATATCATTTTGGTGGCTCTCTGGTTATATCTCAAAAGGTTCATAAGACAGGGCAGTGAGATGGGTCAGTAAATAGAAGTGCTGGTGAGCAGGCCTCAGGGCAGTGAGATGGGTCAGTAAATAGAAGTGCTGGTGAGCAGGCCTCAGGGCAGTGAGATGGGTCAGTAAATAGAAGTGCTGGTGAGCAGGCCTCAGGGCAGTGAGATGGGTCAGTAAATAGAAGTGCTGGTGAGCAGGCCTCAGGGCAGTGAGAAAATTGTCTTACCATGAGTCATAAATATCATTTTGGTGGCTCTCTGGTTATATCTCAAAAGGTTCATAAGACAGGGCAGTGAGATGGGTCAGTAAATAGAAGTGCTGGTGAGCAGGCCTCAGGGCAGTGAGATGGGTCAGTAAATAGAAGTGCTGGTGAGCAGGCCTCAGGGCCTGAGTTAGAGCCTTGGATCCCACAAGATGGCAAGAGAGAACTGGTTCCTGAGAGTTGTTTTCTGACCTCCATATGTTTGCTGTGGCATGCACATGTTCATATGCACACAAACACACACATACACACACATACACACACACACACACACACACCCCATTCATTTATACATACATACATAAACAAATTTAAAAGGTTGCTAAAATTTTTTCCCCTTTTTCTTTTGATAAGTGAGATTATAGTGTATCTTTGGAGGTACCTTGGATGGAATGGTAATCTGATAAAGTAAAATCAGAAACCACTAGGGTTGTACAAGGGGGTTAGGACATGTTCTTTCCCTGTAAATGGGGTTTCTGATGAAATTCTTAGAAAACTGCAGGTTTATATCTGGGAAGACAGAAAGACTTTAAGCAGTTGTTAATGGTGCTAGAATTCTTGCTCTGTGCTGGTGAGAGGCTGTGACCAGGGGAAATCTTCTCATGTCCCCAAGATTGCCCCTGCCTTTGATCAGAACACCTGGGGTTCAGCTGGAGGCATGCCCTCTAAAGCACGAATTTCGCAGAGAATAGTCCCACCAAGCTAAGATCTGTCCCAGACACAGGGAGAGCTGCAGTATTGCTTTGCCAAGCACCATCCTTACACACCAGAGCCCTGGAAACTAAACAGTGAGACAATGATCATCACTTTTACTGCTGTTTTTGCTCAACTCTTTATACAAATAATCTCACTGTATCCAAACGCCAGTCCTGTGAGGTGGGTTTCATCAGCACCACCATTTTATTAATAAAGACACAGAGGTGTAGAGAAGTTAAATGACTTATCTTAGGTCACACAACAGAAGTTTTCATTGGAACTTCTTTCTCTAAGATGCCAAAGTTTATGGATTTAATCTCCATACAGTATTTCTTTTTTTTTTTTTCATTGTTGGTCTTTTTGAAACAGGGTCTTCCCTGTAGTTCCAACTAGCCTGAAACTCACTATGTAGAACAGGCTGGTTTTGACTGACAGAGATCTACCTGCCTCTGCCTCCCGAGTGCTGGGATTAAAGGTGTGTGCCATCACGCCTGGCTTCCATACAGTATTTCAAAAAGCTTTTTAAGGGACTAGAGAGATGGCTTAGCAGTTAAGAACACTTGCTGTTCTTCCAGAGGACCTGGGTTTAACTCTCAATACCCACATGGCAGTTTATAACCATCTGTAAACTCCAGTTCCAAGGGATCTGACACCCTCTTCTGGCCTTTGTGGGGCATTGCATGCATGTGGTACACTTATATACATGCAGGCAAAACACTCATACACATAAAAATAAACAAAATGCTTTTTAAGAAAGCTTTTTAGGGGCTGGAGAGATGGGTCAGCAGTTAAGAGCACTGGCTGCTCTTGCAGAGCACCTGGGTTCGGTTCCCAGCACCTACATGGAAGCTAACAACCATCCATGACTCCAGTTCCAGGGGAATCTGATGCACTCTTCTGACATCCATGGGCATTTCACAATACAGGTACACATATACATGTAGGCAATGCACTCATGCATATAAAGTAAAAATGATAACTATTTCTTTTAAAAAGCTTTTTAAATGGGTGTGTTTATGTACATGTTTGTATGGGGGGAATGCTCTTGTGTGTGTGCTTATATGTATGAATGTCAGAGGACAACTTCAGGTGTCATTCTCGGTAATGTTACCATTACCATACTCTTTTTTTAAAAAAAGAAAATTATTTAGTATGTGTGTGAGTGTGTGTGTGTGTGCAGGTACACATATACCACAGTGAGCATGTGAAGTCAGAAGACAACTTTTGCAAGTTGGTTCTCTACTTCCACTGTGGGAGCCCAGGATTGAACTCAGGTCATCAGGTTTGACTGTCAAGTATTTTTTTTTTTTTTTTTTTTTTTTGGTCTTTTTGATTAAAGGTGTGGGCCACCGTGCCCGGCCCTGACTGTCAAGTACTTTTAGCCTGCTGAGCCATCTCTAGCTGACTCCTGTCTACCTCCCTTGAGACAGGGTCTATTGGCCTGGATAAATTCTCCTGTCTCCACCTCCTCAGTGCTAGGAGGTGTACTGCGGCATTTTTACCTGGGTGCTGGAGGTCAAACTCGGGTCCTCATGTTTGCAAGGCAAGTGGTTTCCTGATTGAGCCATCCCCTCCGCCCCTAGCCCTCGGAAGGCTCTGGTCAGCTTCCATCAATACATTTTTGAACACATGCCTTTGACATTCTTGACTGCTTAATACACTCACTTCCTCTGGGGAAAGTCACAGATAGGACAGTTAAAGTCCAGAAAAGCAAAATAATTTGCAAAAAGTCACACTACTTGGGAAGAGCAGGGTGTTGGGGGCAGGGGAGGCACTGAATTCAGAGGATGAGGGTATGAGGCTGGGTACGGGAAGAATGAAAAGAATTTTGGGGGTGGGTAAGCTGGTGAATGAAGCAATTCAAGAAGTTTCCCATCTAAACCCAGAAATGCTGCAATGGAGCTGAGGGGCAGAAAATCACAAACCGTATTGGGCTTAGAGCCAGCAGCCAGATTCGACTGAAATCTGAAAAATAAGGATCCTAATGGGCAAAAGGAAATGAAGGAAGCAAGTGGTAGTGTTTCCCACTTTACAGAGCACATGTGGGAGAAAGATAAGGGAAACAGGATGCTGGCTGGGGCCAGTGCAAGTGCAGTCCCAGTGGGTGAGGAAAGGCTCTGCCAGGGCCACCTGAGCCTGGCTCAGTGAGGGCCTGGCGGTGTGCCCAGTTGGACTTCAGAGGACCCACCCCTCCCTTCTCTGTGAGCTCCTGAAGATAGATCTGACCCCACCTAGCCCAACTCCATAACAAAGGAATGTGGCCTCTGCAGAGACAATGCCCTGGAGAATTTGGGAATAGGGACAGGGAATTTACAATGTCTAGACACTGTCTTTGGTATGGACAGTACATGTGCTTGATTTTCACTAGTGCTCCATGGAAATCCTGGAGAAGTGACTGGGACATCACTTCACACAGCGGGGAGGACACAAACTGACCTGCTCAGAGGCGG
>NW_008354425.1:53221-56291 GCF_000622305.1 Nannospalax galili
AAAAAAAAGTCTGGGCTACTTTGGCAAATTGATTCATCAGTTTTAAAGGAATTTTTCAGTCTGATGGGATTTTTAACTAACATTTAGTTAACTTTATTTTTAAAATTAATTGTTTTTTATGTTTATGAGTGTTTTGCCTCTATGTATAAGTGCATTATGTGTGTACAATGTCCATGGAGATCAGAAGAGGGCTTCAAATGCCCAGAAACTGGAGTTACGGATGGTTCTAAGCCATTATGTGAGTGTTGAGAACCAAACCTGGGTCCTCTGCAAGAACATGCAATGTTCTTAACCGCTGAGCCTTCTCTCCAGCCCTAGTTAGTTAATTTCTTTGGGATTACATGTAGTTTGGGAAATGGCTTTGGAGAGAATAGACACTGTCATAGTATTGAGACATGGAAGCACAGGATAGGATAGGTCTCTCATTTATTTACAACTTTGCTATCTCTCAGAGTTTATACTTTTATTTCTAAACATCTTGCCTATTCTTTTTTAGTGCTCCCCATCTGCTCAGATTTTTATTGTTATTTGTTTTTTGTTTCTGTTTTGAGATAGGTTCTCCTTGTAGTCCTAGCTGGCTTTGAACTGACTATGTAGACCAGGCTGGTCTCAATCTCACAGAGACCCACTTGCCTCTGCCTCCTGAGCACTGGGACTAAAGGTGTGCGCAACCATGCCTGGCTCTATTTTTGAGATAGGGTTTTGCTATGTTGCCCAGGCTGGCCTGGAACTCCTGGACTCAAGTGATCCTCCTGCCTCAGCTCTGTGAGAAGTAAATGTTATTGAAAATAGCGTTTTAGCTGATCTCATGTTCTGCTTATTGCTAGTAGAAATACTAGTAATTTTGTTGCATTAATTTTGTATCTAGTAACTTTAGACTTTTATTTAGTCTAATATTTGTATGTAGAATCTTTTGAACTTTTGCATAGTCAGAGCAATAGTAGACAATAGTGTATTTCTTCCTTCGAAAGTTTTATACTGTTAATTTCTCTCTTCATTTTTGTGTGTGTACAGTGTATGTATGCATGTGTGTGCATGTGGAGGACAGAGGCCAACACTGGGTGTTTTCCTCTATCATTTTCCATCTTTATTTATTTTATTTTATTTATTTACTTTTTGACTTTTTGAGGCAGGGTCTCCTTGCAGCCCCAGCTGGCCTGGAACTCACTATGGAGACCAGGCTGGCCTTGAACTCACAGTGATCCACCTGCCTCTGCCTCCCAAGTGCTGGAATTAAAGGTGTGTGCTGCCTCGCCCAACTCTACCTTTATTTTTGGAAACAGGGTCTCTCACAGAAACTGGAGCTCACCAATTGGCTAACCTGGCTAGCTAGCAAGCCCCTAGATCTGTCATCTTTGCCCTCCTGCCCACCCCCAATTCTGGGGTTAAAGACACGAGTTGGCATACCTTTTACTTGGGTGCTGGGGATTGAACTCAGGGCTTGACGATTGTGTGACAAGCGTTTTCCCCACCGACCTGTCTCTCCACTTGCTCATGGGACTGGGTCCCAAGCTGTTTTCTAACTCTTGGCATTCTCCTTCTTCAGTCTCCCCAGTGTAGGAATTACAGACCGGCACCACTAAGCCTGGCTTGATTTCTTTTTCTTTCTTGATTCCCTGCCCCCTTCGTTTGTTTTTCTTGCTTATTGTTTTTTTTTATAACTTCAAGTACAATGTTGAATAGAAATACTTTATTTGCTTTTTATGGAGAATATTAAGAGAGTGTTCATGTCACTTTTCTGATTTAAAGAGAAAAGCTTTGAATGTTTTATTATACTTTATCAGATAAAGAAGTATTCCTTTGATTCTTAAATTCTTAGGTTTCTTAGAGATTTTTTAAAATCATAAGTGTTTTGAGTTTTTCAAACTCCTTTCCTTAAATTCTGACATGCTTATAGGATTTCTCCATCTTTAATTCATTCACATGGCATGCATGTTTTTTCTAATAATAACTAACCTTGCTCTGCTATGATAACACAACTTCTTCATGAGATACTATCCTTTTCACTTTATTTTATGTGCATGAGTGTTTTAACTGCATGTATGTAAGTGTACCACATGGATGCCTGGTGCCCAAGGAAGCCAGAAAGGGGTGTCAGATCCTCTGGAACTGGAGTTATAGATGGTTGTTAGCTATCATGTGGGTGCTGGGAGTCTAACCCAGGTCCTCTGCAAGAGCAGCCAGTGCTCTTAATGGCTGAGCCATCTCTCTAGCACTTCACATATATTATTTACTATTTTGTGATACTCCTCTTCCCTCCTCTAAGTCCTCCTGACTCCTTCAAAGCTGGCCTTGGATACTGCCTCATTCCGGAAGGCTTAGGGCATGGTCACTGGTCCCTCTGAGCTCATCAATGAGATGGGAAGAATAGTACCCATCTCTGGAGTCACTGTGATGATGAAATGAAATAGCATAAGTGAATCACGTGGGATAGCCCTTGACGTCTAGTATTAGTTTAGTCCACAGCAACTGCCTCTATGCCCATCCTCTTGCTGCTCAGAAGGGCTCACAAATTACTGTTCAGAGATTCTCAGAATCATCTCCTCAAAGCTTTTCACATGCTGCTTCATTCTTTTATCCAAGGTATTGAGTAATTTGTTATCCATTTGTTGAGATCTCATTATGTGCCAGGACCTGAAGCAGACAAGTTCCCTCCCCAAGTGTCAGGGCATGAAGCAGGCGGGGAGAGACATGTAAGCAGACAGGGATAATGCAATGTGATTGGAATTAAGATGGAGGACTAGGGAGGTGGGGACAGGATAGGGACTATGTGGGACATCTGGGGATAGTGGAGTCCTCTAGTTCCTGAAGTAGGTGACACACAAATATTCCAACAGGAGTTAGCTGGGCCAAACAAGGAGGTGGTCAGAGAAGGCTTCTCAGAGGAGGCGATGCCCAAGCTAAATCCTATGGGATAAGAGAGGAAGTGAGCTTGGTGTGATGGTGCATGCCTTTAATCCCAACACTCAGGAGGCAGAGGCAGGCAGATCTTCATGAAATCTGGGCCTGGTCTACATAATGAGTTCCAGGCCAGCTGGGGCTACAGGGAGAACCTGACTCAAAAAAAAAA
>NW_008354425.1:57961-63720 GCF_000622305.1 Nannospalax galili
AAAAAAAGTTTCTTTTTTTTTTTTTTTTTTGGTTTTTTTGAGACAGGGTCTCCCTGTAGCCCCAGCTGTCCCGTCCTGGAACTCACTATGTAGACCAGGCTTGCCTTGAACTCACAGAGATCCACCTGCCTCTGCCTCCTGAGTGCAGAGATTAAAGGCGTGTACCACCACGCCCAGCAAAGCTGAACAATTTTTATTCATCTTTATGTGTGCTTAACAAATATTGAATCTCTGTTGGTCCCCGCCCTCAGGCTTAATAATAGAAAACTAAACTATATAGCGTCTTTAAAGTGCTCCCTGAAGGTTAATTAGGCAATATGTGTTCAAAAATGCTAACTACAATCACGAAAACATTAATAATAGCAACTATAGCCACTACCTGTAAGACCGTTGATCTCAACTTGGTAGACTAGATATCCCAATATGCTCTTTGGCGGGGGGAGGGGGGGGGGGCGGGCGGTCCACTGCCCATTGCATCCTGGGGCTTGTAGTCCGGAAGTGGGAGGCTGATTTCGGAGCGCGCATGCGTCGTGGTGCGTCTCCCCGGAAGAACACGCAGCATGCACAGGACCCATGAAACCTCAATCAGACAAAATCCAGCGTAGGACAGGGGAAAAATCATAATGGAAATTGAAAAGTTGAAACATACACATGGACACATAGACACACATGCATACATATACACAGGTAGGCACACACACAGACACACATGCATACATAGGTACACACATATGTATTTATATACCTAAACTTTTTGTTTTGCAGTGAAGTCCAGGAGACGGGTGAGAGAAAGCACACGGCGTTCACAGACAGCAGCTGCCCTGTTCTCAGTGAGGCACGCCATCCCTTCAAGCTAGGGATAAGTCAATGTTCATGATACTACATGTTACAATGTGTATCTAGAATATTCCCCCAAGACCTGTGTGCTGAAGCGTGGTCCCCGAGGCTGAGGTGCTCAGCTTCAGGTCTCTGGGAAAGTGGTCGGCCCGAGAGGTCTCTATCTTTCAGTGCATGAATTTGGTGGTGGTGTCATAATTGAAGTTGCTGTTAGCAGGTGATACAGACCCGGAGATGGCACTGAGCTGCAGGAAGGGTCCTTGGAAGTGGGTTTTGAGCGAGCCTGCCTTGCCCCTGCCTCCCATCCTCTAGATCCACTCTGCACCACCCCTTGTTCCCAACCACGGCGTCCCGCCTCACCCCATATCCAAAAGCAATGGAACCCGGCAACCAGACTGTGGACAGAAACGTCCAAAACAAAACTGAGTGAAGAGATGGTGCTGTTCTCGGGGTTTTCTTACAGAGACGTAATGTGGATTGACAGGCTGTCATCAGGATGAAATGTACAGCCAACATACACATCGGACTATTTCTGAGAACGTATACTGACATCTGCGAATATTGGAAAAATGTAAGAAAGTAAATTTGGAGCCTAGGAGGCGAAGGGTGAGAACACAACACACTTTCTTCCTCGCTTTTCAAACCTCGCACGTGCTCCAATAAAGAGCTCAGAGGAAACACGGCGATGTTAGTATCTTCTCAGAGGTGGGCATGGGCCTGATCCAGTCTATTATGTTACCTACTCTAATGCTTATTTAAAATGTTACGCAATTAAAATGTAGAAATAAAAATGCTCACGTCTTTTCTGCCTACTAAATTTTCTAAATAAAAGCTTCCCACAGCCCCATTGCTGAGGCCGCCCCCTCGTTCTGACCGTGACGTCTAGTTTATTCAGCACTTTCCACATGTGTAAGGAAAGGAAGTGGAACCCAACCGAGCCAGAGCTAAAATCAGGGACGCTCCAGCTCCTGTTTCTGGAAAAGTTCTGGGAGTTGCCTTCGGTCCTGAGTGGATCCCAGAGCCCAAAGGACGTTGTCCTCTCTCTCGACCTGTTCGCAGCTGTTTGCTTTGTTCTCAGGCCAGTTACATCATGGTGTCAAATGTGTGTGCAATGTTTACTTGTTGCTATAACAAAATACCTGACAGAAGTAACTTAAGGACGGAAGGGTTTATTTAGGTTCACTGTTTGGGGGTGCAGCCCATCATGGTGGGGAGGGCATGGTGATGGTAGTGTGAGGCAACTGGTCACATGGCATGCACAGTCAGGAAGCAAAGAGGTGAATGCTGGTGACCAGCATCTTTTCTTCTTTACCCCTTTTTGTTGGTCTAGGACCCCAGCCCGTGGGATGGAGCTGCCCCAGCACTCAAGGTGGGTCTTCCTCCCTCAGTCAACCCCCACAGGTCTACTCCTAGCTGACTGTTAAATCAAGTCCAGTAGACTATGAAGATTAACCACCACCGACAGATCTCTTGTAGACCGCCCCACATTGCGGAATGCCTGACAGTGGCCTTGTTGTGACATTTAATTCTCCATCCTTGGCTTCCCTGTGAACCACGTTCAAGGCCGATTAACTTGAGATTAAATACTTTTCAGCAGGAACATGTTGTAGGAAATGCTGTTTGTTTCTGTCTGATTTTCATAGGGATGTCTGAAGCAGGCACGCTGGGTTCTGATGCCCTGGCCTACATAAGCACACCTTCTCATTTGCAGATGATAGGAGTCCTGGAGCCTCACTGTGACTGTGGAAGCAAAGCCCCACCCAGGATACGCCCCAGGCACCTCACCATCAGCGACACCTGGAGCCTGTGGAGGGGTGATTTCCTCCCTCTACCGGGCCTTTGCCATTCATTTCCTGCTATGCCCCTGTAAAGAATGGTTGCCCTCATGACCTGGGGATCAGCTGCTGCAGGGTGAATGCTTGATTCTCCCCCAACAGCGACCAAATCTCAGTGTAAGAAGGGTTGGAATTGTCCTCAGCGGTGGCACATGACCTTTCATTTTCTTTGTCTTTGTCGTAATTTAGGCTTGGCACCAGCTGATTCTAAGAATGCGTGAGGGGTGGGGGGGTCATCAGAGATCAGCACCTGTGACGGAAGGCGCAAGACCGGGCAGAGGGTACGTTTGCTGCCTACAGCTGCAGTTGAGGCTGCCCAGTCCCCATGGCACCCTGGGTAGCATGTGCCAGAATTCAAGGTTGGTTTAAAACGGTTGCTCGGCCTCCTGGGGCCAAGTTTGAGCTCCATCCGCACGTCTCTGCCTGGGTGGGGAGCTGACGCCAATCTCTGTCGCGGCTGCTCCTCCTCTACCACCTCACACTGTTTCTGGGGGAGAGAACAGCAGCCCGTCTCCACAGCTCAGGCTCTGTGAGGGTTTCCCGTTTGCTGCTGAGCTTTGCTTTGTGTTTTAATAACACCATGGACTCATGCATTTCAAATCTGGTGTTTCACAGTGGAAAACACTGTGGTGTAGGGGAGTGGACGATGAAGTCATTCCACATCTTGTCAATGAAATTGCACTAGACACGTCTTCCAGGGTTTTGGATCCCATTTCCCCTTCAACGTGATAAAAGCATTTGAGTGAGGAAGAGATTGGGCTGTTGTTATGCACCTGAGGGGTCATCACCCTGACCCTGCAGAGGACAGTGTGGAGTGTGTGTGTGTGTGTGTGTGTGTGTGTCTGTGTGTCCGCATATGCATCTGAGGGGTCATCACTCTGACCCTGCAGAGAGCAGTGCTGGAGTGAGCGTGAGTCTGGGTGTGTGTGTATGTGAGTGTGTATGAGTGTGTGTGAGTATGCTGTGGTTTGTGTATGTGTGTATGTGAGTATGCTGTGTGTGCTCTAAATCATGACTCTTTATTGCTATTGCAAGTCAAATTTATTGGCACAGGTTTGATTTTACCTTCTGTGAGATGGTGTGTGTGTGTGTGTGTGTTTGGATACATCCCTGACAGCATTAAGCATGTTCTACAAGACACGGTGAATGGTGTCGAGGAAAGCAGGCACTGACTCGAACTTTCCCACCACTCTGCTGACCTTCCAGTAGTAGCACAGCCTCTGCTGCTTGCGGAGACATTTGCAAATATGATCATATGTGATTATGTTTCCATTCTGATGTAAAATTGGGTTTGTTTCTTCTAGTTTTCAGTTTGGGGATTTGAAGTTTCTTGCCTCTTAAATTTGTAGATTGAATATCTGAAGTGTATGTGAGTTTCGAATACTCAGAATTCTAACACTGACCCTCCACCGACCATGATACTTTTTTCTTTTGGGGGGCTTCTAAAATCATCACATCCACACATTTCTTACACACACAGTATAAGACATCAGCCTTTCTTGTGTCTCTAAAGGAGAGAAAAGCATTTCCCAAAATGTGACTTTTGACACATAGAATTTTTGAGACATTCCTGGAAAACCAAGTTTGGGAAACTGTGCAGACACCTGTCACAAGGGATCACATGTATTAACCTGACACGACACATCTCAAGTGTCTCTGTGAGGGAACACATTTCTTTCTCTTCACAGTAAGGACCATTAAGAACCTGCTGTGGGAGCAGTCTGCAGCTCAGTGTGCTCTGCCCTGCACGTGGCGCCGGGCCTTGCTCTGCCCTGCACGCTGCCTGCTGCATCAGGACCTGCTGTGCACCACTCTTTGCAGCAGAGCTCGAGTTCTCTTTGCCCTGTTTGTGGCATCTGGGAACTTGCTGAACTGCACTTGGAAATGGGTAGGAACACGGGCATCAGAGCACGCTCTGCACTAACACAGCTACACTTGGGAATCAGGGCTCTGTGGTGTGTCCCTTTGAGGACTGCTGATTTAAAGGTAACTTATTCTAGACACAGGGCCAATGTTTCCAGCCTTCACACACATCTTTGTTGTGATTCAAAAGCCTTAAAATCCGGGACCAGTGCAGAACAATATCCACGAGTCTCTGAGGAAATGGTCAGTGCCAGGCAGGTGAATCAACACAGGCCCACCAGAGCCGGGGAGTTTGCCTCTTGCTGGGAAAAAAGCCTTCAGAGTCATGCCTGGCACATACTACACACATGATGGCATTTGACATGAGAAAAGAGAATCAGAGGCTTTGTGGCAGCTGCTTGGTGAAGGTATCCTGTGACTTTATGGTGCGTCTTAAGTTTAACAAGTATATAAGTAAAATACACAGGAGGAAGTCTAAACAAGCAGCTAAGCTCCTCTTAACAAGCTCATAGTCAATATCATAACAAAGGTGTAATCAAGAATCTTTGAGCCTGTGATATTCAAACCATGTCTTTATTCGAAAATAAGGGAAGTGGGTGGGAACCACATCTCAGGTCACAGTGTTCGTCTCTAAAGCAAAGTCTAGGGTATAAAAATTGTAGCCAATGCATATTCTTAAGGGTTCTGAACGCAAATAAACAGCTTCTTTCTTGGACAATTTAACGAGTTTATTTGCTGTTTCTCTATAAAATTAATATTTTTAACTCCTCAGTACTTATATAGTGTAGATCCCCCCCCCCAAAGGGTAAATATGTATGCCCAAATATTTTATCCACATTCATTTATGGGACTAATGTTCCATTTGATTCTGTTTAGGAAGTGTTGGTTGAGCCAAACCACAGGGCCAAGGTGATCTGAATAAAGTGTGAGATTTAGGTTAAAAATAATAAATAAATGTTGTTTCATTAACTACATACACACCAAACTAGTGTAAGATGTTGGTGGGTGAGACTGGGCATGTAGGGATGTGCTATCTTTATAATTTTTCTGTAAATATTGCCACAACCCAAGACTCCGTCTGGCAGAGTCAAGGAGAGACAACACAGACACCAAGGTGAGGTTCAGGCTTCTTCTTTATTATGCACTTCAGTCCTTATATAGTTTGTTCCCAACAACCCTCCCCCCAGCCAGGACCAATCAGGGCACACACACACACACACACAT
>NW_008354425.1:63754-66116 GCF_000622305.1 Nannospalax galili
TGAGCACTTCAGTTCTTATATATTTTGTTCCCAACAGCCCTCCCCCCAGCCAGGACCAATCAAGGCACACACATGCATGCAGCAGGCAGGCAGAGTGGCAGCTCATTGGGCTATGTAGCAGGGTCATGCTTGGTAATGTCTCTGATCAGGCAGGCAGCACATGATTGGGCTCATCCCGCTTGCTTGAGTTGGAGTAAATAAGCAAGGGTCACCAGGCTTGACAGCCAGCCAAGAATTGGAGTAAACAAGCGAGGGTCACAAGGCTTGGCAGCCAGCCAAGAGTTGGAATAAACAAGCGAGGGTCACGAGGCTTGGCAGCCAGCCAAGGCGCCATCTTTGGCTGACTCAGCGGCGCTCGCTTCCCACATTTCCCCCTTTTTGTTTTATTAGAAAGGTTAAAGGACCATGCCTGTCTTAGGTTGCCCCCTTCCATGTAACATCCTTACCCATCATCAACTGTTCAGCAGCTTGGCTGGCAGTCTGTCTTAGGTTGGTATGTACGTGAGGGAGTCTTACCCATCTTTGACTACCGGTCCAGCATGGTTAACCATACAGCGGGTGATCCTCCTGCCTCGAGCGCTGCCATGGCCTGAACCAACATCTGTTGATTCGCTGCTGCATGTTGCCTGGTACACCTGATATACCATAACATCCCTCCACACGCTACAACGAGGAGGAATCCCCAGAGTCCCATGCCTCCCCATTCTTTCAGGAAGCTGAAGGTAGTTCTCATAATCTAGACAGTCTCGAGATGAGATCGACTCTTTGATTCACCATCATAATGCCAGCCTTAAGCTGAGCATTAACTTGTTCCTGCACTCCCATGGACGCTGCTGTTCCTGAGGCTAGTTCATTAAGTGTTAGCAGTACTTAAAGAAGTGGCCAGGGACACAGCGGCTACCGTTGCAGCCGTGGCCGAAACTGCAATGGCAGCTATAATTGCCGCTGTGATACCAAAATCTCTCCTGGACCTCAATAGCACAGTTAGATCCTTATCTGAAATTCTTACAGGCCATGGGACCATAGTGGGCATTCTGACCACTATAGCTACCTTAAAAGCTGTGGCATTCCAGCACTTTGTTAAAAAGCAGGTGGTATTGTCACAGACCAGTTCAGAAGTAGAATTTTCAGTGGTATTGGAGACTAGGAAAAAGAAAGGTGGGACTACACACACAGGGGTAGGTGCAAACTCCATTTTTGTCTTATTAGAACAATGTACTGTAGTAGTAGTCTCAAAGCATATCAACATTCCAGGAAGGTTGGCCATTCCTGGCATTGATTGCTGCAAGCTCTATGCAATACTCTAAGTAGGCTGCTTTCCAGTTTAAATAGTCTCCTCCTGAAAGGACTGCTCTGCACATATTCTGCCAATCAAAAGGAGTCATACAATTTCTTTATAAATTTTCAACTTGTGTCAGCGTATATGCCGCCTGCAGCCCATAGGTAGCTACTGACTCCTTTAATCTCTGAATTATTTTCCAGTCTAATGGCTCATGTATTCTCTGATTGTTCAGATCCTGGAATACCGGGAAGGCTCCAGTTTGGGAAAATATCTTGCCCTGAACTGCAGCATGTCTATTTCTCATTCCTCCCCCCACGTATGGCGGATCCAGGGTTTGATATAAGGGCAGCGCCATCAGCCCTAGAGGCTCCTCCTTTAGCATACTATTGCCTTTTGTAGACTTATTAGCCTGTTTACTTTCTAAGGTCATGGCAGAGAGCAGACTCTCTAAATCCTCCTCCCCATAAAGCTCCTCCTCCTCTTCCTGTTCAATCCGTAAGCTTTGCAATCCCTGTTGAGAGAGTGCCTCCTTCACTTCCTCTAAGGCTTGAGCCCCTTGAGCAATATCCTCCTGGTATTTCCCTGACTTGTCAGTGAGACATTTCCTCACCAGTGTCCAGACAGCTAGGGTCCCCCTAGAGCGGCAGCTGTGGGAGTCCGCATCCAGCAGGTCTTTCTCTGATCTTTCCCATGTAGGCGAATTTATAAACCCTTCCTCAAGAAACCATGGTGCCTCATTAGCTATCGTATCCAGAAAATTTTCTACTGTCTCAGCCTTTAGTTTTATCCCACTTTTCTTCAGCAGCTGCACCAGAGCGATATGCGCTTTCGCTTTCGAGCAGCTGGAGCCCATGCTGTAAGAGCGTTCTTTATAAAGGTTATTCTAAGCCTGACTTCGTCCCTGTCTCTGGGAACCTAACTTTGTCCCTATCTCCGGGAACTTAACTAGAGCTACCCCTTCGCCGCTATCTGCAGACCTTACCTTTAAATTTTCCTAGGCCTTGCAGAGTTCCCCGTACGGGCCACCACTTGCCGTGAACCAAGACTCCGTCCAGCAGAGTCCAGGAAGAACGACACGGA
>NW_008354425.1:67862-68888 GCF_000622305.1 Nannospalax galili
TCTTTTTTTGAGACAGGGTCTCCCTGTTGCCCCAGCTGTCCTAGAACTCACTATGTAGACCAGGCTGACCTTGAACTCACAGAGATCCGCCTGCCTTTGCCTCCAGAGTGCTGCGATTAAAGGCATGCACCACTACGCCTGGCCTGGCTTTTTTAATTTTTAATTTTAATTTTATTAGTGTATTGCCGTGTCATGCAGTGCTACAGAGATCAGAAGAGGGTATCAGGTCCCCTAGAACTGGTGCTATGGATAGTTGTTAGCTGCCATGTGGGTGCTGGGAATCCAACCCAAGTCCACTGCAAGAACAGCCAGTGCTCTTAATTGCTGAGCCATCTCTCCAGCCCCATTATTTGCTTCTTGACTAAGGATGTACTCACCTATCTCAAGCTCCTGCTGCTATACACCCCTACCAGGATGAACTGGACCTTCAGCTGTGACCCAAAACATAGCCTTAAGTTGCTTTTGTCAGCAATTTTGTCACAGTGATGAGAAAAGTAACTGATAAAAGGCTCTATCCACCAGCCTCACAAACATCTTCCCACTTCCATCTGAGTATGGGGATACGAAGAAACAGAGAATTCACTGAGTGTAATGGCATACACGTTTAATCCCAGCACTCAGGAGGCAGAGGAAGAGGCAGGACCATCTAACTGTGAGTTAGAGGCCAACATGGTCTATATAGCAAGTTCCAGACAAGCCAAGGCTACATAGTTAAACCCTATCTCAAAAAACAGTAAAAAACCAAAAAGAAATAAAGGAACAAAAAATGTCTTGTTGTGTGTGGTGGCACATTACTATAATCCCAGTACTCAGGAGAGGTCAAGGCAGGAGGGTGGCAAGATCAAGACCAGAAATAGTTACACATAGTTACATAGTGAGACCGTCTCAAAAAAAAGGGGGGGGGGTGGAGAGTTGGTTCAGTGGTTAAGAGTACTAGGGCTGCTCTTACAAAAGACCCAGGCTTGACTCCCAGCACCCACATGGCAGCTAACACATCCATAATTTCAGTTTCAGGAGAATCTAAGT
>NW_008354425.1:73056-73698 GCF_000622305.1 Nannospalax galili
TTTTTCCTTAATTAAAAAAATTAAAGGCATACCTAGTTGGACTGCTTCTCAGCCTTCTGGAAAATCGAGTTTAGTTAGATCTCTATGCAATGATATGGGCTGATGTTCATGATATATGTCGAGTAAGCAGAGCCAAGTCTAGCTTGTCAGACGCCATTCTCTTGGATCGATTTAGGTGTGTCACTGCAAATGTCATTATGGGGATGATAAAAGTTCAAAGGAACCGAAACTGGTCCTTATGGCTGAAAAAACTTATGAACAAATGATACACATAGAGATTACAGGTATCTAAGCTATTAGCTGCACTTAAGTTTCATAGGGGGGAGTCAGGTGCAGTGGTTTATACCTATAATCCCAGCAGAGGGATTGGTAGGCTGAGGCAGGGATCATTGTAGGCCGCCCTACACACAGACTTAGGGATGTGCACAAGATTTAGCTATAATGAGGCCAGCCTGGGCTACAGAGTAAATTCTAAGCCAGACTGAGACTGTCTCAAAAAACTTAATAAAATAAAATGAAAACTCATGGGCTGGGGATGATGATTAAGAGAGTCTAAATTGAGGGTGGGTAGGTGGATGGGTGGGTGGGTAGGTGGATGGATGGGTGTGTGTGTGTGTGTGTGTGTGTGTGTGTGTGTGTGTG
>NW_008354426.1:0-368 GCF_000622305.1 Nannospalax galili
GTGTGGTCTTGCCCTGGAGGCACTCTCTCCATTGTTTAAATCTGAATCTCTGAAATTATTTAAGTTTGAATCTCTAGGCCCCTCCTTAATCACTTTAATTTCCTTATCAATGGGATCCTCTCTGTCACATGCCAGGGCTCCAACATTTATCTTCCTAGTGCTCTTTTTTCAATCTAAACTGTATTTCTTTGTGCCCCATTTGCTCTCTTTCATTGTAGATCTGCATAATCTTCACCATTAATAGCCATGCCACGGTTTCTACATTAGGCTGTCTTGAAATTTCTTCTGCCAAAGAAATTAGTCCGTTACTTTTCAACTTAGCCTCAGGCAAGCTTTTAGGTCAAGGACAGATGCCTGCCAGACTCTTT
>NW_008354427.1:0-221 GCF_000622305.1 Nannospalax galili
CTGGTTACCCATAATGTTTGTGGCTTCCCTCTTGTTAGCGGGGCTGAGGGCCGACCCTGAAGGAGTTTAAAGGTGGCAGAGGCTTGCCATCTCTGTCATTTTTAGATCTACAATCCTTTTTCCAGTGAAAGCCCTTTTTACAGCGAGGACAGAGGGTTTTAGGGGATTGGGTGGCAGCTGAGTTATTTTGGGGGCAATTTTTTATCCAGTGTCCAGTTTCT
>NW_008354428.1:0-292 GCF_000622305.1 Nannospalax galili
CCGGAAGGCACCCAACCAATTTGGCAAAGGTACGTGCTATAACCCAAGGAATAGCGGATGTATACCCCTTTTGATCCCACAGCCCAGGAGCGTCAGGCAGATCTTATTATGGCCTTTATAGGACAATCAGCTCCTGACATTCGTGGTAAGCTCCAATGGCTGGAGGGCCTTCAGGGGTACTCCTTACAGGATTTAGTCAGAGAGGACAGAATCAGAAAAGAGCAGGAAGCTAAAAATGGTTAAAAAAAATAAAAAATTAAGTCAAATTTTGGCCACAGTAGTTCAGGAAACA
>NW_008354429.1:0-223 GCF_000622305.1 Nannospalax galili
CGTTTTGGGTTTGGGTTCAGATTCAGGTTTGTGTTAGGGATCAGGTTTGGACTTGGTTGTGGTTCGGGTTCAGGTTTGCGTTCGGGTCTGAATTCAAGTAAGGATTAGGGTTAGGGTTAGCGATTAGGGTAGGGTTAGGGTTAGCATTAGGGTTGGTGCTATGGCTAGAGTGAGGGTTACGGCTAGGGCTAGATTTTGGTTTGGTTTACGGTTAGGGTTGGGA
>NW_008354430.1:0-288 GCF_000622305.1 Nannospalax galili
GGTAATAACTCTCCTTTTAGCAGTTAAGTAGTTGACAGGCAGATGCCTTTGCTGAAGAGAATTTTTTGTTTTTGAGGAAGGAAGCTGGCAGGGCTCTCCCTGTCTGAGCTCTCAGCATGCAGAGAGCAGGGGAGACACAGGACCACAAAGCAGCAGAGACTTTGAATAATGAGGTTAAGAGAAAACCTAAAGGCAGCTACTCTGACCATGCTACACTGAACCCAGAATGCGCTGTTCCCAGGAAGTACTCTCCTCTCTCTCAGGCTGCTCTCTTGGAGACAAGAGACT
>NW_008354431.1:0-1637 GCF_000622305.1 Nannospalax galili
GATATTTTCACTTCTATTTGATCCATTCTATTGCTTAGACTTTACACAGTGTTTGGTTTTCCACACTGAATTTCTCCTTTCAACTTTTATTGCTGTTTGGCTTTTTACAGAAATTCTATTTCTTTAGTATATTATATTTTAATATCTTGAGTTATTTTCTTTATTTCATTGTTTGTGTTTTCACCAACTTCATTCTGGAATTTAACCTTTCCTCTTTGAGTTCATTGAGCATATCCATAATTGCTACTTTGAAATCAGTGTCTTCTGTATCACCTAAGTTGGTCATCTCAGGAGATATTGTGATAGGTGTACTGATTGCTGCAGGAAGCATATTGTTTTGGTTTTTCATATTCTTTTTTGTCTTGTGACCTAAAGTTAGGTTTTTGATGGTATTTCTTGTTATAGATATCTGATCTCACATTTGTTGAGTGACTGTTTGTATGTTTGATTGCTGTTACATCACCATGTAAAGTTGTGAATCAACTGAATAGTGCTTGGTTTTGGATCTTGGAGTAACTGTGTTGATCTGCAAATGGGGTGTCAGAAATGTTTCCCATACTACTTGTGATATGTGCACTTCTTAGCACAGGAGCAAATCATCTGTAGAGGTGGGAAGTTCTCACTGCCAATGTTAGAAGTCTGTGGAGGACTCATAGGGTTCTACGAATGCTCCTTTGGTGTCAGGGCTGGGGTTGATCTCTTTTGGCACACGTGGTCCTGTGAGACGTCACTGTCTGCACTCCAGGCAGGGCTCTGGAGACTCGTATCCACCTGGGGTTCAAGTTCTTGTGGAACCATTCACACAGTCCTGGAGATGATGCATAGGGAAGAATCACTTTTGGGGCTCTGCCAGGACTCTGGGGTTGAGTACCTACCTGTGGTTCAGGGTTGGGTTCAGTTTGAGTTTGGCAAGTGATCCCTCAATCAGTAGCTCAGAGGGAAGAATCACAATCTGTGCTCCCTCTAAGGCTCTGGGGATGCCTATTTTCCTCTAGGTCAGGGTTCTGAAGGAGTTACTCAAGTCACACTGGCAGCTGAGTGGAGGAATAGGTCATTGTCTGGATTGTGAGTGGGACTCTGGGGCTGCATACCTACCAGTGGGTCAGGGTTCGGGTTTCAGCTAGAATTACTCTGGGTTGGCAGCATGGAGGGAGGGTCCCAGGCAGGCCTTTTTAAAGTGACTGTCATTTGTTTTGAGTGTTCCCAATATTTCCAACTCCCCTACTACCTGGATTCCAAAGTCAGCATTTCACTGGCATAAAAATCAATGAAAATATATTGAAAATGAAATTTATATTTTACAGTCCTCATATAGTCAACCATAAAAATTTTATGTCATAATTTTTGTAGCAAGATATTATCAAAGATAATACAATGAGGATATTAAAAGATAATACAGAAAGACAACTGGGACTTGATCACATTAATGCAAAGTTAGATTAATATTTTTAAACCTGGTTAATGTTAACCAGTATGTTGGTTGACTGCCTCCCATATGTTTATTCCAATACAAGCATATTTTATCAGAATTCAGCACTTTTTTATTACATCTCCCAGAATAAAAAGAAAATGACACTTCCTTGACTTTGCAGTCAAAAAATTATAGCTACAAGATAAAATGGGGAGTTCCAAAAGGG